>NC_054469.1:213934832-214248404 GCF_017639515.1 Carcharodon carcharias | reverse complement strand
AGGTTACCAGATTTATTGAATGCAGATTTGCAGCTTGTTTGATAGAGTTGATAAAGATCATTTAGCTCCACAATATTAATTACAAAGTAATTATTCAGTGCAGGTCAATAAATGGGCAGAGGGCACACTCGTCATCAATTAAAACAGCAGGTAGGCTCCCGAGGCCGGTGGGCCAATAGGAGGCCCTCCAGCAATGACACTTCAGCAGTCTCACCGTTTGAGGTGGGAGCTGCCAGTGTATGTAGCACAAGGGGTGGGGGGGAGGATTCCTCTGTCTCGAGGCATCCTCTGCGCATCTTTTAAAAATATCAAAACAGAAAGAGGCTAAAGCTGCCATGGTGGAGTCCCTCTGCAGGGGGGCCTGCGACTGCAGCTGTGGCTGTTGCAGTGTAGCAGCTGCAGGAGGTAAGGGTTTAAATGACCTCTGGAGAGCTACCCACCACCCACCACCCCCCCCAACCCCCCCCCCCCCCCCCCCCCCCCCCCCCCCCCCCCCCCCCCCCCCCCCCGCCACAAACCCCCCCAGGAGGACAGCTCTTCTCACTGGCCGCGCTTCAGCCATCCAGCCTGCCAAGTGGAAAACTTCCAGACGGCACGGGAAAGGGGCTTTAATGGGCCTCTTCATTGGTGACCTACTACTTACAACATACTCATTCCGCTCCCAACCCCACCTGTCCGGGGTGGAACCTTGCCACCAGCCAGCATGCCGGCCAGCGCAGGAGGAAATACCAGGCCCGGCCACCTCCAGTCTCACCCTCACCAGCCCTCCCAAGACTTTGGTCAGATGTGTTTTGAAAGAATGAGGCAGATTCTACCTTTGGGGATTAATTTATCCTTCAACTTCCATACAGAGTTATGAAGCATAACAGCAGAGGCAACTGAAAAAAAAACTTTAAAAATGCTGTGAGTGCCTGCCTTCCCTGAAGCTCTGTGCAAACTGGCTCAGAACATTAATGTCTGTAATTCTGACAGGTAGCTAAATGATCTTTACCAACTCTATCAAACAAGCTGCAAATCTGCATTCAATAAATCTGGTAACCTGCCCGTGAGCACTGGAAAGCTACAGGATGGATGTAAAATGTCAACTGATTCATTAGTGTCATACAGGGTAAGGAATTTATCTGTACTGCCCAATCTGACCTACATTAGATTCCTGTCCCATATTAGGTGCTTGGTTCTTAACGCCCTCGATCTAGATATAGTAATAAAGAAAAAAGCCCATCTACTAACTTCTAACGGCGTTTAGGGATAGAAATAAATGTGGTTTTATCAATGTTGCTTCCTACTGGAGAATGATTTTTTTTTAAAAGGAGAGACAAGGGGCGGAATCTTCCCAGCCACAAGGAGGCGCCTTTGGTTGCAAGCAGAGGCTGGGGGGGGGGGCTAATTTTGAAAATAATATGAGGGGCTGGCCCACCTGAAGCATTCCTGCCCTGGCCAATCTTACCAGAGGTGGGTGAACAATGGAAGCCGCTACCGACCAGGCACCAACAGCTCGCCAATCAGTGCTAATTAACTTGCCACTTGGTGCCCTCTCATTGGCCGAGCTGGGTGCCTATACCTTCCGCAGCCCTTAACTGGACGTCACTCTCAGAGGCAGCCTCATAATTGGCTAAGAATCACCTGCAGGGTCGGGACCCACTTTTGATACCAACCTCATAAAATCTTTCAAGCTGGGAAGATTCTATGCAAGTCCTTTCAGTGGAAGAGTAGGGAACACCCCTTTGAAAAATGATGTGAAAGACGGGTCTTTCCTTTTTACAGAAAGTGGGAGACCGAAGAAACAAAATACAGTACGAGCTCTGGTAAACAAGAATTGGTAAACAAGAGGTCACAAATGAAATACCGAGCTGAATAAAACATGGGGACAAAGAGGAAAATAACAGTGTAACCTGTTCCCTGAGAAACAGTGTTTTTTTAGAAAAGTGATGGAGAACTGCCATTGCTTAGGACTACAGAACAGTGACTCCCCAAAATAATTCAACGGCTGGGAAACACTTTGCGAATGTGTACATGAAATTTGCTGGATAAATGTCAGTCCCTTTCTTTCACTTTCTTGGAGCCTGGGGATCAAAGATTAGCACCCACCCCCCTCAGCCCATGGTCCTTTAGCACACCTTCAAACAACGGTCAACCAGTCCCCTTTGATCGGCATTCCAGCACCACTTTAAACATTCGCTCCCTCCACCGCCAGCACACGGTGGCCACAGTGTATGCCATGTGCAAGATGCACTGCAACAACTCACCAAGCCTCCACTGACAACATCTTCCAAACCCGCAACTCCTACCACCTAGATGGACAAGGGCGGCAGACACATCAGGTTACACTGTGACTTCTCTCTTCGTCCGCGTATTTTTTCAGTTCAGTTTTTCTTTCGCAATCTTGCGTTTATCAGTCTTGTTTACCAAGGCTCATGCTCTGTCCTATTACCTGACATTTTTTCCTCACTTTTTTAAAAAGAAAATCACACCTCCAAGATCCCCGCCGAATTGCATACCACACTGACTTGAAAATATAATCACCGTTCCTCCACTATCGCTGGGTCAAAATTCTTGAACTCCCTCCCTAACAGCACTCCGGATGTACCTACACCAGACAGAGTTTAGCTGTTCAAAGCAACAGCTCACCACCATCTGCATGAAGGGCAATTAGGGATGGGCAAACAAATACTGATCTTGCCAGCAATGCTGACATCTCATGAGTGAAAAATTTAGTTCCCCCAGTCCCCAGATCCGTGTCCAGTTCGTGCCCCCAGTTTTATGGCCAATTGGTGCCCCTATATCCATGGTCAATGATTGATCCTGTTAGAGGGGAATAAAGGGGTACAGTAAGAACTTATTGAAAGGGAATGGACTACTTAAAATATCCAAGCAGCCAGTGCCTGCAAGTACATGAACAGTTAACAATTAAAGGCCAGGCTGGACAGAGAGGAACCTGAACCTTGCACACCCCAATGCTGTGATTATCAGCAAGGCCAGGCCGAACAGAGAGGAATATGATAGTTTGGGTGTCTTAGGAGTCAGCCTTAGGTTGAACAACAACCAAAATTGGGTGTGTTTATAGCAGATAAGGAAAGAACAGATGGTCCTAGTGGAGATAGGAGGGAAGGTCTCCGCCGGGGTGAAGGTAGGGACAGATGATGCCTGTACCTTTGTACCTTTATTACCAGAGCGATGACTGTATAAAGTAAACCTATATGCTGACGAGATCGGAATCTGGAGAATGTTCTTGTACGTGACCAATAATGCAAAAATATGGTGAACATTTGTAGTTTAGCAGAGTACTGTCTCAAGCTGTATTAAGATGATGCTTTCCTTGCAATTGCTCGAATAAACAATCAAAACCTTTACCTGAGACTCCTGTGGTCTGTTTGTCAAAGTGACCACAACAGTTTGGTGTAGTTGGCAGGATACTCATATCGATCCTTGGGACAGCTCTGCAAAGTGGGTGAGTATATTTCATTTACCACCCATAGTTAGTGCAGTAAGCCTACCCGAGAACAGTCCGGTCGAGTATCAAAGGATCAGGAAGACGACTCAGGACAGGAGATAGGAGGCGCCGGGGTAAGAGGGGGAGCCGCGGAGGTGGGCTAGCGGTGCCAAAGCCGCGCAGGGAGGGCCGGACCATTACCAGAGATACGAGGCGGAACTGTGCTGGCAGTTTACGGTTTGAAATATAACCATAAACGAAGCCGCGCAAGAAGGCCAGACACCAGAGAAATAAGTGAAATCACACATACCGCAAGTAACTAAGTTATTAGGTCCGTGCGAACGTACCATGCAGAGATAGATGGGAATAAGAACAGAGTGCCGTCGGTGAAACAGAACAGTGCTATGGAACTCAACTGGGGAACCACGGACTCCATTACGAGGTTCATAGCAGAACAACAGTCAAGACTAATCACAAGAATGCAGAAGGGGTGGGTAGAATCCACAGGGAGCCCCCGGAGAACAAAAACAGTGGTGGATAGAGCAGAAAAAGGATAAGGAAAAGAAAGGGGTGATGGTTATTATTACCTTGTACCTGCAGTTGTGCAGACGGATTAATACTAAGCTCCAGTCGATTAGAGAGAGAGAGAGAGAGACAAAGTCAGATCCAGGACACATCAGAACAGTGGCGGCAGCTCGTAGTGATACTGATCAAGAGGAGGAGAGCTCCGAAGGAGAAACCTATGATGGAGTTGGGACAAAACTGCCCTCATACGAACCAACTGCCCCCACTGCGCCTGTTGAATCCCATGGTCCCTATGACAGTGACTGTTAGGAAAAGTAAAGTCAGGAAAGGCGAATTGAAAGCCGAAGGGAGAAAGGGGGCTGAGGAATGGGGAGAGCATGAGGAGATTGAGAGGGTTACAGAGAAGGTCAAGCACGTACCGTTAGGCCCGGGAGAAGCAGGTTTTGCTTAAAGAACTGCTAAGACTTAAAACTTGGCATGACAACCCAGACTTTTGGACCAAACTGCGGGAAATGCAAGATTTCCATGCAATGCACCCCCTTGATACCCACATACTGGTGAAGGCTAAATACTCAGGGGATATCTGGGGAAGATTACCCCTGCAGTTTAGAAGTGGAGACTGGGCGAAACCTGGGGATGTCCCAGATCGGGAGAAGGCAACAGCCCTGCACAGGGACTTTGAGGAGGCAGGTAAGGAAGCCTTGGGGGAGCGAGAGACAAATTGGGGGTGTATAACATCCATAGTACAGAAGAAGGGTGAGTCCGTAATGGACTATGCAGAGCGAAAGTGGGAGACGTATGTACAGTTTTCAGGACAACCGCATCCATTGCAGGATGACGAGATTATTCCGAAAATGTGGAAGGATGATTGGGACCCGAAAGGACCGCTACTGAATTTTCTGTAACTTAAAAAAATGAATTGATCTAAGTTACAAGAGCTGCTTGTGCTGAAGAGAGAGAAAGAGAGAGAGAGAAAGAGAGAAAAGGGGGGTACCCCTAGGGGAGTTAATAAGCACTGACAGGCAGCAGCAGGGGAAATGTGAGCTTTCATCAGTTTGAAGGTCCCTATAGGTGGAGCCTTCAAGATCCCTTTATTTCCCCCACTGCTATTTGAAGTTTCATGTGGAATATAAGAATTATAAGTTGTTAAGTTAAGGCTACAGGAATATAAATACATACCCCTAAATATATGTTTGTTTGTGTGCAAGGAAGCATTTGTATGTGAGCTTTAATGTGTTTTCTTCCTTAATTGTCGTTTGTGTGTGTAGTTCAGCAGTTTAGGGTTGAAAGCCCCATGTTAGATTAAAGGAAAAGTATACTCAAACATTCAAAAGTTTTGAGTATAAGGTTTGAGTTGAGATTTCTGGCAAAAAAAATCACAATTTGAAGGTATCATAAAGCTATAAACAGGGTTAGATGAACCAACCTTTGTACCTTGCAGACTAGCATCACCAGCTTCTCAGCTGATTGGGATTGATACATACAAGTTGCATTAACTCATACAAGTTAGTATTCTAAAATTCTGAGGGGAAAAATTAACTGAAGTTCAAGGGATTCTAGGAAAATCAAAAGGCCATAAACACACAGTCTAGGTGGTTCCAATGGATAAAAAGGGGTTTCTTTTGAAGAGATGAAAGGAAATCTGCATCCCAACAGCACAGTTATTTGAAGTTGGGGCAGGGCTTGAAGTTTAAAGTGCAGTGTAGTTTATCACAGAATCACAGTGCAGAAGAGGCCCTTCAGCCCATCGAATCTACACTGACACGTGAGAAACACCTGACCTACCTGTCTAATCTAATTTACCAGCACTTGGACCATAGCCTTGAATATTATGACGTGCCAAGTGCTCATCCAGGTACTTTTTAAAGGATGTGAGGCAACCGGCCTCCACTACCCTCCCAAGCAGTGCATTCCAGACCATCACCACCCTCTGGGTAAAAAAGTTTTCCCTCACATCCCCCCTAAAACTCCTGGCCCTCACCTTGAACTTATGCCCCCTTGTGACTGACCCTTCAACTAAGGGGAACAGCTGCTCCCTATCCACCCGGTCCATGCCCCTCATATTCTTGTACACCTCGATCAGGTCGCTCCTCAGTCTTCTCTGCTCCAACAAAAACAACCCAAGTCTATCCAACCTCTCTTCATAACTTAAATGTTTCATCCCAGGCAACATCCTGGTGAATCTCCTCTGCACCCCCTCCAGTGCAATCACATCCTTCCTATAATGTGGCGACCAGAACTGCACACAGTACTCCAGCTGTGGCCTCACCAAGGTTCTATACAACTCCAACATGACTTCCCTACTTTTGTAATCCATGCCTTGATTGATAAAGGCAAGTGTCCCATATGCCTTTTTCACCACCCTGCTAACATGCTCCTCTGCCTTCAGAGATCTATGGACACACACGCCAAGGTCCCTTTGTTCCTCAGAACTTCCTAGTGCCATGCCATTCATTGAATACTACCTTGTCAAATTACTCCTTCCAAAGTGTATCACCTCACACTTTTCAGGGTTAAATTCCATCTGCCAATTATCTGCCCATTTGACCATCCCGTCTATATCTTCCTGTAGCTCAAGACACTCAACCTCACTGTTAACTACCCAGCCAATCTTTGTGTCATCCGCAAACTTATTAAACCTAACCCCCACATAGGCATCTATGTTGTTTATATAAATGACAAATGATAGGGGACAGAGCACAGATCCCTGTGGTACGCCACTGGACACTGGCTTCCAGTCACTAAAGCATCCTTCTGTCATCACCCTCTGCCTCCTACAACTAAGCCAATTTTGAATCCGCCTTATCAAATTACCCTGTATCCCATGTGCCTTTGCCTTCTTTATAAGTCTCCCATGTAGGACCTTGTTAAAGGGTTTGCTGAAATCCATATAAACTACATCAACTGCACTACCCTCATCTACACACCTGGTCACCTCCTCAAAAAATTCAATCAAATTTGTTAGGCATGACCTCCCTCTGACAAAGCCATGCTGACTATCCCTGATCAAACCTTGCCTCTCCAAGTGGAGATAGATACTCTCCTTCAGAACTTTCTCCAATAGTTTCCCTACCACTGACGTGAGATTCACTGGCCTGTAGTTCCCTGGCTTATCTCTACAGCCCTTCTTAAATAGCGGAACCACATTAGCTGTTCTCCAGTTCTCTGGCACCTCCCCTGTGGTCAGAGAGGAATTAAAAATTCAGATCAGAGCCCCTGTGATCTCCTCCCTTGCCTCCCTCAGCAGTCTGGGACACAAATCATCTGGACCTGGAGATTTTCCACTTTTAAGCCTGCCAACACCTCCAATATCTTGTCACTCCCTATATCAATTTGCTAAAGAACATTGCAGTCTCTCTCCCTGAGTTCGATACCTTCATCCTCATTCTCTTGGATGAAGACGGATGTGAAGTATTCATTCAACACTCTAGCGATGTCCCCTGGCTCCACCCATAGATTGCCCCCTTGGTCCCTTACGGGCCCTACTCTTTCCCTGGTTATCCTCTTCCCATTGATATACTTATAGAATATCTTGGGATTTTCCCTACTTTTACCAGCCAGAGCGTTCTCATATCCCCTCTTTGCTCTCCTAATTGCTTCCTTAAGCTCCACCCTGCACTTTCTGTACTCCACTAATGCCTCCGCTGATTTGCTTCCCTTGTACCTGCTAAAAGCCTCTTTTTTCCTTCTCATCGTAACCTGAATATCTCTGGTCATCCATGGTTCTTTGGGCTTGTTATTCTTTCCTATCACCCTAGAGGGAACATGTTGAGCCTGTACCCTCCCCATTTCCTTTTTGAACACCTCCCACTGTTCCTCTGTGGATCTCCCCACAAGTAACTGTTCCCAGTCTACCTTGGCCAGATCCTGCCTTATTTTACTAAAATCCACTCTCCCCCAATCCAAAACATTTTTTTGCAACTTGTTTAGAAGATTACTTTACACTGGGATGCTATCTAAGATAAAGAATGTGTCGATAAACATACGGAAATTATAACTTGGATACAACTCAATACACATAAGAAAGAGGTTATTTTAATTTTGATAGTGTAAATTACAGTTCTTACAAAGTTTAAAATTTGAGGTTTGGTTCCTGATAATTTCTTAAAAGGGAATTTTCATTTTAAAAGGTTTGACCACAATTGGCACTGATTCAAATGATGCAAGCTTTTGTATTTGTAAGTCTGTTCCCAAAATATGAAGCTAAGCTCAAGACCTTGACAAAGTTTGGCAGAAATCCAATTTTTGGCCGAGTTAATGAATCTGGGATAATTCTAAAAGAAACAGGTCAGACACAATTTAGTGGGTTACTTTTGAGACAATAAAATGTTGTTTGAGAAGATGATAAGGAACATGTCAATGCCTGATTTCTGATTTTAAAACTGTTATGAGAATATTTTATTTATTTTAAAGTCTCTGCAGGCAACCTGAACATGAAAAGATGGTAGCTGTTGCATGTGTAAAATGTTATGAGGCAAATAGGAGAAAGAATTAGGGAAAGAGGACACAATGTACAAATTTTTTTAAGGGAAGTGAATTTGATAATTTGGCCATCAACTGAGACATTGGAAATGCACAGGGGGAGATAAGCAAGGATCTAGAGAGATCCTCATTGACATGGGATAGTTAATACGGCCTAAAGAGCAAGGAATCATTATAAGCGATCAAGACAATAGAGAAACTGACATCAAGAGAATCTTAGGATGGTCATGGTCAGGGAAAAAAAACTTAGAGGTAAAACTATGTGGAACCTGTAGTTCAGGAATTGAAATGTAAGGAGAAATAATACTTAACAACAATTTACCTGGATACAGGTAAAGGGAAAGCTGGGAAAAGGCTAAATAGATGCATTACTGATTGTATGAATGTGCCTGTGAGCTACAAAAAGCCACAGGATTAACATTATGATGACAGACAGAGTTAAGCGGCTCCCAAGGAGAACCGTCACTGGAACTGAAGATAAAAACAAAAAACTGCGGATGCTGGAAATCCAAAACTAAAACAGAATTACCTGGAAAAACTCAGCAGGTCTGGCAGAGAAGAAAAGAGTTGATGTTTCGAGTCCTCATGACCCTTCAACAGATACTGAGCCATTGAAAGATAGGATAAGAAGGTGCATTGTAGAGTTGTGTCGGCAGTTTAAGGAATTGAGGTCTGACATGGGACAGCAGCAGGAGACAGTAGATTGGAAGGAGTGGAGGGTGCCTCTCCAGATGGATTGAGATCAGGGAACTCATTTCACAGGAAGAGTCATTAAAGAAATGTATAAATTTAAATATAAACAGAAATTCCACATTCCCTACCGGCAACAGAGCTCTGGGATGGTGGAAAGGATGAACTGAACTTTAAAAAAAATATCAATCACAAAAGCAATTCAAGAGACAAGGAACAGCCCAATGCTCTAGGGCTACCCCAAGCAGGACCGCCGGGTTCACCCCATTGAAATAATAACAAGGAGAGCAATGCAGTAATCTGAGGGAATTATAGTAGGAGTGGGATTTGTAGGACTACTAAAAGGAAGGATGCGAGACTATATGAGGGAAATAAGTAAGCAATTGCATGAGTTAAGGAAGGAAGTCCGAGACCAATAGGTGATTAAGGATATGGAAACAGGCAAATCCAAAGAGCAACAAATGGACCCCCACCGCCCCCCCCCCACCCCCCAAACCCAAGTGGGGAATAAGGTGATGGTCAAGGTGAGCCCGGAGCGAACAGGCATGAACCATACGAGGTAATTATGACAGGTGATACATGCGCACTTGTAGATATGAGAATGGGAAGTAAATGGAGGCATTAAACACAGTTAAAGATACATGACAATTGAACAAGCAGTAACCCAGAGAACGGGAGCCGATGTTAATGTCTCCACAGATCTACAATCCTGGTCATGGGCGTATCAGTACGGGCAACAAGGTCAGGGATCATCACTGCTCGTCCCACACCACAGTAGGAACTTTGGTACAGCACAGACAGCGCCGAATGTGACACGCCACGGGGAATGATAAATGTAACAGTAGGAGAACAAGTGCTCTTGGATTGTAGTAAGGGTTTGCTTCACATCGGGCACGATCTGGTGAGAGGTTGGTGGGGGCTGCATGCAAAAATTGGCACTTATGTTAAATTCCCAAATCTAACTACTGTGTGTTTTAAGCATAAGGATTGGGAAGAGCAGTTTGACTTTGACTATGGGTCAGGGAGCCATGTTTATGTAGCGTGTTTAACAATGTACAAGACCATTACTCATTCTCATGTTGGGGATTCTAAATGGAGCATTTGTAGCCCAAATGATAACATTATACCGACTTGTGGAAACAGTGATAAAAGATAGATGTGGGAGGTCCGTCCAAAGGAGAGTACCACTACCCAGCCATCTTCCATGACTACCCCCTCGCCACCTGACCCACCTTGTCCGGCCATGCATCCAGGGCCGACAAATGGTCTCGTATTGATCAATCAAAATAAAGTTCTATATGATGATGTACACTATGAGCTGGTACCCAGAGTCTTGAATATATCCAGTGTCACCCTGCCCCAGTGGTGCCCAACCCACACCCAAGCACTTTATACGGCTCTGACGAGGTAGTTGATGGCTGAAGTGGCCCAGCTTAACGGCAGGATGCGATCAGGCCCAGAGGGGGAACTAAGCTAAGCACAGTCTGATAAACGACGCTGTCATGATATTCAAGACAGGAACATCAATAGTTAATTCCATCGACCTAGCAACTGTAGACAGAAGGTTTGTACCCTGAGCTTTACGCTTAAGGAGATTTAAGAGCGGGGACAGGGAATTCATAACACCCAATTAAATACAGTCCAGGACGTGACATGGTTAATCCAAAGCCTGGCTACTGTGCTCGAAAGTCACGCAAGGACCATCAACAAACTAATCGAAACAGGGAAAAATATTTCAGATGAAGCAAGCAGAAATGATGTTTGCGGCACCTATGGATCTTGGGCACTAGAACAAGCCCGAGAGAATTTAAGACAGATTAATGAAGGGGTAGTTCCTTTATGGGTAACTAATGAGCAGTTATTGAATCTTTCACGACATAAGGATCATGACTTGACTGGTTGCCAGCTCAGAGGTTTAACACGCGTATATAGAATGAATGCTGAATGTATAGTGAACATATACTAATAGGCATTGTATTAGTAATACCTGTCATACCTATGTCAACACCCAGCAGGACATTATATAGAGTAAAAAATATTGGGTTATACGAGGGGATTACTATATTAAGTACTACGATATTCCACCATATGCAGTGGACTTGGAAGGGAATATAGTTAGCACCACATTAGAAGAGTGTAGGATAAAGGCCATCGCAGTAGTGTGCACACCTAACATATGAGACAGATTAAGCTAAGTGCCGATTTAAAGCAGCAACAAACTGTACAATGGAAACTATATGGGCTGCAAAAGAACCGACCCATGTTGCATATTCAGGGAATGGGAGATATTGTATCACCATGTGGCAGGAAAGAATCCAGTAGGGGAGTAACCGGATATGCCCCATCCATAATCATTCAGTGTGCCTACACCCACAGGTGCCAGCAAGGGTGGGGAAGGTGGAACTGGTTGAAATATACAAGAGAGGAATGACTACTATTCAGGTTATGGAAAGCCTTAAGGATAACCTGACACATTATCTGAACCAGTTCTCCTACGAAATTCCCTTATTACCAGAGCACCTCACCGTGATTCGGGGACAGGCTCAGCAGGTATACAGAACTTACTGTACGCTGCAACAACAGGTTAGAGCCTTAAAAGAGGATATCGAACAAATAGATTCTTCCACATGGTGGGAGGATCTATGGAATTGGGGCTCGAACGTACAGATACGCCCCTGGATTCGGATTATCTCCCATGCCCTAGTCATACTTCAGCTGATATTGATTATATATCTAACATACTTGATTTATCGCACCCAGAAGTCACAAAGAAGGTGGCGCTAAGGGAGTTTTAGTAGGTGGAGAAGGAATTTGGTAAGTCAGAGGTTCAAAGTAAAGGACCAGATGATACAGATGGTCTGAACCGTACCCTTTACATGCCAAAGCTGGATATCTGGCCAGTATCAATGAGTGGCGGTACAGAAAGGGGGAGGATGGGGTGCGGACAGTATCACTGTAGTTGGCTACATTGGGCTAGGCCAAGGGCCAAATGGGGGGACTGTTAGAGGGGAATATTGGGGTACAGTAAGAATTTATTGAAAGGGAATGGACTACTTAAAATATCCAAACAGCCAGTGCCTGCAAGTACATGAACAGTTAACAGTTAAAGGCCAGGCTAGACAGAGAGGAAACTGAACCTTGCACACCATCAGGGCCTGTGATTATCAGCAAGGCCAGGCCGAACAGAGAGGAATGCAAATATGATAGTTTGGGTGTCTTAGGAGTCAACCTTAGGTTGAACAACAACCAAGATTGGGTGTGTTTATAGCAGATAAGGAAAGAACAGATGGTCCTAGTGGAGATAGGAGGGAAGGTCTCCGCCGGGGTGAAGGTAGGGACAGATGATGCCTGTACCTTTGTACCTTTGTTACCAGAGAGATGCCTGTTTAATGTAAACCTATACGCTGATGAGATCGGAATCTGGAGAATGTTCTTGTACATGACCAATAATGTATAAATATGGTGAACACTTGTAGTTTAGCAGAGTATTGTCTCAAGCTGCATTGAGATGGTGCTCTCCTTGCAATTGCTCAAATAAACAATCGAAATCTGTACCTGAGACTCCTGTGGTCCGTTTGTCAAAGTGACCACAACAACCCCAAATCCATTGTAGCCCCATCCCAGATCCATGTCCAGTTAGTGCCCCCAGTTTAATGGCTAATTGGTGCCCCTACATCCATGGTCAATGATTGACCCCAAATCCATTGTAGCCCCATCCCAGATCCATGTCCAAATAGTGCCCCAGTTTAATGGCCCTTTAGTTTTCCCATGTTAAGTTAGTGCCCTCACATCCAAGGATCAGTTCCACCCCATTACTCCAGGGAGGTTTAGACCATGGCCAGGTACAACCTGCAGTAATGCGCACAAAGCCCTCGGGTTCCTTGAACTGATTAAACCTTTGCCATAACAAAAACAGAAACAGAAATACCTGGAAAAACTCAGCAGGTCTGGCAGCATCGACAGAGGAGAGCACAGTTGACGTTTCGAGTCCTCATGACCTTCAACAGAACTAATTAAAAATAGGAAAGGAGTGAAATATAAGCTGGTTTAACGGGGGGTGGGGAGGGGGTTGTTGGGACAAGCAGCCAGTGATAGGTGGAGATAACCAAAAGAAGTCACAGACAAAAGGACAAAGAGGTGTTGAAGGTGGTGATATTATCTAAAGGAATGTGCTAATTAAGAGTGGGAAGCAGGACAGATAAGATACAGATAGCTCTGGGGGGGGTGGGGGAAATACTAAAAGTGCTAAAAGGTAGAGATAAACAGTGGGTGGAAATACATTTAAAAATAATGGAAATAGGTGGGAAAAGAAAAATCTATATAAATTATTGGAAAAAACAAAAAGGAGGGGGAAGAAACGGAAAGGGGTTGGGGATGGAGGAGAGAGTTCAAGATCTAAAGTTGTTTAACTCAATAATCAGTCCGGAAGGCTGGAGGAACAGCACCTCATCTTCCGACTAGGCACGTTACAGCCTTCCGGACTAAGTATTGAGTTCAACAATTTTAGATCTTGAACTGTCTCCTCCATCCCCACCCCCTTTCCAATTCTTCCCTCTCCTTTTTGTCTTTTCCAATAATTTATATAGATTTTTCTTTTCCCACCTATTTCCATTATTTTAAATGTATTTCCACCCATTGTTTATCTCTACCTTTTAGCACTTTTAGTATTCCCCCACCCACACTGGAGCTATCTGTACCTTATCTGTCCTGCTTTCCACTCTTAATTAGCACATTCCTTTAGATAATATCACCACCTTCAACACCTCTTTGTCCTTTTGTCTGTGACTTCTTTTGGTTATCTCCACCTATCACTGGCTGCTTGTCCCAACAGCAACCTCCCCACCCCCCCTTAAACCAGCTTACATTTCACTCCTTTCCTATTTTTACTTAGTTCTTTTGAAGGGTCATGAGGACTTGAAACGTCAACTGCGCTCCTCCACCGATGCTGCCAGACCTGCTGAGTTTTTCCAGGTATTTCTGTTTCTGTTTTTGTTTTGGATTTCCAGCATCCGCAGTTTTTTGCTTTTATATTTTTAAACCTTTGCCATATCTAGGCTGAGGAAATCTTTTTACGTTTCAGCCCTGGAAAGGTTGCTTCCTCTGTCCATTCTCAGCTTCACCAACAAAATCACATTTTGAACACGTTTTACGTTTGACAAAACCTGTTGCAAATCTCTGCAACAATCAGAAGCCCCACTTTCACAGTCACCTTCTGTAGGCTGATGGTGTGTTGCAACTGGGTGTCACTGGCAGGGGTGGAATAGGAAGCTGGAACATTGCACTGGCATAGATAGTGTAGGGGTCTGCGGGTGAGTATAGAACAAAGTATAGATAGTGTAGGGGTCTGCGGATGAGTATAGAACAAAGTATAGATAGTGTAGGGGTCTGCGGGTGAGTATAGAACAAAGAAGACAATTTAAAAATTCATAACCTTACGTCAGACTTGATGATTAAAAAAGGTATTTTACTCCAGAATATACTGAGCAGATTTCCAGTTATAATAGCTAATTCTGCTCCTGATTTGGACCTGGGGTTAATGTTGAAATTTGCTGATGACCTTGAGCTGGCATACATGTCAAATTGTGACAGACTGCAGGAGAACATGGTTAAGCTTGCAGAGTGGACAGATAGAGCTCACTGTAAAAACATATGAATTAAGAGTAGAGAAAAACACCTCAAATGATAATACTCTCAATGAAGAGCAAAGGGATATTCGTGTAAGGTGTCAGCACAAGCACACCATGCTGTGGAGAGACAAGTTGGGCGGAATTTTACACCTGCGGGATTTTACGGTCCTGGTGACTGTAATGGAGTTTAGGTTTAGGCATTTCACGTCCCCACCCCCACCGCAATGGAGCCATAAAATTCTGGCCCTTGATTTTGTATCTAGAGTAAAACTTGTACAGGATCTCAGGTTGTACAGGACCCCAGGTTGCAGCTGGAGTATTGTGACAGTCTTGGGCACTCTATCATTTAAAGGATAATCATTAAATGAAAAAGCTGCAGTTCATTTAACAACAGTACAGCCAGGGTTGAGAGGATTCCAAAAGCAAATTACTGCAGATGCTGGAGATCTGAAATAAAAGCAGAAAATGCTGGAAATACCCAGAAGGCCAAGCAGCATCGGTGGAGAGAGAGAAACAAGAGTTAAATGGGCAGGATTTTCCCTGTGGGTTTCTGAACCCCCTCATCAGGCTCAAATGGACGTCAGAAAGCCCACACTGTGTGGAAAACAGTCACTCGTTAATGGCCAGAGGGTGGGCTCCCTGTCCTCTGGCCCTCCAGCTTTGAGAGCCCATCAGAGGCATGAGAGCAGCAGAGGACATGCAGGTGGGTGAGAGAGAAATGGGGCCATCTTCTCTCCAACTTCTTTAAAGTTTAAATTATAAAATAGCTTTTTCAGCCAAACCACCCCAGAAGGAAAAACAGTTCGGACCAGTGTTCTTACTTCCCAGCTTATACTGTTTTTCCTTCTGGGACCACTGTGGGTAGGTTTGGGGGTAGAGGGGTGGTGGCGTTGGGGAGCACCTCTCCAGGTAGGGCTGTTGCTACACCCAGACAGAGAGGGATGGCCTCTTAGCCTGCATCCAATGCTGGCTCCAACCTAGACTGCCATCAGGAGGCCACCTTCAGGCTGTTAAACTGGCTCCTGCCGCCTGCAGGAAGGTGGAGGCTGACTGGAAAATTCCCCTAAACGTCAAGTCCATTGTTTCAGGTCTGCGGCTGTGTGTCGTCTGATGAAAGGTCACAGGCCTGAAAGGTTAAATCTGTTACTCTCCCCAGCGGCTGCACCAGGCACGCTGAGTATTTCCAGCATTTTCTGCTTTTATTTGAGGGGATTACAGTTACGAAGACAGGCTTGAGAAGTTAAGGGTGGTTTGACTGGAGCTGAGACGATGTTCAGGAGCATGAAGAGTTATTGTTAAGGGACCGAGAGCAAGTGAAGGATTCATTTTGTACTAATAAATGCTGGCCCAGCTAGAGAAGCCCACACCCCATGAACGAACTTTAAAAACCCCTAAGGCAGTCTTGACACAGGTCACAAACAACTTAATCAAGGTTAAATAATACATTGATCAGATTTAAATCTGAACTTTCTAACAAATTCATGCACGTTTACAGACAGATGCATCTGTCGCAGAGACACAACAGATGCATTCCATGCTTTGCTTACTCTAAACACCAGCCTTCTGGACCTTGAGACCCTGACAAACTTTGAGAGAGCCTGGAACTTCTTAAGAGATACTGGTATGAGCTTGTGATAAAGTGAAGCAATTAAAAAGACTTTCAAATTGTGAAGACGCAATTTAAGCTCAGAAGACGATGACATAAAAGTTGAGCTCAATGGCAGTAACGTGACCTCCTGCAGTGAAGTACCACCATGTGTTGCCTGTGAGTATGTCCATATAACCTTTAATAAATGGGTAGGTGTTTTGACTCTAGAGCTTTCATTTCTGGTGTGTAGGTAAAGTCTGCAGCCTCTGTCTCACTGATGCCTTGTTTCCATTGCTTGCTGATAAGTACATCAAGCACAAATTCAAGATAATCACAAAAAAAATTACACGGAAGGCCAGGCAAAAATTTCTTTACGCAAAAGGATGATTTAATTTTGTCCCACAAAGTATTGCCAAAGCACGTGCCATACAGTTAGTTTTTTTTTGATTCATTTACAGGATGTGGGCATCGCTGGCTAGGCAAGCATTAGCTGCCCATCCCTAATCACCCTTGAGAAGGCAGTGGTGAGCCTCTTTCTTGAACCACTGCAGTCCACGAGGTGTAGGTACACCTACAGTGCTGTTAGTTTCTCAAGAAAGAGGAATACTTAAGGTTGGTGAAAAACATCAGGAGAGCAGAATTAGGTTAGGTGTCTCATGGATAAAACACTGAGACAGATCCAACAGGTGAAATTTCTGTACTGGAATATTGTATTCTATCAATTAGCTTCCTCGAAATAGAGCTGGATAAATATTTATAATTTCGATGTTGCTGTATTCCTTACCTTTCCAATAACTTTCCGAATGCTGAAGTATTTCTCAGTTGGGTCTCCTGCTTCTGACAGAGGGGCATCGTAATCATAGCTTGTTGGCTGCGGCAAATAGGGAGAGTTTGCTCCTACAGCAACAAAAATAAAATGTGTTCAAAAACAAATCCAAAACACCTTTTTTTTCACAAATACACAAATCTCCCATGCTGCTTCTGCTAATCAAAATACTTATAAGACCAAGAACCTGATACAAAGTGAGAGGATCAATAAATTGGGTCGATATCCTCTAGTGGGCATAGCGGTATTGTCACGAGACTGGTAATCGAGGGACCCAGGGTAATGCTCTGGGGACCCAGGTTCAAATCCCACTATGGCAGATGGTGAAATTTGAATTCAATAAAAAATATGGAATTTAAAATCTGATAGCCATGAAACCATTGTCAGCTGCCATAAGAACCCATCCGGTTCACTAATGCCCTTTAGAGAAGGAAATCTGCCATCCTTACCTGGATTGACCTACATGTGACTCCAGACCCACAGCAATGTGGTTGACTCTTAAATGCCTCTGAAATAACCTAGCAAGCCACTCAGTTCTCGAGGTCAATTAGGGATGGGCCTAGCCAGCGATGCCCCCATCCAATGAATAAAAAAAAATTAGAAGAATGAGAGGTGATCTCATTGGAACAGCCAAGATTCTGAAGGGGTTTGACAGGATGGACACTGAGAGGCTGTTTCCCACTGGCCAGGGAATCTATAACATGAGGTCACAGTCTCAGCATAAGGGGACAATCATTTAGGGCTGAGATGAGAGAAATTTCTTCACTCAAAGGGATGTGAATCGTTGAAATTCTCTACCAAAGTGAGTTGTGAATGCTTCAACATTGAATGCATTTAAGTCTGAGATAGACTGATTTGTAGTTCATCAGAGAGTTAAGATATATGGGGAGCAGGCAGGAAATGAAGATGAGACTTAAGTTCAGCTGTGAACATACTAAATGGTGGAACAGGCTTGTTGGGCCAGATCATCTACTCCTGCTCATATTTCTTATGTTCTTATGTAAGGCATGCAACAGAGCCAGGTTACAGTCAATGAAGTACTTTTCAAGTGTAGTCACTGTTGTAAAGTAGGAAAAGTGGCAACCAATTTGTACACAGCAAGCTCCCACAAACAGCAATGTGACAAGGACCAAGTAATCTGTTTTTTGCAATGCTGATTGAGGGATAAATGTTGGTCAGGACACTAGGGATAACTCCTGTGCTCTTCTCCAAAATAGTGCTATGGGATTTTTTACATTCAATTGAGCAGGCAAATGGGGCCTTGGTTTAACATCTCATCCAAAAGCCAGCACCAGCGACAGCACAGAACTCTGTGCTGCACTGGAGTTTCAGCCTTGACCTTAATGTGTAAGTCCTGGAATGGGACTTGAACCTAGAACCTTGCAGCTTAGAGAGTGTTATCAACTGAGCCACAGCTGGCACTAAACAGTCTGTTAATTTAGCAACTGCTGAGAAGTCCAGAGAGGTAGTGGTGAAATAGAGCTGCGTGTCATCAACATACGAGTGAAAACTGCCTTTGTGTTGTCAAATGAAGCATGTAGATGAGAAATCGGAGAGAGCGAAGGATAGATCCTTGGGGAACACCAGAGGTAATGATTTGGGAGCAGGAAGAGAAGCTAGTGCTAGTGATTCTCTGGCTATGATTAAATTTCTGCTCTTGGATGCCTTTCCAAGTAATTAGTACTGGTAGAATTATTGTTCAACTCATCTTAACACCAGTAATTAGTGATTGGTACTGTGGAACTACAATCTCAATGGTTAGCACTAATACAGTTAAAGTTGTTTATCAGGCTGCCAATGTTCTAGTAGCATTAAAGTCACTGATAGACACTCACCATTCCAGTAGCCAAAGTTTGTTCCACCTTCAAACATGTACCTGAAAATATCGAAACAAAGATTAGATTTCAAAAGAGAATTGCAAGATTCAGTTTTGGAACATTGGAAAATCATTCAAAAACTCATACTTACATGTTAACATTGGCTCCAAGAGCAAGGATTTCATCCAATGATTTAGCAACAATCTCCTTCTTGATCACAGAATGCTTCTGACCCCAGTGATCCAACCACCCTGTATAAAACTCAGAGTTTACCTAATTTAAATAAAAAGTACCTGATTCATTAACTCCATTTTTGGCCAGTACTATTTACCCCGAAAAAACATCCCATCTGTAAACGTCAACCACACCTCCCACATTCTACCCTTCTAGCCTCCCAAATTCTACGTTTCATAAAGCTGAGGTCATCCGAAACTCTGCTGCCCCTGTCCTAACTTGTACCAATTCCCGCACCCACGTCCTTGCTGGCTGACATTGACTCCCGGTTAAGCAGTAACTAATTTTAAAATTCTCATCCTCATTTTCAACTTAATCTTTGCCACTGACTCTCCAACCGAAGTAATCAGTCTTCCCCCATTCACTACCAAAACCCTTTATAAAAGACAATCTAGTGGAGAAATGCAACTATATTATGAAATATATCTTTGCTTTTTTTTAGAAAATTTTTGGTTAAATGCATATTTTGGACTTAGAATGAAAAGTAGCAGGTGAAAACATTTCAGGAAGCATTTTTTTAAAAATACGGAAGCCAATAGTTAGCCTGTCCAGAGCACTGGCATTTACCATATTATATGTGGAAACATGAATTTATAATGGACAAAGCTGATACAGTTCGTGTGGCAAACACGTGACAACAGAAAATCAGGTAGCTCAGACAGGAATTGCAAATTGACACCGGGGGGGGGCAAGAATTTTAGCACTTGACGGAGACAAGCATGGAGACAGGCAGGCATGAAAAATTCACACCATCCCAGCACCATCCTGCCCCTATCCCAGCCATTTTCCAGGAGGCGGGATGGAGATTTAGCAGGGCTGCCTGCCTGCAAGTGGTGTGTCGCCAATAAAGGCATTAAAGGACCTATCATCAGAGGCTGACTGGAGTTTTCCAGTCAGCCTGCGGGACTCCTGAGGCCTCAGGAACTAAGCCAATCATCTGGCTTCAGCTGAGGCCACAGGTCGCCCTGTGGAGAGCACAGGTATTAAAATATTTCAACATCATTAATAGACAAGGATTAAGTTGAAAGATATTTTCAAGTCTTGGTAGACTCAAGGTTAAGTATGTCAAGCCAATGCAGGACAACAATCAACAAAGATAACAGCGTGTTGAACTAAATGAACAAAACAGTGGGATAAAGTCAGAAGAGGTAACGGTCAAAATGCAAAGCCCTCTGGTCAGACCTCTGTTTGAATGCTGCATCCAATTCTGGTCACCAAAAGTCAAGTGCTGAATACTATGGCCAGGATTTTGCCCTCGTCGGGCAACTTTGGCAGGAGTGGGCAGGAGTGGTCAGGAAGCCAACCACGATTTCACGCTGGCCGGCCAGTTAAGGTCCGCCCAGCGTGAAATGTGTGTTACAGTGCTCAGCGCTGCCTGTGTTTTTTTTGGGGGGTGTGGGGTAGTGGTGGAGGGGAGTGGGAGCGGGAGGAGGGCGAGCAGGGAACTTGGCATATGCGTGCAAGTGCGCGTGCAGAAAAAGCTCCCCGAGGCACAGAGCTGCCTCAGGGAGATGAAGATTTTAAACATTAAAAATAAAGAACTTTAAAGTGTTACAAAACATGTACCCTCGTGTGCCTCTGACTTCCCTTGGCCAAAGCCCCACAAACAGGTACTCTCAGCAAATCAGAGGTGAGAAACTGCAAGTCAACTGAACGCTGAATCCAAAACAAATTGGCTGAGCACATTAGGTGAATTCATAGAGAGAGATGATCAGGCTAGCTATAGGTTGTAAATGAGCAAGATGTTTCTTCTCAGAGCAATTTTGGGACTTTGCAGCGCTCAGGTGCTTCCCAGAGCAATGTTCACATGGGACAGTTGGGCAGCTGGTGCAGATCCACTTAAGAGCAAGACTAACAACTCGTTAGATTAAATAGTCTTCCTTATTCAGTGAGAAACTTGATTTAGTTTTCCCATTCTGTACACCCTTTTTCAAAGGTACAGTCTCCATCCAGTAAGCTGTATACACAACGCTAATACAATTAACTAATAGCTCCACCAAGTAGCATGCCAGTTTGTTCGAACCATCTCGCTGAACTTGCAGCAAAATTTGACTGGCTGAAAGTGTGTCAGACGGTTGGTACTCACCATTGGTCCATGAGGTTCTGCATATCTTTGAGCTTTAAATGATTTGGTAACATTCCCACCTGCCAAAAGAACACAGCATTGTACAAAATGACTTGATGTCTGACCACTCCATGTGGCTCAATGCTTTCAAATTAGAAGGTATAATCCCCATTGCTTATGGCAGGCAAGTGCAATTTTCCCACTAAATGCAATGGCCAGTGTAATGTGGTACTGCTATTTTAGCTGTTAGTTATGGCTCAGTCGGTAGCACTCTCGCCTCTGAGCCTGAAGGTGGTGGGTTCATGTCGCACTCCAGGATTTGAGCACAAAAATCAAAACAATGCGGTGCAGTACTGAGAGGGTGCTGCACTGTCAGAGGTGCCATCTTTCAGATGTGACATTAACCAGAGGCCCTGTCTGCCCTCTCAGCTGGATGTAAAAGCTCCCATAACATTATTTCAATCAACAGCAGGGGAGCTATCCCCACTCTCCATGTCAATACTTATCCCTTAAACAACATCACAAAAAAAACCATATTATCTGACCATTATCACATTGCTTTGAGAGCTCGCTGTGTGCAAATTGACTGCCCCATTTCCTAAATTACAGTTGTGACTACGCTAGTACTTCATTGGCTGTAAAATGCTTTGCGACATCCTGAGTTGGTGAAAGGCGCTATGTAAATGCAAGTTTTTCTTTTCTTTTAAATCAATGACGAGGGACCAGACAAATTATTGGTAGAATTTACTATAGCTCAGGACAGAGCTCCTCCCAACACCAGGTAATACTAATACCAAAGGGGTGAATCAAATAGCCGGCTCTTTTCCGAACCTCCCACTGTGTCTGTGACAGGGCTGCTTATTGTCTGCAGAGGGGCAGCAAGCTGAGTTTACTGGGAGGCTTTCCTCATGGTCTGAGCAAATAGGCATTTCTCAGCTCCCTATCAGTTGTAAGTCATCCTTTCCAGGTCCAGTAACCGCCCATTAGCAGTTCCTCCGGGTTTTCCACCTGTCTCACAGACTCTGCCGGAACTTTGGGTCAGGGTGATTTCTAAACCCCCAAGGTATCATCAGCACTCTCGCAAGCAGATCAGAAGCAGCACTGACCCCCATTGCACTGCTTTAAATTCACATCTTGAGCAGTTTTAATCTCTTCTTGCTTTCTACATTTTTGCTTTTGGAAGGTCAGTTATGTGGAAATGAGAAAATGTGGGATTTTTCCACTTGGAGTGGAGAAAACTAAGGTGAGATTTAATAGAGAGATGTTCAAAATTAAGAAGGGTTTTGATAGAGTAAATAAAGAGCAACCGTTTCCATTGGTAGGATAGTTGGTAATAGTTGGCATCCAAAGTTGTACACAATACTCTGTGACCTTACCAATGTTACACACAGTTTATTATTATTAGTTATTTTAAGCTCTACGTCTCCCTATATAAAAACTAAAAAACTGCTTTATCTTTTTTTAAGGCTTTATCTATCTGCTGTCACACTTTCAGGAAATTCAGGAATATTTTAAGTCTCCTAGTTCATTAACAACCTTCTGTCTTTCATTAAGTAAATACTCCTATTCCTTGCTTTTCCTTCTATAAACATCACCTCACATTTATCTCTATTAAAATGCTTGTGTCACTTATCTGCCAACTTGTCTAATTTTTTTCTAAGTCCACCTCACTATTTGTTAAATTCCCTAGTTTCATGTCGCCAGCAGAATTTGTGATGGGGCTCCTTACATCCAGGTCCAAGTCATCAATAGCAAAAAATATGGACACGGCACTGGCCCTTCAGATAAACCCATTCCCATCCCTCCTTCAGTCTGAACAACATGAGGCTGTGGAAATCAATCAGCATAGGATAAAAGATAAGGAAAGTACTTGTGGGGTATAAACATTTATGGGGTATAGATAGGATAAATAAATCAAAATAAAGCATAAGTAAACCTAAAACAAAGGAGACTGTGAGAGAGAAGAATAGAGAAAGGGAAGACATGTAACAGTGTAAATAGTGATTGTAATCAAAAATAAATATGTTACTTATACAGGCTTAAATATTACAGAAGCAAAATATCAGTCTTGACAATGAACAGCTTTGCTGAAGCAAAAGTAAGATTTGCTTTATTGTTGAGAGATGTAAACTGAAATATTTCCCTTGACCTATCAAGGATTTTCAGTTCTTCTAAATAACTGAATTTTAACATACCTGGACCAAAATCCACTGTAGCATAGAGTCCTTGCAGAGAGCCACACTTGAGGTACGTTTGGTCTGCTCCATCCGTTGTAAACAAAACAATCTCATCACCCAGGTAGTACCGAAAGAGCTTCAGTAGATGCCGTAGGTAGTCATAGTCACAAGCAAAGTAGCTACCATATTCATTCTCCACCTGGAACAGCACAAGAATTCTTATCCACCTGCCAATTTTACAGTAAGAGAACAACCATCCAATTGCATAACGACTCTTAATAGCTGAAAGAAAACAAAACGTGCACTTATATAGCAACTTTCACAGTCACTGTAGATCTCAAAGTGCCAATCCAATGAAGTACATTTGAAGTGTAGTCACTTTTGTAATGTAGGAAACATGGTGGTCAATTTACACACAGCAAGCTCCCACAAACAACATTGTGATAATGATCAGATAAACTGTTTCTGTGGTGTTGATTGAGGGATAAACATTAGCCAGGGCACCAGGGATAACTCCCCTGCTCTTTTTCAAAATAGCGCAATGGGATCTTCTACATCCAAGCCCCAGTTTATTCCCTCATCTGAAAGCCGGCACCTCCAACAATGCAGCACTCCCTCAGTCGCCTCTGGAGTGTCAGTCTTGACTTTAGTGCTCAAGTCCTGGAGGGGGACTTGAACCCACAACCTCCAACTCAGAGGCAAGTACACTAATCACTGAGCGACAGATGGCACTTGCTACCTGTGAGCAACCTGAAACGTTAACTCTGTTTCTCTCTCCACAGATGCTGCCTCACCTGCTGAGTATTTCTAGCATTTTCTGTTTTTATTAACTGCTGGTAGTTACCCAGTGTTTTAAACCAAATACAAATGGAATAACGCCAATTACTTAAGTACATGGGCTGCTCAAAAAGAAACATTCAAGCTCCATGCTACTTGGCTCAAATATTCTACCAAATATGAAGCAAAAGAGTGTTAAATGAATGAGAAACCTTCCAATAAAGCAGGCACAAAACCATCAAAACAATTTTTAAAACCCAAGCAATCAGCAGCTGCTGCAAAATGAGTTTATTTCTTAAGACTGCTTCAGTCTGTCATATTCCTTCTTCACTCTGGTAAGTACATACAGGTAGAAATAGCACCTTACGATATCTTTGGTCAGCACCTAAATCATCTCTTCCTGCTACATGTCTATTTATTAATTGTGAAGCACAGTGGGACATCCAAAGTACTATATAAGTTCCTGTGTTTATTTCCTCATATCACAGCCTCTAAAAATTCGAGACCAGCTTCTGCTGCACCAACGTTTCCTGAAAATGGAAATGTTAACTCAAGATGCAGCCTGGCCAGGGCATTAGCATAGCTTTAACATAATGACCTCAGACTTGACAAATCTGACAATATGGTACAGTAATCTTTGCTGACTGTTGCTCTGCTATGATTGCATACGCTTGATATTGAGTCTTCCACCCCCATATTTTCATCAGCTTCGCTCAACACAACTTGTGGACTGCATCCTATTTTCTGGAGCACATAACAGTTTGTATTCATCTGTGTGGACGCTAATCTCACAGCATTCTGTCTGCTTACGAGTTTTGTCGCTGCTTGTCTTCAGATACCACTCACTGGCCTACACTGGCTCCAGGTCCAGCAAAACATCGATTATAAAACTCCCACCTTTATTTTCTATTCTCACAATGACTGCCCCAGCACCCAGCACCCCCCCCCCACCCCCCACGCCCCCCAGCACCCCCTCGACCCCCGCCCCACCACCACCATCACCACCACCACCACCTCCTCCCGCCCTACCTCTGTAGTCTCCCCCAGCCTGGCAACTCTCCAAGAACTCCATGGGTGGAATTTTCTCATCCCGCCCGTGGCAGGTTTCAAGGTGGGCGGGAGCGGAGAATCCAGCAACAGGCAAAAAGTCACAAATCTGCTGTTAAAAACAAGTTGCAATTCTCCCGATGGTGCATCTGTGGCGGGTTGGTTATCCCGCCCACTAGAGCACAAACACCATTTGCATTCATGAACATGTCATGAATGCTCGTTAAAACAGCTACATGCCAGAATCTTGTCAGGCCTTCCAATCTTGCATCACGCCTGCGGGAAATCACTACGGCCTCAAATCCATTTGAAAAGAGGTGGCGTGCACAAGTCAGACCTCAGTTCCCTGGCAGCTTCGAGGCGAGTGGAACATACATAGCCTATCTGTTGTAGCGCTGTGCCGGTCTTGTTGCGATGAACGCTACTCTGCTGGGGTTGGTCTGCTCTTGCTCTTTGCCTACATTGTCCCGAGGAACATCACTGTGCTGTGGTACTCGTACAGGCCTCCACTTTCAGAAACTAGCATTTCAACCAAGGATGGGCTGTGAGGCGAGGGTGGGATTGATGAACACAAGGGGGGCAATGAGGAGGGAGGACTGCGGAATGGCTGTGACGGGGGCGGTCGAACACGAGGGGGGCCTTTCTGGGGTCGCTCTCTAACCTCCTGTTGCTGCCGGAGTGAGCAGGAGTCTGCTTAGAAAAAATGGAGGAAGACCTCCTGGCGATGAACGCCACCGAAAGCCAATGGCTTCATTAGTACTGTTAAAGGGCTACTCAGAACTCAGTGGCTTCACATCACAGTCACTGCATCTCAAGAGTAACACACAGGAATATAGAATTTAGGAATGCAGGCAGTAGTGAAGGAGGCACAGCTGCATGATATATGGTGTTCCATCAATGAAGGCCGTGTACACCAGATTCATCCACTCATTGACCATGAGCAACTGGCTGGTCATTTATATGCCATATCAGAGATTGGAGCACAGAGCTAGGCTGGGTCACTCATCTCATTGAAATGTTAGTATCCCATGCAGCGCTCAAGATGTTACATATCTGCAATGTCATCTTGGTCACCACGACATGTGTGCTAGTGTCTCAGGGACAAGGCGGCATCAGCCACCATGCAAGTAGGGCAGAAAAAACTATGGACCCCTACAGTCTCCAAACTTGTCATCTTCTAAGCTTCACTTTCTTTCCCCTTGAGTCATTAATGTCTTCAATGTTTCCTTTCAAAGAGAAGGCAAAAGCAGTTATGGATCCAGGGCTCAATGCTGCCTTTGTCAGGGTCCGAATTCAATGGAGGGGGTGAAGGAGGGAGAGGCGACTCCGTGCGGAGCTCCAGCAGGAGAGACAGGGTCAAGCAGAGCCAGAGCATGAACACAAACTTCAGGAGGACAAGACAACGGGGTGACTCACCAGATCTAGGGTTTATCACAGAAGAGTCTGCTATTTACAAATGAGAGAGAGGCAATGCCATGCATGTCTGCACTTGTCCCGAGCTCTGGTACTTCACATATGCCACATTCATCATGAAGATCTGATGCCACATGGAGTTGGAGGGTATCCCCTACCAGTGGCTTTGAAGGTGACCACTGCACTCAATTCCTTGGCCTCTGGTTCTTCCCAAGGATCAACAGGCGACCTGTGCGGCATCTCTCAGTTTGCAACACATCGATGCATAAAGGAGGTCACGCATGCCCTTTACAGGAATGCCCATCATAATGTCAGGTCTTCTCTGGACAAAGATAGCTAGGCTGCAGATTCACGAGTTTCACCGCCATCTCACCAAGAGTGCAGGGTGCAACTGACCGCATCCATGTGGCTATACGGGCTCTCTGGCAGCAGCCCCTAATGTTTATAAACTGTAAGGGCTAGCATTCCATCGACATGCAACTGGTGTGTGATCACCAGAAGCACATACTGCATGTTCATGCACAGTACCTGGGAGTTGCCATGACTCCTACATCCTGAGACACTCCCAGGTGCCTGAGATTTTCAAGGGGCTATAACATCTGCAAGGATGGCTGCTTGGGGATAAGGGGCACCCACTGAAATGCTGGTTGATGACATTGGTGATTGCCCTCAGAATCGCTCTGGGGAGAGGTACAACGCTGCTCACAGCTCCACATGCTCCCTTGTAGAGCAGACCATAGGGCTTCTGAAGATGCATTTCAGATGCTTGGACTGCTCAGGTGGCTCACTCCAATACATTCCCAACAGGATTTCCTGCATTATCGCAGTGTGTTGTGCCCTTCACAATCTGACAATGCCAAGAGGTGAACCCCTGCCAGGGGCTGACCTGCAGGAGGATGAAAGCTCATCAAAGGATGAAGATTCGGAGGCCCAGGAACTTGAGGAGGCTGCTGAAGGTCAGTATGAGCACGATCACGTCATGGGGGAAAGGAGACATGGGAAACGTGCCTGTGATACGTTAATCGCTGACAGGTTCCAGGGAGAGTAAAGTTAAGTGAGGGAATATGGCCACATCTCTCCTAGCCCTCAATGCCATCTTCTTTCAATTCAAGGGATGACCAATCACTTGCAGCGAGAATGAATCCCGCATTCACACTTGCGCTTTCTGTTCACTTGAATCACCTGGCTATGATCTTTGCTTTGATCCATTGGGCCCTGTGAGTGAGCTCACCCTGGGAACCGAAAGTCCACTGAGGAACAAGATCGATGCTAGAGAAGGCTTGAAGCCTTCGCCGCCATCTAATGATCCCAACACTGTTGCGACTAAGATGTGGACATGTCTAGGGATCTCTCCTCCTGTGCATGTCTTTTCTTCTGCCACTACCACTGAGGAGGCACAAATGCCTCTAGGATATCAATGCTGATGAACTGCCCTCACTCGATGATGTTCCTTGAGGAAGAAGGGTGAGAAACGATTACATCACGCATTTCAAATAAAGATTTAAACACATCTCCCTGACATCACAGAAGGGCGCGGAGACTAGTTCAACTGAGGGTGACATCACCGGAACGTGAATCTCGCAGTGCGACACTCTCACTGAGTGGGAGGAAGGCTAAAACTCAAAATAACAGGACTCCAAAGTACAAAATCACAATGCCTTCAGTTAACAGGAACAACCACATAACCATCAAATGTATTAACAAAAGTGCAATTTATTTACATGCCTAGCACGTACACCCAAAAGTGACATTATTTTTTCTAAACTTTCCTAACCCTACCACTACATCTGGATGCACTCCCGACATCTGCAGCAGAGGTGGAGGCAGCCTGCTGACTGCTACATCCTGATGTCTGTGCTGACCTTGGCAGACGTCCACTGGTGGCCTGAGGCCTGGAGGGCCCCCAGCCTGATCAGGGTCACCTGCTCAGGGGCAGAATCACCCTCAGCAGCCCGAGAAGCTGGAGCGAATGGCGTCACAGACAGAGGGGGCTGTGTGCAGCAGCACACCCTGGAGTGTCCTGAGAGGAGGTCCCCGGGGTGTCCGCATGATGCTCATCCTCCCTGTGGGTGCCCAAGTGCTCCAGCCAGTCTCTTGCAGGAGATGGTGCACCTGGAGGGAGGTCAAGGTGTCCTGTTCCCATCGCCTACAACTTGACGGTCACCACGGTATGTGGCCATGGAGTCCAGGGCCAAGCCCAAATCCGGCAAGACCTGCTGGACTACGGTCTCCATGGTGTTTGCCAGCCTTCCCATGGTGACCTCGAGGCGCTCGCGTGTCGGAACCACAACATCAGACAGAACGCAGACGGACTCCTCCATCGTTCGCTCTAGTCTGCTGAGCGACTGCCGAATCTCTGCCTGATGTTCCGCCGCCTGTCATTGTATCTCCAGCATTGAATCGGTGGCCGCTTCCAGAGGCTCACCATCTGGCTCAGGCCGAACAGGTGGCTGTTCTCCAGCAGTCCTCTGAGTGCCAGATTATCTGGGCTGTCCCTGCCTCCGACTGCTGGGGGGGGGCATGTCAGTGAGGTGTTCCCCAGAAAGTGAACCCAAGCCTAATTTACACCTGTTCCCCAACAAGGTGTGTGTCTCTGAGCTGGTGGAGGGTGCGTGCAAGCACTGTGACAATTCTTCTGGAGCTTTATCCTCAGATGAAGTCTGGGAAGTGGTGCAGCTGGATTGGTTTGGGGGCCTCAATCTGCTGGTGCCTAGAAAATAGAAAATAGAATTTCAGCTAACGAGCATGAGCTGGATGAGATTGCACGTGACTCACTGTGAATGTCAGGCTTTGAAGAAGTGATGGAGCTGTGATCTGTACGAGGTTGGTTGGAGAGGCTGATCTCCCCTTCCCCACAGGAGTGATCCCTGGTCTCCCCAGCCAGCTCGGCTGCAGCCTCCTCGAATTCACTGAGGGCAAGGATGTCGGACATCCATCTCCCGGTCTGCGCTCTCTTACACCTATTGTGTGCCACCTTGGCCAGTATGAAGAAGAAAGAAAGGCATGTGATGAGAAGGGATGGAGCAGAGGTTGGGTGAGATGCATGTCCCCTGTGTGTGGTGAACCCTCCCCAGAAGGGCCAGAGGATGGACTGTGAACAACGTGATAGATGGGATGGTGATGATGAGAAAGTCTCAGTGAGAGAATGAGTGTTGATATGTATCCCCCGCCAATGGCTGTGTGAGATCCCTGAAGGGTGTAGGCGTTTGACTGCATAATGCCACGATGAGAGTTTGATATTGGCGGGTGTCGAAGGATGACTTACCCTGGCAGAGCGGGTGAGATCATCCGTCCTCTTCCTGAACTGCGTGGCACTTCGGGCATGCTTGCCAGCCACGCTGACCTACTCCGTGACAACCTCCCAGGCCAGAAAGGTGAGGCTCCTGTGCTTCCTGCAGCCATCCCTGGGATAGAGCATGTGGCTTTGCTCCTGCAGCCTTCTGATCAAGGCCTGAAGGGACTGGTGCGTGAAGCAGGGTGCTGCCTTCCTCTTCAGGCTCTCGGTCTTCCTTTACTGGCTGCCAGACATCACTGATGGACTGCAGAGAGTGAGATTGTGCGTTGGACTATCCTTTAAAAATGGCACCTGGGCCTTCGAACCTGCCAGCTGACAGCGAACGGACAAATCAGCTCCTGACCCACCAGGTGATTCAGGCCGATATGCGCCTCTGCATAATTAATGACCCTCCAAGCGCAGAATCGGGTGCCAGTTGCCCCCATTACGGACAGCAGGCTGAACATTACCGAAACTACCCACCACCGCACTTAGTTTCATGATGGGAAAATTCTACCTTATGTCTCTCCAATTCTTGCTTATTGCACAGCACTAATTTTACTTGCTCCACAACTGGCAGCCACACCTGCTATAATATGCTTTTAAGGGATTGCGGCATGACATCACTAGAAAGGAAATGTGCAAAGCCATCCGGTTTTAGTTTCACTTTTGCTTTTCGGCAGAGCACACACACGCAGTTCTGCAGCTCTGATGACTTCAAGCTTTATGCCTCTGCATAAATGTTCTCATGTACATAGTCTCAATAAATGAACCCATAACGTGTTTGCACAATCCCTTATGAGCGATTGGTTCCTTTATATCATTATAAAAACACAGCAGTGCCTTTAGCTGTATTTACCCCAACTTTGTCAAGTCCCTTCCTAAACTACGCTGTATCTTTCCAATTCTCTCCTCCTTTAAGATGCTCCTTAAAACCTATTTCTTTCACCTGTCCATACATCATACTTGGTTCAGTGTCAAACACTGTCTGGTAATTCTTCTCTGAAGCACCTTTGGGATGTTTTACTACATTAAAGATGCTATATAAATGCAAGTTGTTGCTATACATCTGGATATCGGCTGCATTACACCCTCACCCATCCAATCCTCAACTATAATGTTAATCATTGATCGATATTCCGGATCAGTTCAATCATCCATTTTAGCTCTGTACCTGTACAGAAATTATTGGTCCATTGTTCTGATATAGAAATGGTTTGATCTTGAGCAGGAAAACATGCATCCATCTGTCTACATACTGGAGATAATCTGGAATGAGAACAAATATATCAGGAAATTTATAGAATTGTCCTTATTTTCAGCAAAGTTAGATGACCTGGTGTGGAACTGGGAGAGGAAATCACCTCAATTTGCTGCTCCCAAAACTTTAGTAAGATGCATTTTTCTTTTATTATTCAATCTCAAAATGAAGGCATCGCTGGTGAGGCCAGCATTTATTGTCCCTCCCTAGTTGTCTGAGAAGGTGCTCGTGGGCCTTCTTCCTGAACGGCTGCAGTCCACGTGTAAGAGGTAGTCCCAAAATGCTGTCAGGTAGGGAGTTCCAGGATTTTTTATCAAGTGATGATAAAGGAATAGTGAAAAATGTCCAGATCAGGGTGGCGTATGTGAGGGAGGGGAAGCTAGCTGGAGGTGATGGTGCGCCCATGAATCTGCCACCCTTGTATTTCTAGGTGGTGGAGGTCACAGGTTTGGGAGGTACTGTCAAAGGAACCTTGGCGAGTTACAGCAGTGCACCTCGTCAATGGTACCCACTGCAGCCAATGTCCCCACTAAGCTGCTCATGTGCATGGCCACACAGCAGCATGGAAGGTACCAGCGGAAGCCTTGGTCCATATTAAACACCACGCGTGCAAAAAAATTTAAAGGTACAGTGCAATTAGAAAACTAGCTGCACGCAACACCAAAATTTTAAGGAAACACTGATCGCAGCCACAGTGCACTAATGGAGGAGGACGTGGCTGTATAAGGTGGTGAACGGGCTGTCAGTCAAGCGGGCTGCTTCGGCCAACATGGTTCTGAGTTTGAGCTTTGTTGCAGCTGTAGCCAACCAGGCAGGTGGAGAGTATTCCCACCACACTCCTCTAACTCATGCCTTATAGATGGTGAAGAAGAGGTGGGGAGTCAGGGGGTGAGTTACTCACCGCATTTTAGGTCAAATCTATGATTTTGTATCTTACCTGGATCTGAAGATCGGAGGACGATTGACTTCTTCTGAAGCAGCCAGGCAGGAAGACCACCCTTTAGAAATGAAAAACACTCAAGTTTCTCAAACCACTTTTTCTAAATGCAAATGATAATTTCTCAACGGAATTTCACTGCACTCACCATGTCCCATTCTCCACAAATAAAGGGTCCGGCTCGTAAGATGACCAGCAAACCAATATCATTGCATAACTTTAAGAAGGATTCCAAATCTCTATCTCCAGTGAAGTCATATTTACCTGGGATGGTTTCATGATAATTCCACGGCACATATCTACAAAATTAAAATGGGATCTGTTTCATTACACAACTGGTGACAGAGACTATTAGAATATCAACTGTACATATGAACTTCCTCATTCTTTAAATAGTCTTTGGTGTCTGGATAGAAACAGGACAATTAACAACCTGGAGTGTCACTGTATCGCCTGAGTTTGTATAGGAATCTGGACAACTGTCGTTCCCTAACTCTAATCCCATTTAAATCCTGATTCTATAATGGTACCTTGGTTCTATTCAAAGGAGTTAGCAGCACAGAGATCAATTTGATATACAGATGAGAAATGCCTATTATAAAAAGGAACTTGAGCACTGGAGGTGACAGAAAGCCAAAGTACATTTAAGGAAGGAGTTTCAAAAGAAAGACAGACTTTTGCACTTATTTCACACTTTCATGGCCACTGAACATCTCAAAGTGCTTTACAGCCAATTAAGTACTTTTTTTTTTGAAATGCAGTCAAAAGTGGTATGTACGAAACATGTGCTCTGCAAACTCCCACAAACAACAGTGTGATAATGACCAGATAATCTGTTTTTTTATGGGATGTTACTTGAGGGATAAATATTGGCCAGGACACGGGGGATAGCTCCTTGCTCTTTTTCGAAATGGTGCCATGCGATCGTTTACCTTCACCCATGCAGGCAGACAGAGCCTTGGTTTAACATTTCATCTAAAATACAGCTCTCCCAACAATATAGAACCTCCTTAGTGCTGTACTGGAACATTAGCCTTGATCTTTGTGCTCAAGCCCTGGACTGGGATTTGAACCCAGAACTTTGAGATTCAGAGGCAAGCGTGCTACCGCAGTTACCACAGTAAATGGTTATGTTTAAGTCTTCATATTTAAGAAGTGTTGTTGAACAACACTTAAAGAACAAATACAATAACTACAATGATAATAGGACATCATTATTCCTTAACCCTGGGGGAAAAAATGAATTAATCCTAAACTGAGAAAAGATTGGTCGGTTGCAGACGTGGGGGAATTAGTGGGGGCAGGGGTGATGGGTATGACGGTGGGGAGTAGGAGTTGGAAGAGAAAGAAGGAAGAAGAGAGGAACAATTACATTTATATAGCGCTTCTCACATCCACAGATACCTTAAGGTATTTCTTAAGCCATGTTTTTTTTTACTGTAATCATTGTATGCCAACTGCTAGACCAGTCTGTAAAATATATACTTATACTTTAGTTTGGAACTTTCAGTGAAGACACATGAAAAAATAGTCTATTTTCATAGCTGGTATTGCAAGTCAAAAACCCCAGGCAAACATAACATAGTAAAGTCCTGTAAACAAGCTGCAAGCCGCAGCTCGGTCAGTAGCACTTCAGCCTCTGACTCAGGTCTTGGGTTCAAGTCACAGAAACTTGGGTACATAATCCAGGCATACACCCTAACACTGTACTAAAGGAGTGTTGCACAGTCAGTATTGTCCTTCAGGTGAGATGCTAAACTGCAGCCCCATCTGCCCTCTCGGGTGGGTGTAAGTGATCCCACGTCACTGTTTTATTGAAGAGCAGAAGAGCTCTCCCTGGTTTCCTGGCCAATATTTATAATAACAGATGATCTGGTCATTATCAGATTGTGGTTTGTGGGAGCTTGCTGTGATGCCTTTCCCATAGTACAACAGTGACTCCACAGCTGAAGACTCTATATAAATGTAAAATCTTTGTTTCTTTCTTAAATCACTGAACGGAGCCTCATTCGGGAGACACATGTGAACATCTGCCAACATGAAGCAAATTGTCTCTTGAGTACACCGTGGATGAACTCACAGGAGCCAGTCAAAATGTCTCCTTTTATACTGTTAATTATCAACTTGCTTTCTAATCCTGTATCATTCCAGCACATTAATTTCTACATTCCAATGTTAACTACCTTATCCGTATATTAATTCTGATGTTCCAGTGCTACTTTTGCAATCTAATGCAGCAATTCAATGATCTCAAATTTGCTGACAAAATAATGATGAGGATAATGGTGCTCACCATAAGTTATGCAAAATGCCACAGCAACCTCAGACAAGGAGCAGATGCACAGTTAAATGCTCATTTCCCAAAGTTGCTGTCTAAGTTGCACCTCTTCACTGTTTATTTTTTATTCTTTCACAGGATGTGGGCATCGCCAGCTAGGCCAGCAGTTATTGTCCATCCTTAAATGCCCTTGAGAAGGTGGTGGTGAGCTGCCTTCTTGAACCGCTGCAGTTTATGTGATGTAGGTACACCCACAGTGCTGTTAGGGAGTTCCAGGATTTTGACCCAGTGACAATGAAGGAACGGTGATATAGTTCCAAGTCAGGATAATGTAAGACTTGGAAGGGAACTTGCAGGTGGTGATGTTCCCATCTGTGGCCCTTGTTCTTCTAGGTGATAGAGGTCATGGGTTTGGAAAGTGCAGTCAACGGAGGCTTGTTGAGTTGCTGCAATGCATCTTGCAGATAGTACAAAATGCTGCAACACTTATCAGCCCAAGGTGTAATGTTGACAAAGTCTTTCTACATGCATGATAATGCTGCCTCACTGACTGCCTCACCAACGAATGCATTGAATATCGTGAAGTTGCTGCATTCGCGAGGTCGATACAAGCCAAACTGCAGATTTTAGGACTAGTAAGTAGTAGTATAAGTACCTTGTTAACAATGTGATTATTGTTCATCACAGCCCATCATCCTCTCGGGCACTGAAAATTAACCAGTTCAAGTGTGGAGTCACATTACTTTAGGTGTTGAATTTTTTGGGAAGATTTTGAAAATGTCAAATTTATTTCACCTTTCTGTCTCTTTTTTTTTCCTTTATTAATCAAATCTTTATCTCTCTCTTTCTGTACCTGATTTGACACTGAATTCACCCTCTCCAATATACCCTCCTTCATAGTCCTTAATGTATTTATTTCCCAATTTTAAATCTGATTGGTTAAAAAGGTGTCCTGTTGGTTGGCTCTGTGCATTCAGATGTCAGATAGCCTGTCTCCCTCAATGTACTGTATTTAATCAGCTCACAATTTCAGCAATTTTGTTACTTTGAGCTGAATTAACAGCCGACAGCCTTAGATTGCCATCTAAGAGCAAATTCTGGCCTTATTATATTCCATATCTTAGTACATTAACTATATATTCTTCAAAACACAGCATCAATTTGCACACAGGCAAGTCCCACAAACAGCAATGAGATAAACCTGCGATAGCAAACTTGCTTAAGGGACAAACACTGACCAAGGCCAGGAGAACTCTATAATCTTGATATCACCCACAACTCTGCTTCCTGTGTCCTTACTCACACCAAGTCCCATTCTCAAAATAACAAAGTTGCTGAAATTGAGATGATTAAATACAACACATTGAGGGAGACAGGCTATCACCCCTGTGGCTCACTGACCTACATTGGCTCCTGGTCAAGCAACACCTCAATTTCAAAATTCTCATCCTTGTTTCCAAATTCCTCCGTGGTCTTGCCACTCCCTATCTCTGCAATCTCCTCCTGCCCCACAACCCTCCGAGAAAACTGAGCTCCTCGAATCCCAGCCTCTTGTGCATCCCTGATTTTATTTTTTTCACCATTAGTGGCTCTGCCTTGAGTTGCCCAGGTCCTAAGCTCTGGAATTCCCTTCCTATGCCTCTCTGCTTCACTACTCTCCTTTAAGATGATTATTAAAGCTTTACCTCTTTGACCAAGCATTTGGCCGTCAGCCCTAGTATTGCATTCTGTGGCTCGTTGCTAAATTTTACTTTACAACACTCTTGTAAAGTGCCTTGGAATGTTTTATATTAAAAATGCTATATAAATACAAGTTGTTATTTGCTTTTGAATAGTACCAAGCTGTCTTTTACATCCACATGAACAGGCAGCAAGGTCTTGGGTCTCATCTGAAAGGCCAGCAACAATCTTATATTTACATAGCGCTTCTAAAAAGGCCCAAGGCACTATAGGCAGGACCATACCTCTGACAATCACCTGCAGAGCCTGCAGCACAAAATATCAAAAAACGATAACTGTAAGTGTAACCCTAAGCTGCCATACTCACGTTTGAATAGCATTCAGTCCCGCCATGTGCATTTTCATAAGACGGTCCTTCCAGTAATACCGAGGTACACGAGAGTAATGTATGCTCCCCGAAATATAGCGGAACTCTTTACCATCCTTTCGAAAACAGTCATTGTCATAATCAATCTGAAACGTTCTGCTGGATGAACTCTGCAACAATAACAGGTTGGATGAAACCTCCTGGACCTAGTCAGCATTGATCACATAGACAGGCTCTTACTGACCCAAAAGTAATTGAACAAAAAAAAAAACTTCATGTCAAGGAATTATAATTTGCCCTGTGGGACAGGACAGGGTGTGACATGAGGTGGGCTTCCTTGCACTGGTGGCTCAGGAGCAAGTTAGCACAGAGGAGGCAGAGAGTCAGGGTTTCCATCATTCTACCAGCTTTGGGCTGGGGGTAAAACAGACATGTATTACTCCACAGAGGAAACCTCATTACTACATTTTTACCTGGGGTTATTTGGCCTCTCCCTGGAGATCACACAGCTACTGGCAGGTAAAGAGATTTGGGGCTGTGTTGTCTCATTCCAACAACTGAATGGGACAGACTCAATGGACCAGCTAATAACATATAATTATGCAATCCTTCTTTTACTACTTTAACCTTAATTTTACTTTAATGATTTTAATGTATTGTGATTATTTGTTCCGTCATCACAACGTGGCACCAGCCAACGTGACGATTATTCAATATCTACCTATAGGAGCAAGAGGCGGCCATTTTGCTCCTCGAGCCTGTTCCCCCATTCGATGAGATTGTGGCGAATCTGTGATCTAACTCCATGTATCTGCCATTGCCCCATATACCTTATCACCTTTTATTAACCAAAATCCACCGATTTAAGATTTAAAATGAACAACTGACCTGGCACCCATTAACATTTGTGGAAGTGTGTTCAAAACTTCTATCACCCTTTGTGTGTGGAAATGTTTCCTAATTTCGCTCCTGAGGAGTGTGGCTCTAATTTTTAGACCTTGCCTTCGAGTCTGAGACTTAATAGTTTCTCTCTATCCACCCTATCTGTTCCCCTCGATATCTTCGATCAAATCACCTCTTCACCTTCTAAATTCCAGGGAATACACATCCTAGCTTGTGTAATCTCTCCCCATACTCTAACCCTTGGAGTCCTGGTATCATTCGGGTAAACATACGCCGCACTCCCTCCAGAGCCAATATATCCTTCCTAAAGTGTGGTCCCCAGAATAGCTCACAGTGCTCCAAGTACGGTCTAGCCGGGCTTTATGTTGCTGAAACATGACTTCACACTCCTTTGTATTCTATTATTCTGCTTGTTTTCTGTCCATCGGTTTTTTTGTATGCTCAGATGTGCTTTGTACATCCTGGCGTACGTTTATGCCCAACAACCCTCCACTTCTTGCAAAACTGATTCCGTAGCTTAATAAAGCCAAAATAAATAGGTGCCTCCTATTCATCATTAAACAGGGGCATACCTGCAGTATGAACCTTGTGGCCAAAAATGGTACTTTCTTCCGGCACAAGGGCATAACTCTGAAGGCAGCCACACATTACCCGTATAATAAAACATGGTGCAAATTTCAGAAGTTCTCCTGTTCTAGGTTAAAATTACTTGTACCGGGGGGGGGGCACAATTTAAGATTCAGTGCAAGGAAAAGGATCTTGTCCAAATGTAGTTTTTGCACCCGCCCTGACCCTTTGAGCCCGGTGATGCTGCCTGGTCCACCTGTTGCCAGCGTTTTACATTTTTGTTTCGGGTAGTGAAGGAGCCGACAGCTGAACACAGAGACAGAGAATGAGGGAAACAAAAGCAAAATCCCGCAGGTGATGTCAATGGGGAGTCAAGACGGAAAATGCTGGAAACACCCAGTTGCATATCTGGAGAAAGACCCACGTTTCAGGGCGATGACGTTTCATCTAAACTGGAGGAAGTGAGATTTTATAAGTACTGGGCGGTCACACTTATGAAGTGGAATGGGGGTGTTCAGCACAGGGATCACTCAATTTGTATTCGGTCCCCCCAATATAGGGGAGTCTGTATCATGGGCAATGAGTAAAGTATAGTAAACTGAAAGAAGTATGAGTAAATAATTGTTTCAGCTGGAGAGACAACATTTGGGTCACTGCACAGGTGGGGAGAAAGGAGATCAAAGGGCAGGTGTTGCATCTTTGAAAATGAAGGAACTCATTGCTGAATATAGGAGACCGGCAGAGACACAGAGTGCTGGTTACAGAGAGCGCGAGGGGTGCTCGCTCTGTCCGGCACAGGGGGCGAGGGGAGCTCGCTCCGTCCGGCACAGGGGGGGCGAAGGGAGCTCGCTCCGTCCGGCACAGGGTCCCCTAGTTCGAGATTCTCCCACTAGTAGAAACATCTTCGCAAAATCTAACCTGTCAAGCACCCTCAGAATCTTGTACATTTCAATAAGATCACCCCTCATTCTTCTAAACTCAATTGAATAAAGGCCTTATTAATTTAGCCGTTCCTGATAAGTCTACCCCTTCATCTCAGGAAACGGCCTAGTGAATCTCTTTTGAACAGCCTCCAATGTCAGTATATCCTTTCTTAAATATGGGGACCAAAACTGTACACAGGACTCCAGGCACGGCCTCAACAACACCCTGTACAGTTGTAACAAGACTTCCCTATTTTTAAACTCCAATCCCCTAACAATACAGGTCAGCATTCTATTTGCCTTCTTAATGACTTGCTGCACCTGCAAGCTAACTTTCTGTGTTTCATGCACAAGAACACCCAGATCCCTCTGTGCTGCACTTTTTTGGAGTCTCTATTTAAATAATAGTCTGCCTTTTGATTTTTCCGACCAATGTGCATAACCTCACACTTCCCTAAATTAAACTCCATCTGCCAAGTTTTTGTCCACTCACTCAACCCTTGCAGATTCCTTATGTCCTCATCAGATGCCCTCCCACCTATTTTTGTATTGTCAGCAAATTTGGATACAATCCTGTTGGCCAGGGGATTGCAGCTGACACAGGCAAAAGCAACTTTTGACCTGAAGTAACCTGAGTCCAGTCACTGGCCTGAGCTGGCTGGAACCGGTTCGAAGTAGCCGAGATTCTTGGAAAACAATGGGAATGTGATAAGACACAAGTCCTTATTTAGGAAAGGAGTAACAAGGTAATGCTACCTAAGTTCTTGGGACAGAGCCAATGAGAAGATGCCACAGACTAGCCAAGCAAGGCTAAACTAACAGGAGAGAGACAGCATAGCTTGAACAGATAAGATTCAGTATAAGAATGGAGAATTTCGGGTGTGGAGCCAGCGAGAATGCCAGAGAACAACCAACGCGGAAGTGGAAGAACCTACATCAGCAACGTAGAGACGCAAGAGAGAGAGAATGGAACGCCTGGCCAGCGTCAGCTCTCCTTTTCGAGTATTAGATTTTATATTCTGTGACCACGAAGGGAGTGTCAGAGAAACCTAGTAGGTGTGCATTTGGATCCTAGTTTTGAGTATAAACTGTATAACCTGCTGTAAACTGCACCAGACGTATATGTAGATGATCTAACGACATGAATAAAGCAAATTTAGAGTTAAGAGAGAATTTACTCTTCTCCTCTTTGTACTAAGCCAACAACCATTACCAGTGACCTCCGGCAACATATTTGGCATCCCTGGGTGGACTCGAGGATTAATCTCTCCGTTGAGTCAGTGGGAGACTCGAGCCAAACCGAGTGGGCTAAATACACAGAGAACAGGAGTTTGGGTTAATTCATAGCTACTAACATAAGATGATGACAAATCAAAAGGCATCTCCAAGCCCTGGGCACTTGGATTGTTTTGACTGGAAGGGACTCCTCCAAAAATACATAATAGATAAGTGGCCGCAGTACGGGGAGTATGTGGGTCACATTGGTGACAAGGGAAAACCGGCTGTGGAGGCCCTTTGGACAATTGCGCAAACAAAGATGTTAGATCAGAAATTTAAAAAGGTACAGAAGTCCGTAGCGATCTGATGTTAATTTGAGGAATGGATAAAATATCGACAGCAAGCTAGAAGGGAGAGAGACAAACTAGAGGAAGAGAATAACAAACTCCGTGAGGAGATAGCCCACCTTAGAGAGAAGGTAACTGACTTAAAGGGACAGAGAAGTGCGGATTTGATGCACATGAACCAATATCAGTTACAGTGTGAAAAATTGGCTAATGAAAAGAGTAAGAGAGAGAGAGAAGCCCAAGCAGCTAAAGCTGAAGTGGAGGGATGGAAACAACAATGTAGTGATTTAAAAACTGCTATGATTGTGATTCACAGAGCAGCTCAGGAGAAGAGGAGCAGTACCGGTGATCACACAAAGTGTCAGAAACTGATAGTGAGGCTGCAAGATCAGCCAGCCGCACAGAGGGGCATAATTGTGTGCTTTTGCACCCAGAAGAGGTGAAGAAAACGGTCAAGGGGATATAGCTTGGGATGATTTAGCAGACGGGGCAGATAGATACAGCAGCGGTGACAGGGAATCTCCACCAGAGGATCCACCGCCGGCATATATTCCAGAGCCGGAAAAACCGTCTACCCCAATGGCTCCCCTTGTAACCACTAGAGCACAGGCAGGGGCAGATGGGCAGGGGCAAGCCGGCCCGAATATGACATATTCCACCCCACTCGGGGCACAAGAATTGAAGGATATTGCGGAAGATATTGGGACGTGTGCGCCCGGGGATGATCCTAGGGAGTGGTTCCTAGCAGTCAGGCAACAGAGAGGGGTACGCAGCTTAGACGATGCTGAGGAAAGAGAATTAATTCTAATGTGCCTACACCCACATATACACTCTACCCTACCGGAGGAACAAAAACTTGGTAGAGGCACAAATGAGGCCTTAAAGAACCAGGTATTATCTGTCATGGGCGATAACAGAGGGAACCCAGTGGAGGCGCTGATGAAATGCTATCAAAGAAAAGGTAAACATCCCACTGCATTTTCAGATTGCATTTGGGCGGTGTTCAGGGGGTCTATGACACAGGCCTAGGAAGGGATAATTTACAGCCAGAGGTTAGGAACCGATGGCTGAGAACACTAGTGTCGCATGGCACTGAGGAGTCGAGGAAAGCATTAGATCAGTTTGATCCCACTGATGACACACATACAGAGCCCTGGATAATTAGGAAGATGGTTGGAGTATGGGAAAGGGAAACACTAAAACTACCCAAGACATCCGGGGACAGAGTAATGCCTATTAAGGATTAGACGACAACCTGGAGAAATGAAGGGAGGGGACCTACTCACAGGGAACCCCCTCCAGCTTATCAGACAGTGGGAAAAGGTAGAGGCAGAGGAAAAGGAAACTTCTCGGGAACGAGGAGAACTCAGGGCGAGGTGTCCAGATGCTATTACTGTGGCTGAGAGGGACACTTCGCAAGGGACTGCCCGAACTCGAGACGAGAGAATGCAGGTCGGGGAGGAAACCAGGGCCTACCCATGGAAGGGCCGAATAGACCAAGTCCTCAGTGTGATATAGAAATACCACCGAGTTCCGGGTTGTATCCCGAGCTGCAACGACGGTCTCAGGCCTCTCCGTAATGGGTGTGTGACACGCGGTGGGATGACATGGGGAGACCCCTAGTGAATGGTAGGGTCGGAGGCCTCCCTATTACATTCCTTTGGGACACAGGGGGATCCCAAACCACCGTTAACTTCACTCAGATCAATGACGTAGATTGGAAAATTCAAAACAAAATTATTCTAAGCGAATTCACAGGGCATTCACAAGTAGGATATATGAGTGTACCGTTGGAAGTCGGTATATTGATAGAGCATTCAGTGGTCCTTATCAAATTACCCAGGGAACAAGAACATATATTAGGGAGTGACTATATGGCTAAAGCGGGACTCTGCCTTGACACAGTTAATTGTATAATTTGGCAAATGCCTTTGGGCATAGGCAGTATAAATCACACACTCGTCCCGGTGGGGGAATATCAGGGTAGGATATGCACGATCGGGGAGATGTAGATAGAACCAGGAGAAATGAGTGACGATCATGAAGTACAACAAATTATCACACAAAACTCAATATTATTTGCCCGACATAAACATGATTGTGGGAAAATGACTGGGAGTGTGTGTGACCCCAAACCAGTACGGTTTCCCAAAACAAGCAGAAGAAGAGATAGGGAAGGTGATACAGAGTCTGCTGCAGCAAGGGATATTAAGACCAATAGCTTCTACTGACAATGCACCTATTTGGCCAGTGAGAAAACCCGATGGTGGCTGGCGACTAACGATAGATTACAGAGAATTAAATAAAGTCACCCCATTAACAGCCCCTATGGTAGCAACTAGCCCAGAGACAGTAGTTCAACAAAATGAGGATGCGCAATGGTTTACGGTTTTGGACAGAAGTAACGGTTTTTGGTCTATTCCACTGGAGAAAGAACGTTGATATAAATTTGCGTTTACTTTCCAAGGACAGCAATATACATGGACCGCCCTGCCGCAGGGATTTCACAATTCCCCGTCCATGTTTCACCAATGGCTAAGGGAAGAGTTCAAAGGATCCTCAAGGCCTGAATGTCTAGTGCAGTATGTAGATGACGTACTCCTACAAACTAAAACCAAAAAGGAACATTATCAACTACTAAGTGAATTACTGCAGTTGTTATATGACTTGGGATTAAATATTAACCCTAAAAAAAGCGCAGATCATGAAACAAAAAGTTACTTACTTGGGAATGATTCTGACACTGGGGAAGAGGGACATTGACAAGCGAAGAATAGAGACGGTTGGCAGACTCCCTGTTCCGTGGGATGTAAAAGGGTTAAGGTCTTTCTTAGGCTTGGTGGGATATTGCAGGGACCACATGGATTCGCCACAAAAGCTAATGGAATTATTAAAAAAGAATGTGGCCTAGGAATGGAAAACAGAACACACCCAGGCCATGATCACTCTAAAGCAAGCACTAGCTGCCGCGCCTGCTCTGAAGAACCCAAATCCAACTTTCATTGGAGGTAGTTACCACTGCCTTTCGGCAGTGATATTACAGGAGACACACGGGAAATTACGACCAGTAGCATATGCCTCACGCATGCTCTCACCAGTAGAGCAGGGGTATACGGTGTGTGAAAAACACTTGCTAGTTGTCTTTTGAGTAGTGCAGCACTTTACCTATATAGTGGGACTAAACCCACTTACAATATTAACAGAACACACCCCTGTACAGCTACTGTTAGAGGGAAGGATTAAGGATGGTGCAGTTAGCCAAAATAGAATTACCAGATGGACATTGTTGCTGTAAGGGAGAAATATAACGGTAAAGGGGGTAAAAACCATGACTACGTTAGCAGATAACTAGTTTATCAGGGAGAAAAACATGAATGTCAATTGATGATAGCAAATGACCCAAGGGCCCGTTTGTATCAAAGAAAAAGGGAGAGAGTAAGATGGGGCCTGAAAGCAGAAAAATAAAGGACACAGGAAATGAAGAACATTATTTTAAAATTTTTGTGGATGGCTCTTCCTCAGTACAGGATGTGGAAAGGAGAACTGGCTGTGGGATATACATAGAGGGTGAACACGGACAGGAAAGATATAGTGCAGCTTTGAAATTACCTAAAACCATGAGTGCGCAGGCAGCAGAACTAGCAGCCGTCGTGTATGTGGGCGGTCACCCGAAATACTTTCCACCTAGATCAGTCATATATTCTGATAGCGTGTATGTCTGTAATAGCCTCACAGAACATTTGGCCCTATGGGAAGTGAGAGGATTTGTCTCAGCAGCTGGAAAGCCCCTTCCTTCGGCCCCGCTATTACGGTACATCTTTGAAGAAGCACAGAAGAAAGGATTTGGGGTCACAAAAGTGAAAGCTCATTCAAAACTATCTCCCGAAGGGAACAGGAAAGCTGATGAACCAGCCAAACAAGGTGCTGTATGTGGACAGGAATGGCAGCCACCGATTGGGGAAATCAGGAGCCAGAGAGAGAAGCAGGTCAAAGTAATGGATTTAACGGAGGAGCAAATGAAAGACGGAGAATTGAAAAAACTAATAGAAGGAGCAGAGTCGGACACTTACAAAAGGCACGAGGGGGTCTATATTCAAGACGGAGTGGTTTTATGTGAGGGAAAATTTGTGGTGCCAGAGGGGAGACGAAACCAAATTATCCACTGGTACCATGACTTATGGGGTCATAAAGGGACGGAGAGCACCCTGGATCAGATAAAGGAGGTGTGCTGGTGGCCAGGAATGAAAGGTGACGTGGAACACTATGTCAGGAATTGTTCGATCTGTGCACAACACAACCCCAATAGAAATGTTAGGAAAGGGGCCCTCCGACATACTAGACCAGTAGAAGGGCCTTGGACTAATTTACAGATAGACTATGTAGGACCCCTTCCCCCCCACTCCATGAGGATACAAGTACATTCTAGTAATAGTGGATACTTTCACTAAATGGGTGGAAGCTTTTCCAACCAGAACAAACAAAGCCAAAATTACTGCAAAAATTCCATTAGAGAAGGTGTTTACCTGTTGAGGTTTACCCCGAAGCATAGAATCAGATCAGAGAACACATTTTACAGCCCAAGTAATGCAAGATGTTATGACACTTTTTGGGGTCAGACAGAGTTTCCACATACCCTATAGACCACAGTCTAGTGGAATTGTGGAAAGAATAAATCGGACATTGAAAAACATGATAGCCAAAATGGTGCAGCAGCACAAGACAACCTGGCAGGTCATTCTGCCCTATGTGCTGATGATAATCAGGAATAACATGGCTTCATCAACAGGCTACACTCCTTATAGACTCATGACAGGAAGGGACATGAGGGGAATGGAGGGGTTGGTAGGTTTAGATTTGTCCGAAGGTAGACCACATTATATCAGAAAAATGGGTACAACAGATAGTAGAAACAGTAAAAGAAGCAAATTATGCAGCTGTTCACTGACAGGTAAAGAAGAATCAGCAAAACAAGGCTTATTTCGACACAAAAGCCAGTCCGATAGAGTTGAGCCCCGGACAAAGAGTAATGATTAGAATACACCAGCCCACCTCATTCTTGAGTCCAAAGTTTGCTGGCCCCTATGAGATAGTAGATAAAGCAAGCCCATCTGTATACAAGATATTAACGACACCAGATAAGAGTGCCTGGTACCACATTAATCAGCTAAAGTTAGTGGGAGAAAAACAAGATAATCACCATTGGCATGTGCTGCTCGATGCTAACGATGTTCTGAATTCCGAAGGTCAGGGAGATCAAGAACAGGACCAGCTACAGATCAGGTGATCAAAAACAAATTTGATACTGTCCATTCACATGCAAAGGCGAATCCAGGGAACAAACCAAAGAAAAATAAAACAAAGAGGGGGAATAAGTGGGTTAGAAGAAACGGACAGTTAGAATCTGAAACAAGTTGGGAACAGGATATGGACGGTCTGGCTCAGTATATGGAGAGACTGGGCTTAAAATAGTACTCAAAAGAAACTGCAAACAAGAACAGAAATTACACTTGTTTATTACAGGTCCAGCCTAAAATGAAGGGGTAATGCATTTTGTTGCTATTGGATTGATTATCATAAGAACTGTGGTTGAACCTGCCTCGGAGCCGTCACAATGAATGAACATCCCTGAAGCAGTGTCGACGGCAGAGAGTTATCCCGAGACCAGGAACAACTTTGCTCTGTAGAATAAGACAGTCCGAACCAACAAAGGGAAAAGAGAGGACATAAATTTGTATTATACAGGAATGGATGGGTTAATGTGCGTGGGAAAAACATTGGGTATACCTGAGGGAGCGGGAGTACAGTTTTCATGCAACCAAGTTCTAGAGGTGACATTGTCGGTAATCCCAGAGGGAAAAATCATCAGTCAATTTGTGGGTCCATTTATTAAGCGACCATGGGCGAACGACGGGCCAGGTAAAATTATGATAAAAACAAAAAACTGCGGATGCTGGAAATCCAAAAAAAAAACAGAATTACCTGGAAAAACTCAGCAGGTCTGGCAGCATCGGCGGAGAAGAAAAGAGTTGACATTTCGAGTCCTCATGACCCTTCAACAGAACTGATTGAATATTAGGAAAGGGGTGAAATATAGTCATCTCAATTTCTCTGCTCCTCTCACCTATTCTAATCTGTCTCTCTCTGAACTTACTGCACTCCGTTCTCTCAGGTCCAACCCCAACATTGTCATCAAACCCGCTGACAAGGGTGGTGCTGTTGTTGTCTGGCGCACTGACCTCTACCTCACGGAGGCTGAGCATCAACTCGCAGACACTTCCTCCTACCTCTCCCTGGACCATGACCCCACCACTGAACATCAAGCCATTGTTTCCAGGACTGTCACTGACCTCATCTCCTCTGGACATCTTCCTTCCACAGCTTCCAACCTGATAGTCGCCCAACCTCGGACAGCCCCCTTCTACCTCCTACCCAAAATCCACAAACAGAACTGTCCAGGTAGACCGATCGTGTCAGCCTGTTCCTGCCCCATGGAACTCATTTCTCGTTATCTTGACTCCCTTCTCTCTCCCCTTGTCCAGTCCCTTCCCATCTACATCCGTGATTCCTCTGACACCTTACGTCACATCAACAATTTACAATTCCCTGGCCCCAACTGCTTCCTCTTCACCATGGTCGTCCAATCCCTCTACACCTCCATCCCCCACCAGGATGGTCTGAGGGCCCTTAGCTTCTTCCTCAAACAGAGGCCCGATCAATCCCCATCCACCACTACTCTCCTCCGTCTGGCTGAACTTGTTCTCACACTGAACAATTTCTCCTTTAACTCCTCTCACTTCCTCCAAATAAAAGGTGTGGCTATGGGTACCCGCATGGGCCCCAGCTATGCCTGTCTCTTTATGGGGTATGTGGAACATTCCTTGTTCCAGTCCTACTTCCGTCCCCTCCCACAACTCTTTCTCCAGTACATCGATGATTACATTGGTGCTACTTCATGCTCTCATCGGGACTTGGAAAAATTTATTAATTTTGCTTCCAATCTCCACCCTTCCATCATTTTCACATGGTCCATCTCTGACACTTCCCTTCCCTTCCTTGACCTCTCTGTCTCAATCTCTGGTGATAGACTGTCCACCAATATCCATTACAAGCCTACCGACTCCCACAGCTACCTCGACTAGCGCTCCTCACACCCCGCTTCCTGTAAGGACTCCATCCCAGTCTCTCAGTTCCTTCACCTCCATCGCATCTGTTCTGATGATGGTCCCTTCAAAAACAGTTCCTCTGACATGTCCTCCTTCTTCCTTAACTGAGGTTTTCCACCCACGGTCGTTGACAGGGCCCTCAACCGTGTCCAGCCCATCTCCCATGCATCTGCCCTCACGCCTTCTCCTCCCTCCCAGAAACATGATAGGGTCCCCCTTGTCCTCACTTATCACCCCACCAGCCCCCATATTCAAAGGATCATCCTCTGCCATTTCCGCCAACTCCAGCATGATGCCACCACCAAACACATCTTCCCTTCACCCCCCTGGTGGCATTCCGTAGGGATCATTCCCTCCGGTTCACCCTGGTCCACTCCTCCATCACCCCCTACTCATCAACCCCCACCTATGGCACCTCCCCATGCCCATGCAGAAGATGCAACACCTGCCCCTTCACTTCCTCTCTCCTCACTGTCCAAGGAACCAAACACTCCTTTCAAGTGAAGCAGCATTTCACTTGCATTTCCCCCAACTTAGTCTACTGCATTCGTTGCTCCCAATGCGGTCTCCTCTACATTGGAGAGACCAAACGTAAATTGGGCGACGTCTTTGCAGAACACCTGCAGTCTGTCCGTAAGAAAGACCCAAACCTCCCTGTCGCTTGCCATTTTAACACTCCACCCTGCTCTCTTGCCCACAGGTCTGTCCTTGGCTTGCTGCATTGTTCCAGTGAAGCCCAACGCAAACTGGAAGAACAGCACCTCATCTTCCGACTAGGCACTTTACAGCCTTCCGGACTGAATATTGAATTCAACAACTTTAGATCTTGAACTCCCTCCTCCATCCCCACCCCCTTTCTGTTTCTTCCCCCTTCCTTTTGTTTTTTCCAATAATTTAGATAGATTTTTCTTTTCCCACCTATTTCCATTATTTTTAAATCTTGTATGCCCTGCTACTCTTTCCACCCCACCCCCACTAGAGCTGTACCTTGAGTGCCCTGCCATCCATTCTTAATTAGCACATTCGTTTAGATAATATCGCCACCTTCAACACTTCTTTGTTCCTTTGTCTGTGATATCTTTTGATTATCTGCTCCTATAACTGCTTGCTTGTCCCTACAACCACACCCCCCCACTTCTCACCCCCCCACCGCCCCCCTTAAACCAGCTTATATTTCACCCCTTTCCTAATATTCAATCAGTTCTGTTGAAGCGTCATGAGGACTCAAGACGTCAACTCTTTTCTTCTCCACCGATGGTGCCAGACCTGCTGAGTTTTTCCAGGTAATTCTGTTTTTGTTGAGGTAAAATTATGGTCCACTGGGACCACACCTTTGTGAATATTGACTGGGGTAGCAACTCATACCAGAGATATATTGAAAGGGGTAGATTTGTCAAAGCGTCACCAAGGAGGGAATCACTGGGCCTGTCCAGAACAGATAACGAGACAAAAACTTACTAATTGCGGGTTCAGACTTATGAAAATTGTTCATTGTCCATTCTGGCTGTTAACAGCCAGTCCTTTTTACAATACACCCTTGTGGGACAAACATATTACATAGCCACAGCGGCTATGAACTATAACAAAGGATGGAAACAGTGCCCTCTGGAAGGACACTGGAAGGCCATTAACAATGTGACCTTAGACCTGGTTATCGGTGGACAAGTTCTGCCTAAGCCAGTAATGAGGATGGTAATAAATGAAAACCTCACAGTCCAACGTACCGATATAGACCAAGATCTGCGGAAATATGTTCCTACCGAGCTACCACCCATTCCGCACCTGACTGCAGATTGGACGCAAATAGCGGAGGAAGCCAATGAGATAATTCATTAATGGACTAAACATACTAAAATAATTAGAACTCATGCTGATAAAGCAGAGGAACTGCTACAGGACCCCAGGTTCTGGGATAAGTTTTGGAATTGGGGATCTAATGTTCAAATACATCCATGGGTCAGGATTTTATCACGTCCTGCTGTAGTTGTGATCACATGTGCTTTAGTACTTGTCATATTCAACATATATCAGCTTAGAAGGTGGAAAATTGAAATTTTGCACCGATTGAATGTTAGTGCTATAATAAAACGGAAGAAACGATTATCAGGATAAGGACACTGTGCGAAGTATTTTATATACGCTTCTCTTTTATATTTTTTATATAACCATATGATATCACAGATGTAACATGCCCATTGGGGGACAATGACAACCTCAGGAGTGGTACACAGAAAGGGAGAATAATGATCCTAAGACAAGTATCTTTGGATGAAAAGGGGGAGATGTTGGCCAGGGGGCTGCAGCTGAACTGCTGACACAGGCAAAAACAACTTTTGACCTGAAGTAACCTGAGTCCAGTCACTGGCCTGAGCTGGCTGGAACCGGTTCAAAGTAGCCAAGTTTCTTGGAAAACAAAGGGAATGTGATATGACATAAGTCCTTATTTAGGAAAGGAGTAACAAGGTAAAGCTACCTAAGTTCTGGCGACAGAGCCGATGAGAAGATGCCACAGACTAGCCAAGCAAGGCTAAACTAATGGACAGCACAGCTTGAAGGGATAAGATTCAGTATAAGAATGGAGAATTTCGGGCATGGAGGCAGTGAGAACTCCGGAGAACAACCAACGCCGAAGTGGAAGAACCTACGTCAGCAACGTAGAGACGCAACAGAGAGAGAATGGAACGCCTGGCCAGCGTCAGGTGTCCTTTTCGGGTATTAGCTTTCATATTCTGTGACCGCTCAGGGAGTGTCAGAGAAACCTAGGGGTGTGCATTTAGATCCTAGTTTTGGGTATAAAACTGTATAACCTGCTGTAAACTGCACCAGACGTATAAGCTAAATGTAGGTGAACTAACGATGTGAATAAAGCGAGTTTAGAGTTGAGAGAATTGACTCTTCTCCTCTCTGTACTAAGCCAACAACCGTTGCCAGTGACCTCCAGCAACAAGACACTCTGCCCCCCTCCTCCAAGTTATTAATATGAATAGTAAATAATGGAAGCCTCCTTGTAGCACTCCACTAGTTACATCTTTCCAACCTGAAAAAGACCCATTAATCCCAACTCTGTCTTCTGGGGGAACACAGTGCCTGATAGGGAGAGCGATGGAGCTCACTGTCTGATTGATAGAAAGAGAGAGAGAGAGATTGAATGAACACACTGTCTGATCAAGAAACCAAGGGGAGCTCGCTGTCTGACCGAGAGACTGAGGGGGCTCGCTATCTGAGAGACTGGGGAGGGGGTGGGGTGAGGGGGCTCACTCCCTGACAAAGAGGATGAGGGAGTTCACTGTATGATAGAGAGGGAGAGAGAGTGAGGTAGCTCACTGGCTGATACAGAGAGAGGGAACTCATTAGCTACCTGATAAACCAGTGAGGGAACACACTGCCTGTTACAGAGAGCGTGCTTGGCCTAAATAGCCAAGTGGTTATGGTATTGGGTTTGTAACCCCAAGATCAAGAGTTCAAATCTCACAATGGCAAACTATGAAAAAATGCAACTTCATCTGAAACAGATGGAAACGGGTTTGTACTCGAAAGAGTTACAGAGAGCGCTGCCCCTAAAGTGAGGGAACACACTGCCTGTTACAGACAGAGAGGGAATTTAGGGGGGTATAGATAATAACAACACTTACTGGCGAAAAGGGACAGAAGCTCAGAGCCAGCAGCATCCATACAGCCCGTGTCATTCTTCTTGTGACTTCCTCCATCAGCTGATTGGTAACGTCAAATCATCATCACGTAACCCTGTGTGGTGCTGCCTATCGCTGACCTCCTGGTGCCGACAGTGACTGACAGCTGGACAGCCCAGCAGAGGAGGAGGAGCTGGACTCCCTGTGACAATGTGTCCCTGCCTCTGACAATGTATCGCTGCTGGATGCTGAAGCCTTGTTGACCTGCTCGTTACCAGCCCCCCAACTCCTGAGGATGGGTTGCAGATTGCCCAGCCCTTTTTTGGTTAACGAAGGCTGAAAATGCCAGTCGGGTTTAAGAGATTACTCTCTTCCGCAGTGCCTAGCCTTTCAAACAGCTTGCATTGAACTTACGATCAAAGGCAAAGATGGTTCGTGGCCAGCAGAAAGCTCTCGCGACAGCGCCTTTGTGAAACTAATTTAATTAACTCTGCTCCTACATTATGGTTTTAAAACAGTGTTTTAGGAGGAGGACCACTCGGGGTTGCAGAGGGTTGAAATGTGAAGAGAGGAGAGTGTTCAAATGATTATTTTTGCCTCAGTATTTTTTTTAATTCGTTCATGGGATGTGGGCATCACTTTTGCCCATCCCCAATTGCATCTTGAGCTGAGTGGATTGCTGGTGCCATTTCAGAGGGGCAGTTAAGAGTCAACCACATTGCTGTGGGTCTGGAAGCACATGTTAGTGAGGGTGGCAGATTTCCTTCCCAAAAGGGCATTCGTGACCAGATGGGTTTTTATAGCAATGGTTGAAAATTTCAAGGTCACCATTGCTGAGGCTATTTTTTATTTCAAAATTCCAGATTTTTATTAATTGTATGAACTCATGGCCCCAGAGCATTAGCCTGGGCCTCTGGATTACTATTCCAGCGACACTACCACTTGTTTTCACAAGTTACGTTAGAAGTGAAGACATCCACGCACTAGAGTGTCGAAATAGACGGCGCGAACCAGATGGGCAGTCAGTTCAGTGTGGAAGCTGATGGAAAGCATCCTGCCTTGCTGGAGAAAAAAAAGATCTAAGAAGAGATTGCAGGCTGTCTGAAAGCCATGTTGAGAACCATTTCTGAAACAGGAAATGTATAACAATAATGATACACCAGTTAGTCTAACATCAGCCATGGGGAAACTCTGAGGACCTATAATTTGACATAAAATTAGTTGGCAATTTGAAGTGCATGTGTCTGTAAAGAACACTCCACAGCACAGATTTGTCAGGAGTGAACTTTGGTTGACAAATTTAATGGGGTTTTCTTAAGAAGTGACCAATTGGATAAATAAAGAGGAAGCAGTGGTTGTTGTGTACATGGAGTTCTGAAAAGCATCTGTTAAGTGGCCTGCAGGAGGCTTAAACAAAAACCAACCTTATGACAAAGAAGGGAAAGAAGTCACTTGGATGGAAAGTTGGTCAATGGACAGAAAGCAAAGAGTAAGGTGAGGAGGGCAGTTTCAAAGAAGAGTCATATTGACTCAACAGGTTAACTCTGTTTCTCTCTCCAGAGATGCTGCCAGGCCTGCTGAGTTTTTCCAGCACTTTCTGTTTTTATTGAAGGTAAAGGGGGATTTTGTTTCTTTGAAGAAAGGTTAGAAGTGGTATATCTCAGAGGTCAGTGCTGGCTCAGTGTTGTATGGTCAATTTGAAATTGAGTGCTGGAAAATCTCAAAATTTTTGGATATTATTGAAAAGTGCGAGGTTTGGCAAATGACGAGGAGGACTGTAAAGGACTTGAGGATGAGGTAGACAGAGCAGAGAAATGGGCTGACAAGTGGCAAATTCAAATTATTGTAGCCCATTGTGAGAGAGTACAGTTTGGAAGATATAGCAAGAATAGAAAGATATTGAAGTGTGTGGATGAACAGAGACAAGCAAGGTTTCAAATCACAGTTTCCTGAAAATGTAAATGCCGATAATTTGATTAAACATCGATAATTCCATTGAAAGAAAGGCCAGTACAATTTTGCGCTTTGTAAATAAGGGCACAAATTATAAGAGTAAAGAAGTAATTTAACTTTATACAAAATATTGGTTGACCACAGTTGGTATGCTATTGTCAGTATTGAATGCCCTATTGTAGAAAATGCATTAAAACCATCGAGAGATCATTTAATGTGGATCCACCAGCGATGGGGAAATGTAATTGTGAGGGGAAATACTGGGACTACTTCCACTTGTTCAGAGAAAGTTGAGGGGAACTTCAATGGAGGATTTTTGTAATTATGAAGGGTTTTGAGGTCATCTTTTCCACCTAGATAAGGCAGATGCTCACAGTTGCATTGCAGTGAAGAAAGGCCCATTGTTTCAGGCGAGAATGTTGAAAAGTCGATGGAAGAGTCTCCCCCCCCAACATCTTGAGTGGGGTTTTTATGACGGAGAGGACATCAAACAGAACAGACTTCAACTAAAGAAGGGGTCACAAAACTGTTACCCCAGAGCTTTCAATAAGTATTCACTCAACTTTGTTTCTCTCTCCACAGATACTGCCAGATCTGCTGAGTATTTCCAACAATTCATATTTTTATTTCACCACCCACACCTCTCCCCCCACCCTAGGTTCTCATAAAGCCTCTCACTGGGATAAGTTTTTGCCAGGTTCCTTCTTAAGACTGAGTTTAGATTTTCCATATCATCGTTCCAATCCCCAAAGACCGAAACCTCAACTGAACCTCAAACTCTGTGTTTACACCCATACTTACTTCACATAATAACCCATTCTGATATCTACATCTGTGGTTCAGTGTTCTTATTGATAGTGCTCTTGTTATGCACCTTGAGATGTTTTACTGTATGAAGTTAGCCATATAAATGTACGTTGTTGCTATTGTTGTTATTATTTGAATGATAGAGGATATGTATTGGCAAGAGTGCCAAAGTATACCTTATGTCCTTGTGAGATCATTGAACTTCTGCCTGCACTGTGCAGCAGTTGTTGAAGTGGTGGATGTAGCACTAACTGCCTACGGTTAGCCTGCATCACCCTTTTATGAGGTTTATTGCCCTTAGCACCCAACAAGTTTGCTCTTGAATTGTGCCAAAGGAACCATAAATATCTTTTAAGAGCTGCCCCAAGGCTATTTTTCGCTTGTTTTCATTGGCAGTAAAACTTTCAAGAACATAGGAACAGGGGTAGGCCATTTAGCCCCTTCAGCCTATTCTGCCATTCAGTTCGATCCGGGCTGATCTGTATCTTAACTCCATTTACCTGCCTTGGTTCCATATCCATACCCATTAAAATCCTTGCCTAACAAAGTTCTAGCCTCTGAGCTTTTAAGCATGTGAAGGGCAAAAAGTAGGTCACGAGCCAGCAGAGGAATGAAGTTTAACTGAGGACTCTGCAGTCCAGAGGCATTGTAGAAATAGGATCTTATCTAGAAGCCAGGAGTTACTTTAAGTACTCCAAAATCCGCATGGCAATTGAGAGCAATTGGGAAGAAATTGCAGCAGGTTAGTGGTGTAAACATTTTGCTGAATGGAATTCCTACTCTTCCATTAAGTTGCCAATGTATTTGCAAAACCTGTCAAACTCTGTAAATCCTCCCTGAGGATTTGTATGTATAGGTTCAGTTTCAAACTTAAAAATACAAATAAAAACAACTTTAGCCATTTCAGGAATTTGGAAATGTAAATATAGTGGGGGTTTTTGCAAATATGTAGAACAACAATTATGGCTCAGTTTTAACTTGGAAAGAAATAATTTGTATTTGTGTGGACCTGTAGCTCTTAGTTCATTAACCTACTGCCCACCCAAACTTGGTGGTGAACCCCCACATAAACCTGCATGCTGGGACATGAACACATACTGTTTCACTGGTTCCTGAATTGGCATTACCTGTACTGTTCTGCTCACTCGATCTCACTCTGACTGCTACCCTGGACATATATTGCTGCTGCACTTGCTTCTTGATCTTTCTGCTGAGTCTAATACCCTCCAAGCTTCATTCTGGATCTGCACATACCTGTGGGGGTGGGGGGGGGGGGGCGCTTTCCTGCCTGTGCTTCATGCTGTTCCAGCTTACAGTTTCAGATTCTTCTGCCACCTGGTGGCTGTCCCCTATACCACAAGAGACTGCCCCCTTGCCTCCAGAGTCCTTCTCCGCCTTCCAGTCACACAGCACATTCCAGCTGTTTCTGCTGCTGAACACCACATGAACTGAAAACTGCTGCTCTGATTGTCCCTCCACTACTGCACTAGTATCCAGCTGATATCCACTAGCTCCTGGGCTGATTTCACTGCTCCAATATTCAGTCCTGAACCAAAGTCTGCTCTTCTGCTGGCTTTTTATTTACAATTCAGTCTTACACTGGCATCTAGATAAGATCCTACTTCCATAACACCTCTAGACTTGAACGTCACTCCTCTGCTGGCTGCTGGCCTATTTTTTGCCCTTTGCAAGGTCTGAGCTGTACCTTCACTTCTCCCCAGCTCTCAAGTGAGACTTTGCATCACCATTGCCTCCTGCCCTGAGGTTCCCCCTTCAAGCGACATCTCAAATTATTGGACTGGTTACCTTCTGTAATTGCTGTATGAATATTTCTTGACATCCCTAGTATTCAGTCACTGGCTCATGGCATCTATATATCTATATTTATGTCTTTTCCTATTCTGCCATTCATAACCCAAATCCCTTTACATTCCATTTACTCTGGCCTTTTCTGGCCTATTTGTTCCCTCCTGCTCTTTATCTCTGCCAGCTATGCCCACCCCCCCCAACACTCTAATCTTCTCCCTCTCAGTACCATGTTCCCCGCAAGCTCTCTTCATTCTAGAGCAGGCATTAGTCTAACACCTTCCCAAACACTAGTCACTCTTGAATAAGCTTCTGGTGTTTGTATGCTCAATGTATGGAATTCTCCATTATAAACATTACAGAACCCATTGGTGGCTCCCAGAGTGGGTGCTTCAGTTGCCTAGTACCTGCTCTCAGTGACAATGGAGGTGTTGGCATAGTGGTTTTCTCTCCCAACTAGTATTCCAAGAACATAGGGTAATTCTCTGGGGAGCTGGGTTCAGATCCCACCATGGAAGATGGTGGAACTTGAATTCAATAAAAATCTGGAAGTAAAAGTCTGATGATGACCATTGCCGATTGTTGCAAAAACCCACCTGGTTCACTAATGTCCTTTAGGGAAGGAAATATTCTGTCCTTACCTGGTCTGGCCTACATGTGACTCCAGGCCCACAGCGATGTGGTTGACTCTCAAATGTCCTCTGAACAAGGACAGTTCGGGATGGGCAATAAATGCTGGCCCAGCCAGCAATGCCCACATACCATGAATGAATTTTTAAAAATCCTGCCAAGATAATTTCCTTGTAGCTAATTTCTCTAATGTCCTCCCTGTCCCTCTTTCACTTCACTTCCCTCTGATCCAGCCAGAGGATCAACAAAACTCAGTTGCCCAAATCTTGTTCTATAACTTCAGTAGAAAAATTGGACCCATGGGAGGGTGTTACACATGAGTCTCCTGAGTTTTTCTCCTTTGAATTTCCATTGGTATAGGGTAGTCATTGACGCAAGACCCATGTAAAATGAGTGTAAAAGAAAGATTTGCATTTGTATAGCGCTTTTCATGACCACTGAAAGTCCCAAAGCACTTTACAGCCAATTAAGTATTTTTGAAGTGTAGTTACCATTTTAATATAGGAAATGCAGTTGCCAATTTGTGCATGGTAAGCTCCCACAAACAGCATTGCAATAATGACCTGATAATCCCCAACTCTGAAGAAGAGTCATACGGACTTGAAATGCTAACTCTCTTTCTCAGTCCATAGACGCTGACAGAACTGCTGAGTTTTTCCAGCATTTTCTGTTTTTGTTGTGATAATGAGCTGATAATCTGTTTTTGTGATGTTGATTGAGGGATAAACGTTGGCCACAATATTGGGGATAACTCTCTTGCTAAAGTATAACCGTTTATGAAACCTGACATTGCTAACAACTGCCTGTGAGACTTGGAGACTATCAGTCTCCAAGAACTGATGTTCTTGCCATTGTCTACAGGTGTGAACATCATGCACCTTCTTTCTAGTAAAACATGCTCCAACCACCCTCCCTCCCTCCCCTAACCATTAACCTTTAACAACCAAGCCACCCAAGACTGTTGTCGGGCAGTAATCAGAACAGGTCACATTATCCCCTTTATCCTAAATTGAAGAGACTGTCCCAAAACTTAACAATTTTATAAATTTCATATTTGTAAGACAGTGCCATCTCTTTCTAGGTGATACTGGTAGTGTTGCTGATGTCGCCTGCATCCTGGAGTCTGTGCCTCCTGCCTCTGATTTCCTCAAGGAGGGTATGGAGGTCTGAATAAGCAATATTCTGCATTCTCCTTCTCAAAATTGGCACCATGCCCTGCCACCCTCTGGGTCAAGCTTGTGTTTGTCTAGACGGAATTTTGTGCAAATAAAATAAAACTAAAGCATGCAGTTAGATTATTAGAAAGTGAAGTGAAAGAATGAAACAGTGCTCCTCTCATAGCTGCTTGCCACCCAGCCTCTTGCAGAAGTTTGCACATTGAACTGTCTTTGTAAAACTTTATATTTAATTCCAAGGTAGAATGGAGTTTAGGGTTTAGAGGATAGCTAATTAGCATTTCTACCTGGATACAAGGCCCTTGTGATTCACATTGATATTGGAGTGGGCTTTAGGGAGGAAAAGTCAATCGAAAGTTATTGTGATATTGGGTTGCAGGTTTCTTAAGATATCCTTGAACCTGATGGACTAATCAGTCTGCAAGAACCTGAGAGAGATAGAGTAGAGAGATAGTAGAGAAAATGCTATCTTTATTTTTCACCGTGCAGAAGGTGGATGGATGCTAGCATTCATATTGAAGAGATGAGGCTGGAAGATTTGCCTCGCTTATCGGCTAAAAGGAACTTCCAAGGTAACTCTCACCATGAAAGTTAGCCCTGGAATTAGAAGTTACCTGGCTGGGAAAGGATAAAGGAAAAAACCCAATGGGAGCAAGAAATAACTTTGGAGTGGTTGTGGGAGAATAAGTTGTCCACTTAAGGGACAGCAAAATGTCTTACAGTGCCAGGTTATTTACTGTCAATTTAAAAGTTCAATGGGGAAAACTTTTCTGTAGCCTAGAGTTTAAGTTGCCATTAAAAAATAGGTTTTTTTAATATTCATTTTATATTGCCCTTGAGAAGGTGGTGGTGAACTGCCTTCTTGAACTGCTGCAGTCCATGTGGTGTAGGTACACCCACAGCGCTGTTGGGAAGGGAGTTCCAAGATTGTGAGGACCCAGCGACAGTGGAGGAACGGAGATATATTTCCAAGTCAGGATGATGAGTGAGTTGGAGGGGAATTTCCAGGTGGTGGTGTTCCCATCTATCTGCTGCCCTTATCCTTCTAGATGATAGTGGTCGTGTGTTTGGAAGGTGCTGTTTAGTCAAAGTTGCTTTTAGTTTCTTACAGTAAAAGTCTTAAAACTTGAAATCTTGTCATGTGATCGGTCCAGTCAATCACAGGAAAATCAAACATCTTTTTAAAAGTTATCAGTGTTTACATGGATCGCAACAACTGGAACTGAATGATAATACCCTCAACTACAAAACAGTGCTGGAGGAAATGCAACAACCTCACCAGTCTAAGCACTGACAGTGCTGAGCTGGGCGTTATTATAGTGGCTCACTATAGCAATCCTCTGCTGCAGTTCAGACACTCTGAGTCACGGGATACGCATTGTTATTTAGGTGCTTTCTGTGGATAAGATTGACTTCCCTGACGTGCAAATGAGGCCAGTAGACTGCTGCTGGGTTGATTGTGAAAAGGCTTAAAAAGCGGAAAGCTTACTAATTGTAAATAGGAAAGGTTAGCCGAGGCCTGTTACATTGTTCAGCAAATGTCAAACTGGTTGGAAGAACCCACCAACATCAACTACAGCACATTAGAAGTCTATCTGGCAGCTTCCTATGTAAAATAATGCCTCTGAAGGCAGTCAGGTGCAGGCAGGAGTGCCTCTGCCTGTACGGTCTGATGCTGCTTCACCAGGCTGGCCGCCTCCCCTGGGTTCCCCTTCTTCCAAAAAGCAAAGATACAAGAGAATCCCCAGAGGAAAACTGAAATAATCGTGGGGAATAAAAGACAGTCCCCCATCAAATCACACAAATGCAAATGGCAAGTGGCAAAGCCCCCACAGCAAAACAGAAACATCCTGAACAAACATAGTACAATTAGAATGTTTTGACTGCAGTTGGAATTGAATGAGCTTTAAACTTTCTCTGCCTCCACAATATCATTTATCAGTCTCAAATGTTAGTTTTATACAAAGATAATTAAGCTTGATATAAATGGAGAGTATGATATATCTCCAAGATTACTGCTTGTTTTGCATATTCTACCCAAAATTGGGAGTCTTTTCTGTTAAGCATTAGGAAAACAGAGACCATTAACTTCAGCCTCCTCCACTGACTCTGTTTCTTCACTGATGATTGCATCTCTTTCCCTGGTTACTGACTATTTAAATCAGGTGCTTCTGGCGTCCTGTTTGACCCCAAGCTGAATGTTTGACTCCATATCCTCTCAATTTCATTTCCACCTCTCTATAACATCACCCGCTTCCACTCTTACGTCAGCCCATCTGCGGTTGAAGCCCTCACAGTCCCCCTTGAAATCCAATCACCATCACTTCCTCCTGCCCTCCTCGGCCACCTCCTGTCCTCCATAAGCTTCCCTATGAAAGCCATGCAGCAACAAAGCCTCACGAACTTATGAGGACCCCTGGTTCCTAAACACCTCAAATTTAAAGGACATTTGTGCCCTTCAAATTTCAACACTGCCTTCCAATCTTTCTAACCTGCTCCAGCCAGATGATGCTTCCTACCAAAAACCCCCCATCACATTCTGTCAGCCCCACATTTCCCACCAAACTCTATTCCTGTGACTGATTTCTACACACTACCCCCCTGCATCCAACCATTGGTCTTGGAAATCCCCCTCTCTAAACTCCTTTTCCTCTCCACTAACCCCAGCTCCTTTAGGACCATTTACAACCACCCCGATTTCTCTTCAGCCAGCATTTTGATCTTCTCATCTCCGCTTTCTTTGACTCAGCATTTATCTTGCTCAGGTTTCCTTGCAGTGCAGTGGGATTGTTCCTCTAAAATTAAAGGTGATATTTAAAAGTAAATTCCCGGCCAGGAACAAAGATAAAATATTGCATGGAAAAGTGAGCGTCACTCTAATGTGACAGAACTCTGTCTTTCCCACCCCAGCCCACAAGGTTATTCCTCCAAAAGTGGGTTAACACAGTAGGAAATCTAGGCTTATAGTTGGCACATTTCTAGCTTTGGGCTTTAATATGTTGCGACTGGAAAGGAAAAGACATTTATCTGACTTTATTTAATTCCTATTTGCAATTTGTAACTGATTTTGTTCTGGGTAGTTTGAAACTTCTTTTTCTCAGTAGCAACAGGTAATTTGTTAGGGAAAAGTGTTTTAATTAATTTTGCTTGCTCATTGCAAATAAGGGATTAAAATTTGATTTTATTAGCTGTAGGATTATTGCACTGAGGTCATGACCAAATAAGGAAATAACATAGCGCATTGATAAAAGAAATGGCTTAGATACAGTCTATATGAATTTTCGAAGTTGTTTCACGAGATTCCTTGTTTATGGTTTGAGATTTGAACTGGATAGAATCATTGAATGGTTACAGCACAGAAGGAGGCCATTTGGCCTGTCATGTCCATGCCAGCTCTCTGCAAGTGCAACTCACCTGGTCCCACTCCCCCACCTTTTCTTTGTAGCACTGCAAACATTTTTTTCTTCAGATAATTGTCCAATTCTCTTTTGAAAGTCACAATTGAATCTGCCTCCACCACACTGTCAGGCAGTGCATTCCAGATCCTAACCACTCGCTGCTTGGGAAGGTTTCTCCTCATGTCACCATTGGTTCCTTTGCCAATCACTTTAAATCAGTGCCCTCTGATCTTGACACTTCCACCAAGTGGAAGTCTCTCCCTATCTACTCATTCCAGAACCCTTGTGATTTTTGTACACCTCTATCAAATCTCTTCTCAACCTTCTCCAAGGAAAACAGTCCCAACTTCTCCAATCTTTCTGTGTAACTGAAGTTCTTCATCCCAGACACCATTTTCATGACATGGGAGCATGATGACATCAGAGCCAGCAACGGGAGCATGATGACATCAGAGCTGGCAAAGGAAGCGCAATGATGTCGGAGTCGGCAACAGGAGTGTGATGATGTCAGAGCTGGCAATGGGAGCTCAATGACTTCAGAACCGGTAGCAGGAGTGTAATGATGCCAGTGCCAGAAATGGGAGCACGGTGACATCGGAGCCAGTAATGGGAGCAGGATGACGTCAAGACTAAATACAAAAGGGTGGTAAAAGGAGGCGTAGGGCCAATTTAAGACCAAACAGGAGATTTATGCATGGAGGCATAGAGCATGGCTGAGATATCAAATGATTACTTTGCATCTGTCTTTACCAAGGAAGCGAATCATTTGATGCTGAAATCTTCCAACAGTAGCATTGTAAAAATTCTGTGAGAATGCGCTGACATCAGAGCTGGCCAAAGTTAGGGTTGCCAACTGTGATGACATATTTTCCTGGAGGTTTCCTCATATGACTTGCCCCATGCTCCAGGCATTAGCCGGCCAACACCATCCATCCTTGTGACCCACTGCTTACATCGACTCCGACATCATCATATTCCCGTTGTTGGCTCTGACATCATCACACTCCCATCACGAGCTCTGACATCATTGCGCTTCCTTTGCCAGCTCAGATGTCATCATGCTCCTGACTGCCAGCTAAACGGCCATTTTTCCCCCATTTTCAATATTTTCATATCTGGCAAAGAGAAATATTCTAAGAAAATGGAAAAAAAAATCCTTTTTAACGTCCTGATGATTTAACAGGATTGCATTTGGCTGGGTCCTGGAGATTGACCTTCAATTCCTGGAGACTCCAGGCCCATTCTGGAAGGGTGGGCAGCGCTAAGCAGAGCCCGCAGAGGTCATGCATGACAGGCCGCAGACTGATGGGGGGGGGGGGGTCGACGCCGGCGACGGAGCGCTGACGTCAGGGCTGGCCACGGGCGCGCGATTACGTCACGGCCGCCCCCCCCCCCCCACCCACCCCTGTGGGCTGACGTTCGGGCGGAGCACGGGAGCGCGCTGACCGCGGGAGAGCGCTGTGACGTCAGGCGCAGACCACTGCCGCCGCCGCCGCCGCCGCCATCTTGGCCGGTTCCCCAACCCCACCCCCTCCCCCTTTTTCTCCCCGCCTCTTTCTGTGTCCCTTGTTTATTTGTTGGGAGGAGGGGGTGGGTGTGTGTATATGTGTGTGTGCTGGTGGTGGTGGGGGGGGGGGGGCGGGTGAATAAAGAGTCCATACCCCTGCCCGGCAGGGAGAATGTCCGCCTTTTCTGAGTCAGCTCTGGAGAAGAAGCTGGCGGAACTGAGCAACTCGCAGCAGAGCGTGCAGACCCTGTCCCTGTGGCTCATCCACCACCGCAAGCACTCCAAGACCATCGTGATGGTGTGGCACCGAGAGCTCAAGAAAGGTGAGGAGGGAGAGGCCTGGGCTCCAGCGGCCACACACACACCACTCAAAAAGCAGGCACGGGAAACGCTTTCAACAGTCCCGACAGCCTCAGGCTTCACTTTTCATTCATGGGCGCGGGCCTTTGGCTTGCTAAAAGGGAGGGCTGGGATTCAGCCGCTTGTCCACCCGCAGGAGAGGCGGTGCGGGGTTGCCGGCGCTGCCCCCCCCCCCCCACCCCCCCCCATGATCCTGGTGCGCTGCTCTTCCATTCCCCCACGGTATGGCGACTGCAGCCGTGCCGAGCCTCCGGAGGCCGCTCATCTTTGTCCTCTCTTAAAAGCCTGAGTCCTTTTTCACGGACCTTCTCCTTTTTGTCGTCGTCTTCTTCTAACAATGAAGGGAAGTCACCCGTCTCGTTGGGTCTGGGATGCCACTCACTCCTCAAATATAGCTCCCCTGACCTTACATCATCCTCCTGTGCCTTATCCGTTAAAGGGCACCCTTTTATTTTGGGGGGAGATGCACCATGCTTTGGGTTTCAGTAGCTTTGTGTTCCCCCACTTGCATAATTTGATGCTCGCGGGGCCGAGAGGTTCGTGCAGTAATTCCTGATCTGTCCTAAATTGTGAGTGACATTCATTTATATCTTCCCACCTTGGTCCACCAGCACATCTGTACAACCGCTCTGAAGAAGGGTCATGCGGACTCGGAACGTGAACTCTCTTTTCTCTCCTCTTCCCCGCAGACGCTGTCAGACATGCCCCGTTTTTCCAGCATTTTCTGTTTTTATTTCAGATTTCCAGCCCACGCCGTATTTCGCTTTTATCTAATAATTTGTGATCTTTGTGACCAAGTGAATGTCTTAATGTGTTAACGCAAATTTTTAGACTGGAATTAAACATTAGTTTAACTTGTGGAGTGAGTTCAGCTAATTATTTGAGGCTGAAATCTCCCAAAAGTGGCATAAACACCGCAAAAGTTTATTTGAAAACATTACTTTTACTCTTTTGACACCAAACCTTAATACACAGCCCAAGACTTGATGCTATAGCAATGATTTGGATGGGCATTGTCTAATTGCCAAGTAAAGTGCTTTGGAATTCATGTTTCCTGATGCAGTTCAATGTGGAGTACCTACACTTTCTCTTCACCATCTAGAAGAAAGGACCAGCACAATCTCTGACTGCCACAAATTGTGCTGCCACTTGATTGAGTCATAGATCAAGACAAAGGTAGAATTGTAATCATCATTCAGAGGGAGGTATTGTGTTTTCGGTTTGTAAATTGAGATTAGAACTAAAGTAGTCAAGATAGATACTATGGCCATACGTTAGTCTCTCTGAATGCAAGGTGAGAATGAAATAATTCCTCCTGAAAAGCCAAACTAGAGTTGCTGAAAAGAGTCTTACTAAAAACGTATGAGGAACAAGAAAGGAAGGACTAGCTGGTGAGGGGAATACAGGTGGCAAAAGTGAGATAAAAGCAAAAAACTGTGGATGCTGGAAATCCAAAACAAAAATAAAAATACCTGGAAAAAGTCAGCAGGTCTGGCAGCATCCATAGAGAGCACAGTTAACGTTTTGAGTCCAAATGACCCTTCAACAGAACTATTTTTACTTAGTTCTGTTGAAGAGTCATTTTGGACTCAAAACGTTAACTGTGCTCTCCGTAGATGCTGCCAGACCTGCTGAGTTTTTCCAGGTATTTTTGTTTTTGTTTTGGCAAAAGTGAGATTTGAGGATTTTTTTTCTTTGTTCGTATTCCTTTTCAGGTTTCATTACGCTCTTCTGAAATTTTCGAATTCACAAATGAATTCCTCTAGGGGCATCCAACTTACTTGAAATGGCGCTCATAACTTTTATTTCGGTTGACTGGCCTTTGCTTGTTTGCCTATTGTGTTAGAAAGGCAGTAATGTCTTTGTTTGTTGCACTGTGTGTAGCAAAATAGGTTGTTATAAGTGTACTGAAGTTGCCCCAAGTTTCAGAATTTCCCAGAGTCCAAGCTGTTTCTCGTGGCAGCATTCTCAGTCTGCTTTATCCTTCATTCATCCATAGTGGAATGCATGTAGCAGAATGAAATCTCTAGTTTTAAATTGGCTGATCTTAAAATATAAGCAAATTCTTACCTTTTAGAGAGGTATAAGTGGGAGTTGGGGAGGGTGGGTGGGGCACCGGTCAAAGTAACCTGTTAAGTGCAGAGTGCCAGAATTTCTTTAAGACTCTTCTGTGAAGTATAGACTAGAATCTGGTAATAGGAATGATCTCTTGGAATAGTATGTGAATTTAACTGCTTAGAAACATTCAGAAGATTTATAGTTTGAATAAGACTTCTGGTTTTCAGGGCCAACTCATTCATTGTCTTGTTAAAAATGAATTCCAAAGTTTAGGTTCAATTCATTTTGAAAAAGCTAAATTTGGTACCATAGATAAGTAAAGTCCCTTTCAGGTAGGAAAGTAGTAGTTTGGCACCTGGGGGTTGATGAATGGAAGAGAATGCAGGATAAACACGATATGACATTCATTGAATCCATTTAGGGAATCCAGTTAGTGAATGGGGAATGAACATGGGCAGAGAGATCGATTGGGTAATGATCTGCTGGTTGTCCAGTGAGAGTAGCTGGGTGTAGCAAAGTTACAAGAATGTGAGACTTGGGAGATACAGGCAAACAGTGTATAGACTAAGCTGCAGCTTTGCTCTTCAGGTAATATGTTTTTGTGAGGATGGGGATGGTTCACTTGCTGATTTTGTATCTAACATAAGCAGGGAATGTAGCAGCCTGCAGCTTCTCCCTGATGTGCTGCACTATGGCTACCAGTAACGGTCTCAGTCTAATTGCAAATTTTCAAAAATATTGTTAAAGTAACTACAGAAAAAACAAAAAAAAAGAGTAGGAATAAACAAGCCATCCTGGGCTGATTTGCCACCTGTGATTAAATGTATTCCTGGAGGTTTCATCACATGACTTGCCCCTGCACTCCAGCCATTAGTCAGCCAACGCGTCCATCCTTGTGATGTAGTGCCTACGCCAATTGGAAAGCAAAAAGACTTATTATCCAATTGGATGATGTTTGACAGTCAGCCAAACAGCAATTTTTCCCGCCATTTTCAATATTTTTTATCTGGCAAAGGGAATAGTTCAAAGAAAATTTACAAAAGGCTATCGCTATGATTTTTCTCTAGGGTTGCATACATCAGTGTCCTGGAGATTGATTTTCAATTTCTGGAGACATCAGGCCAATCCTGGAGGGTTGGCAACCTTGTTCTTAGGTTGGCAGGTGGCTAGTGACTAGTGGGGTACTGCAGGGATCAGTGCCGGGGCACCAGCTTTCACAATCTACATCAATGATTTGGTCGTGGGGACCAAATGTAATATTTCCGAGTTTGCTGATGACACAAAACTAGGTATGAATGTGAGCTGTGAGGAGGATGCAAAGAGGCTTCAAGGGGATTTAGATAGGCCAAGTGAGTGGGCAAGAACATGGCAGATAGCATATAATGTGAACTTAACCACTTTGGCAGGAAAAACAAATTGCAGAGCATTTTGTAAATGTGAGAAATTGGGAACGTTGATGTCCAAAGGGACCTGGGTGTCCTTGTTCGTAAGTCACTGAAAACTAGCAGCAAGCAATTAGGAAGGCAACCGGGTATGTTAGCCTTTATTGGAAAAGGATTTGAGTACAGGAGTCAAGATGTCTTGCTACAATTGTCTCGAGGCTTGGTGAGACTGGAATATTGTGTACAGCTTTGGTCTCCTTACCGAAAGAAGGATATACACTTACCACTGGCCTACTAATTCGTATGTTTGTATGCAGAGGGAATGCAACAAAGGTTCGCCAGACCGATTCCTGGGATGGCAGGATTGTCTTATGGGGAGAGATTGAAGAGACTGGACCTCCATTCTCTAGAGTTTTAAAAGACTGAGAGGTGATCTGATTTGAAGCACACATTCTTACAGGGCTCGACAGATAGATGTTTCCCCTGTCTGGGGGTCTCTAGAACCTGGGGGCTGGTGGGGAACAGTCTCAAAGTGAAGGATGGGCCATTTTGGACTGAGATGAGGAGGAATTTCTTCACTCGGAGGGTAGTGAATCTTTGGAATTCTCTACCCCAGAGGGCTGTAGAGGTTCAGTCATTGAGTATGTTCAAGACTGAGATTGATAGGTTTCTAGATAGTAAAGACATCAAGGGATATGGGGATAGTGCAGGAAAATGGCATTGAGGTAGAATGTCAGCCATGATCTCATTGGTTGAGTGGGCTGAAGGGACTGAATGGCTGCCTCCTGCTCCTATCTATTTTATGTGCCTATATTCATAGCCTTGGCTCTGTGATAACATTCTGGCCCAAGTCAGCAGGCTATTTGCTCTAGCTCCCGGTCAGAATTTGAGTACGTGGTCTAGCTGACATTGAGAGAGTGCTGCATTGTTGGAATTGCCAACGTTTGGGTAAGTTGTTAAACCAAGACCATTCGATTATTAAAGTGGATTTTCCCATGCCCTGGGCTACATTTATTCCTCAACCAACAACAAATCAATCTGCCATTCACCACCTAACTGTGGATTCTCATGTTCCGTTGCAGCATTTTCTGTGAAATAAATTAGTGTAGATTATGTGGAAATGAGAGATTGGAAGTTCTCTAAAGTTAACTTTCTATATGGAATAATTATAATATTCCGACTAATGATCTGTAGAATTGCCTTGCATCTTCTAAGGCCTTATTATTGAAGGTCATTTAACTTCTAAATTTTTTCCTAAATGCCCTTTTGTTCCACCTGAAAGTCTTTTTTTTTATTCATTAATGGGATGTGGGCTTTGCTGGCTAGGCCAACATTTATTGCCCTTATGAAATTGCTGGTGAGCTGCCGCCTTGAACTGCTGCAGTCCATGTGGTGTGGGTACACCTACAGTGCTGTTAGGAAAGGAGTTCTAGAATTTTGACCCAGCGGCACTGAAGGCACAGCGATATATTTCCAAGTCAGGAGGGTGAGTGACTGGAGGGAAACTTCCAGGTGGTGGTGTCCCCATCTATCTGTCGCCCTTGTCTTTCTAGATGGTAGTGGCCGTGGGTTTGGAAGGTGCTGTCGAAGGAGCCTTGGTGAATTTCTACTGTGCATCTTGTAGGTGGTACACACTGCTGCTACTGTGCTTCGGTGGTGGAGGGGGTGAATGTTTGTGGATGTGGTGCCAATCAAGCGGGCTGCATTGTCCTGAACGGTGTCAAGCTGTTTGAGTGTTGTGGGAGCTGCACTCATCCAGGCAAGTGGGAAGTATTCCATCACACTCCTAACTTGTACCTTGTAGATGGTGGACAGGCTTTGGGGAGTCAGGAGGTGAGTTACTTGTCTCTCAATTCCTAGCCTCTGACCTGCCTTTGCAGCCACAGTATTAATATGGCTAGTCCATTTCCGTTTCTGGTCAGTGGTAACCGCCAGGATGTTGATAGTGGGGAATTCAGTGATGGTAATGCCATTGAACATCAAGGGCCGATGGTTGGAGATAGTCATTGCCTGACACTTGTGTGGCGCGAATGTTACTTGCCACTTGTCAGCCCAAGCCTGGATATTGTCCAGGCCTTGCTGTATTTGGATATGGACTGCTTCAGTTAATTTAGTAAAAATATGAAATGACCTGTATTCATTTTGCTCATTGTGTAAGGATTGTTAATGCTGGGAAAAGGTCATTTACTCTTTCCACCACAGTCCATCCCAAGCCAATGACTAAATCCCCCTCTACATATGTTGCAAGTTCAAAGCACCAATCACTGCAGGTTTAGCGTCTTTACAGGGGGCCGTTCAGCCCAACTTGCCTATGTCGGCTCTTTTGAAAGAGCCTGCCAGTGAGCCCCCTGCCCTGCTTTTCCAACGTAGCCCTACAATATTTATTTTTCATATAGAGATCCCATTCCCTTTTGAATTTACTTTTGCATCTGTTTCCATCGCCCTTTTGAGCATCCCAAATAACAACTCATGTTTTTTTTTAAAGAAAATCACTTCACCTCAGCCCCCCCCCCCCCCCCCCCCCCCCCCGGCAGCTCTTTTTGCCAATTACTTACATTAATGTAAGCTTTCAATTAGCACTTTGCAGCCTTCTGATCTCAACATTGATTTCAGCAATTTCATGTTATAAACTCTTTCCCTGTTTTTTCAGATGGCAGCTGTTGGTGATAATTCTATTTACGCCACCTCTAAATCTATCTTTTGTTTCATTAATTGTCCTATTACCATCTCTTTGTTTTGCACCATCATTCCTTTTGTTGTTAAACCTTTCCTCCCTTTCACATTATTATAAACTTTCCCTTTTGATCTTCCCCTGCCTTGGTACATAAAACCTGTTACATCTAACTTTTACCAGTTCTGATAAAAGGTCATTGATCTAAAATGTTAATTCTGTTTCTCTCTCCACAGATGCTGTCAGACCTACCGATTGTTTCCAGCATTTTCTGTTTTTAATTTCAGATTTCCAGCATCCTCAGTGTTATGCAGTTGTTTTGTTTCTTTAAAGCCATTCTGATTACCAACCCTACTTCCAGTCAAAAGTTTTGTCTTATTTATTCTATCAAAACCTGTCATAATTTTGAGCAACCTTCTCTGCTGTCCCCTTAATTACCTCTCCTGTAAAGAGGACAATGCTATCTTCTCCTAGTCTCTCCACATAACTTAAGTTTTTCATTCCTGGTGCTATTCTAGTAAATCTCCTTTCCACCATTACCAAGGACTTGCTTTCTAAAGTGTGATACCTAGAGTTGGAGCCAATACTCCAGCTGATGCCCAACTAGTGATTTATAAAGATTTAGCATTACTTCCTTAACTTTGTATTCTGTGCCTCTATTTATAATGCCCAGCATCCAGCATGCTTTCATAACTTCATTAATTTGCCTGCCACTTTCAAAGATTTGTGTATATGATTGTTCCTGCACCCTCTTTAAAATTGTACTGTTTAATTTATGCACACTCCATGCTCTTCCCAACCAAAATAAATCACTTTGCACTTCTCTTCATTAACTTTCATTTGTTGTGTTTCTGTACATTTCCCCAGTCTGTATCCTTCTCAAGTCTGCTCTCTGCTCTTGCTGTTTGCTATCTTTCCAAATTGTGTGTTCTCAGTAAACTTTGAAATGCCCAAGTCTGTCATTTAATGTATGTCAAAAAGAGCATTGGTCCTAATGCCGACTCCTAGGGGCAACGCTATACTTTCCTCTGAAGAACAACTGTTCACCGCTGCCCTGCCTTCTGTTTCTGTGCCAGTTTCGTATCCTCATTGCCACTATATTAATCACATGGATTTTTAATTTTATGAACAAGTTGATTGAGGCACTTTATCAAAATGTGATAGTCTACCATCTTTCAGCAAAGTTTGGAATTCGAACATGAATATATTAGGCAAAGCACTTGAGTACAGCTTCTAGATTTTTTGTTCAGTATTGCAAGCATTGCTTTGACTTGATCAGAGTGATTGCTTATGTCTGCTCTCCATCTACAACAAAATGGCTGGCTTGGCCTAAATAGCCAAGTGGTTATGGTACTGGGTTTGTAACCCCAAAGTCAAGAGTCAAATCTCTCAATGGCAAACTATGAAACAATGCAACTTCATCTGAATAGGAACAGATGGAAACGGGTTTGTACTCAAGAGTTACAACAAAATGGCTGAATGCTGTTTGCCCTCGGCCATGGTGTGCCCTGTGCAAACTACATGATCTTGATCGGGTCTCTTTTTTCTGCTGGCCTTGAGTGGTTATTACAATTGGTTGAGCAACCTCTCTGCACACAAAGCTTGCATGTTACACAACATTTTAGCAATTGCCAATAAGCAATAACCAAGGACATAAAGCACAATCAAAAAACACTTGCATACTGTTTCTATCGAATCATTTTACCAAAAAAAGTCCAAATGAGGCTAAAAATCAGTGCATATGGTAGGCAATGCAAGTACTGAGATCACACACCCATCAACTGTCTATTACTTGTGCCTTTACTGATTTTTTAAAAAAATGCAATTAGCCTAATTTAGATTCTCTTGAGCCACACATGGCTGGTGACTAACATAATGAATAACACTGCTGTAGCACATCGAGTTACATATGCTTTAAACAGATGGTGACAACACAATCATTTAACAGCCAGAATGATCACAAAGACATTTGCTGGTATCGATTCTGATTCTTGTGGATGTGTTAACTTTGCAATCTTTATGAAGATGGCTGTCATGATCAATAAGAAGATTCAAAGTGGCCAAGGGCAAACAGCATCCAGCCGTGTTGTAGATGGAGAGCAGACGTGTCAATGTTTTAAGAAATCTCTTTGATCAAGTCGAAGTATCACTTGCAAATGCTGAACAAAAATCTAGAAACTGCACTCAAGTGCTTTACCTACTATATTCATGCCCGAATTTCAAGCTTTGCTGAAAGATGGCAGACTATCACATTTCATGCTGAATAGTGGTCGATGTTATGTAAATGTATACTTGAAGTATATTTACCTGTATCGTGTGGAAGGTCTTTACTAAACTTGGTGCATCTGGCTAAAATGGTATCACACAGCAATGTGCGTGGTGAGTCAGCAACTTGTATTTATATAGCGCCCTTAATATAGTAAAGTTGCCCTAAGGTGCTTCACACAAGTGTCATCAAACAAAATTTGACATGGAGCCATACAAGGAGATGTTAGGACAACTTGGTCAGAGGTAGGTTTTAAGAGGCATCTTAAAAGAGGAAAGAGAGGTTTAAGGAGGGAATTGTGGAGTTTAGGGTGTTGGCAACTGAAGGCACGATGGCCAATTTTGGAGTGATTAAAATTAAGATACTCAAGGCCAGAATTGAAGGAGTTGAGCCCTGAGGGTTGTAGGGCTGGAGAGATTACATATAGGGGAAAGATCAGGCAGTGGAGCAATTCGGAAACGATGAGAATTTTAAAATCAAGGTGTTGCTTAACTGGGAACCAGTGCATAGGGAAAATAATGTTTAAATATTGTTTATTTTCTGAGTGATTGTAACTTTCTGATCTCATGGAAGCATGCTTCAGATCTTGCCGGTGTTGCTTTTTTGTGAGCATTAGATGTTTTAGAGAAGGCTGTGATTCAGCCTGCTACTTAAATGAGTTTCCAGGGCCACCTTGAACAGAATCCTGATGACAACACTTTTTTATCCGTTGTACCATCTAGGTTTTAGTTTGCTTTTTTGGTAACGGTTAAGAAATAAGAACCTTTAATAGAACTATTAATCTTTAGCTTAGTGTAGCACTGTTACCTCCGACTTAGGTTGTTGGTTCAAGCTCCAATCCAATAAGCTGGACAAACACTTCAGTGCTGTTCAGAGCAAAGGTGCTGCCTCTCGAATGAGATTTTCAGCTGAGGATCTGTAAAAGATCCCAAAACACATCTTGAAGGAAAGCAGAGGAGTTATTGTGCCCTCATCAATTATCCTTCAATCAGAAATACTAAAACAGCTTATTTGATCACTTATCCCATTGCTGTTTGTGGGACCTTGCTGTGTGCAAATTGATTGCTGCATCCCCCTGTATTACAACAATGGCTACACTTCAAAAAGTACTAAATTGACTATGAAGTGCTTTAGGATATCCTGAGGTCATAAAAGGTACTATATATAAATGAAAATTATTTTTAGGGATTTCCCATTGCTCTGTGTGTAGCTTAGCTGGAGTGCAGGAATATTAAAACACTCGATGCATGAGTATATCTTTATCAAACCTATTCCAGTTTGTGCATTGCATGTATTTGTTTTAGTTTCTCACCCGAAAGAAATAGGCAATATAACCCATTATATATAGCATTAGAACTCTTGATTTTTCTTTGTCCAATTTTTGTCCACAGCTAAACCAAGTAGAAAACTGACCTTCCTTTATCTGGCAAATGATGTGATCCAGAACAGTAAGAAAAAGGGACCAGAATTTACCAAGGACTTTGCTCCAGTTTTGGTGGATGCGTTTTCACATGTTTCAAGGTACTGTCCTGTTCAATGGAAATGTGGCAAGGCAGAGTTCCATTAATAACCTGCTCACATTAAGAAAGTAAATGCCTATAATAGTCAAGTTACTTGAAAGGATTTTGAAATCTTATTTTAAAACAAATCAGAACGCCATCTTATATTAAAGGAAGGCTGCTATCATGTTTGTTTTAAAAAAAAAAAATGTCCCTTCTAAAGGATGTGTCTATGAAGGATCAAATTTGCAGAATCCAATTCACTTACTTTTGATTGGACAGTAGAATACATAAAAATGTAGTATGACCAATGGATGATGAAACCAAGTAGGGAAAGCTTTTTTTCCTGTCTTGAGTGTAGATAATGTGAGGTGCATTTTGGGGGAGAAATCTAAACAAAGATACTAGCTATATTTCAACAGAGGTGTGCCAAATATTGTAAAACATTTTTTTGGTTTAAACTGACTATTATGGTCAGTTCCAATGACAATATCACCTGTAAATATCCTCCACTTTTTTAAAGAGTTTCCAGTTTCTTCGAGTTTTGCACAAAATTGGTTGTCATCAAGGCATTTTATGCCAGCAAGCATTCTGCCTTCCTGACCTGTTTAAATGTAGTCCAAGTGGTAGATAATTATTTTAAAAAGGCATTTTAAAAAAATTGGTCATGCTGAATTCGGCCTCCAGCAGGCCTCTGCCATTTGACTGGCTCTAATAGCCTGTGCAGCTCTAATTGTTCTACTCTACTTAACACTGTACAGTCTCTAGAAAGTTGAGCTGTTGATAGGTTGGAGGGATGGTGGTGGGAAGGAAGCTCCAAAGCTCTCATTATTGGACCAATTGTGACTCACGCAACAGCACTGAAAGCTGAGGGAGGAAAGAAAAGGTGAACTAATTGAAACAAAAATGTCAGTCGTCACTCGCTCACAAAACTGAATTTTAAGAAAACAGAATAGTACTATGCTGTATATAACACAGCTAAAGAAGAATTAGAAATAAATAGCAAACTGCTTTTAAAGAAGACCCTAGTCCCAAAGGCAGCACACTCTTCCCTCCTCTGTGTCAATAACCCCAAGGAGCTCCAGAGAGCATTAAAAAAAAATCCTGAGATGTTAAGAGATTGGCCTCAACCAATACTATCACAGCAGGAAACCAGGTGAGTGTAACATTCTTCCTTACTCTTTGTCTAGTAGCCAACAGAATCAGTCCACTGACAGGCTCACCACTGTAGTCTGTGAAGATCCAACTATACCTCTGCAGGAGGAGAGGTTTCTGTCAAATAGTGGAAGAACCACATACCTTAACGTCCTGAGTGAGAACTCTTCATAAGTGACACTTACCCGCCCCCTACATTCTGACCTGACATTTGTTCCACATATGAAGCCATTACCTATATGCCTAGCAAATTATTAGGGCAAAATCCTAAAGTCATAAGGTCCATAGCAAGTAGCCAGAGCCTTTCGAGGGCATTAATGACAACGGCTTAAAAGGCCACCTTTCATACAAGTACTTCAGATATTTCTTCCTTTTTCCTCAATCGAGGATTCCCCTCCAACATGATTGACAGGGTCCTCCAAGTATATTCAACCTGTTTCCCACACTTCTGTTCTCGTCCCTTCCCCTCCCACCCACACAACAGTAGGGTACCCCTTGTCATGCACTTCCACATTACCACCCTCCACATTCAACAGATTGTCATCTGCCACTTCGAACTCCCCCAACATGATGCCACCACTAAAACAACATCGCCTCCATAACAAAAACAAAATTACCTGGGAAAACTCAACAGGCCTGGCAGCAATGGTGGAGAAGAAAAGAGTTGACGTTTCGAGTCCTCATGACCCTTCAACAGAACTGGGTGAATCCAAGGAGAGGGGTGAAATATAAGCTAGTTTAAGGTGCTGGGGGTGGTTGGGTGGGGGGAGAGAAGTGGAGGGGGTTGGTGTGGTTGTAGAGGCAAGCAAGCAGTGATAGGAGCAGATAATCAAAAGATGTCACAGACAAAAGAACACAGAGGTGTTGAGGTTGGTGATATTATCTAAACAAATGTGCTAATTAAGAATGGATGGTAGGGCACTCAAGGTACAGCTCTAGTGGGGGTGGGGGGGGTATAAAAGATTTAAAAATAATGGAAATAGGTGGGAAAAGAAAAATCTATATAAATTATTGGAAAAAACAAAAGGAAGGGGGGAGAAACAGAAAGGGTGTGGGGATGGAGGAGGGAGTTAAAGATCTAAAGTTGTTGAATTCAATATTCAGTCCGGAAGGCTGTAAAGTGCTTAGTCGGAAGATGAGGTGCTGTTCCTTCAGTTTGCGTTGGGCTTCACTGGAACAATGCAGCAAGCCAAGGACAGACATGTGGGCAAGAGAGCAGGGTGGAGTGTTAAAATGGCAAGCGACAGGGAGGTTTGGGTCATTCTTGCGGACAGACCGCAGGTGTTCTGCAAAGCGGTCACCCAATTTACGTTTGGTCTCTCCAATGTAGAGGAGACCGCATTGGGAGCAACGAATGCACTAGACTAAGTTAGGGGAAATGCAAGTGAAATGCTGCTTCACTTGAAAGGAGTGTTTGGACCCTTGGACGGTGAGGAAAGAGGAAGTGAAGGGGCAGTTGTTGCATCTTTTGCGTGGGCATGGGGAGGTGCCATAGGTGGGGGTTGATGAGTAGGGGGTGATGGAGGAGTGGACCAGGGTGTCCCGGAGGGAGCGATCCCTACGGAATGCCGCTGGGGGGGGTGAAGGGAAGATGTGTTTGGTGGTGGCATCGTGCTGGAGTTGGCGGAAATGGCGGAGGATGATCCTTTGAATGCGGAGGCTGGTAGGGTGATAATTGAGGACAAGGGGGACCCTATCATGTTTCTGGGAGGGAGGAGAAGGCGTGAGGGCGGATGCGCGGGAGATGGGCTGGACACGGTTGAGGGCCCTGTCAACGACCGTGGGTGGAAAACCTCGGTTAAGGAAGGAGGAGGACATGTCAGAGGAACTGTTTTTGAAGGTAGCGTCATCAGAACAGATGCGACGGAGGCGAAGGAACTGAGAGAATGGGGTGGAGTCCTTACAAGAAGTGGGGTGTTAGGAGCTGTAGTCGAGGTAGCTGTGAGAGTCGGTAGGCTTGTAACACTGCTTGCAAGTGAAACGGCAATGTATTTGCACTTTCAGTTTAGTGCACAGTGTTCACAACTTAGTGTGGTCCTCTATATTTAGAGATACTAAATGCAGTCTGGATGATTGCTTTGTAGAACACTTCTGTTCAGTTAGCAAGCATGACCTGAGCGTCTCCAATTCCACTCCTACTTGGACCCCTCTGTTGTCTGCCACTTACATTGAGCTGCATTATAACAGTGTAAGCTCAAGGAACAGCATCCCATCTTTCGATTAGTCATGTTATAGTTAGCTTTTTATTCATTCATGGGATGTGGGCTTCGCTGGCTGGGCCAGCATTTATTGCCCATTCCCTTGTTTGCCCTTGAGAAGGTGCTGGTGAGCTGCCTTCTTGAAACGCTGCAGCCCATGTGTTATAAGTACACCCACAGTGCTGTTAGGAAGGGAGTTCCAGGATTTTGACCCAGTGACAGTGAAGGAATGGCAATATATTTCCAAGTCAGGATGGTGAGAGGCTTGGAGGGGAACTTCTAGGCAGTGGTTTTCCCATGTATCTGCTGCCCTTGTCCTTCTAGTTGGTGGTGGCCATGGGTTTGGAAGGTGCTGCCTAGGGAGCCTTAGTGAGTTCCTGCAGTCTTCTGAACTCAACATTGAGTTCAATGATTTCAGATCATAACTTCTGACTTTTTTTCAAGTGGCAGCTTTTGATTCTGTTTTTCCAATTTACAGCTCTAGAACCACCTTTTTGTTTCTTTACTTGTCCCTTTACCATCTCCTTTTGCCTTTCACCATTATCTTTGAGTCATTTGACCTCTCCTGCCTTCCACCCTATCACAGACCTTTCCTTTTTATTCTTCCCCACCACCCCCCCCACTTCCCTGCCTCTGTACTTAAAATTGGTAAAAATCTCAGCCTTTTCTTCTTCTGATGCAAAGTCATCGACCTGAAACCTTAAATCTGTTTCTCTCTCTACAGATGCTTCTTGACCTGAGTATTTCCAGCATTTTCTATTTTTATTTCAGATTTCCCGAATCCACAGTGTTTTACTCCTGTATTAGGACCCGGTAGGTGTCTGCCAGTCTGCTCCAGATTAGAATTTTACCTTTTTTATTTGAGCTGCTACAAAATATACACCACGGTGGAATATTTCTTGGAACAATTTGACATATTCTGAGTCTTTGTGTTGTGATACATGGCCACTAGTCATCCCAGGCCATTCCTTTGCTATGTAACAGCTCAACCAACCCAACTGTCCCCCCCCTCTTCAAGCATTGGTGTCACAACCCAGAGTTCCCCTCATAACTCTAGGTGAAACTCACCTGGCGCATTGGAGTACTAGGAATCTCACATGTTCCCCACAGCATTGTAGAAAACCATCATTGGTCCTCTGTCAGGAAGCATAGAGCTGCAAACCTGGAAAAACCTGGAACAAAAATTGAATGGAGTTGGACTTTATGTACAGGAGGCACAGAATGGAGTATGGAAAGGATCTTGATATAAATCAGAGAACTGCTAAGTTGCTCCTTCTTATTGGGTGTTGAAAACCTCCTGTATTACAAATCTGCACACTGGGTAAGAAACCAGGGAAACATCTTGCACGTACCCATTGCCAGTAACTGTATGACAAGACCATTGCATAAATCAACTGAACTGGTGGTAATATAGGAGCCTATTGGGATTACACCTTGCTCTAGCTGTGTGTCAAGCCACGTCCCAATAAATGGATGAAATACCTATCCAACTTCTCCCTGCCCCAACTCTTTCAGGAAAAATAGTCCATTTCAGCCAGCGAGCTCAAGACTGGCGGTAAAACTTCCAGTCAGAGAAACCCTTGGCGTCTGATAACACAGACCATCCCTTTTATTCTTTTCATGGTGAGTTGTACAAAGCTTGGTTCTCTTCACACAGACCTACATCTTTTCTCAATGTTGACGATAAAATATTGGCCAAGATCTTCACATTGCGACTTGATATATTCCTCCCTGGGTTATGTCCAGACAGACCAAACAGACACGACAGGCTAAATGGCCTCTTCTGTACTGTAACCATTGTGATTCTGTTATATGGGGCTGACATTGAGGAACAATACCAGTGCCGCTCAAACTGGTGTACTACTGTAGTAGCCTTAACCTCTGACTTGGGCCTATGCTGGTGTGGAAGAGGCTTTCACTGGTGTTAACTACAAGTTTCTTCTTGTGATGGAGGTAAAGAGACAAGGCTGAGTTTGCAATCATGTTCAGACAAAAATTCAGCATGGATGATCCATTTCGGCCTCCTAAGGTCCCCACACTCTCAGAAGCCGGTATTCAGCCAAATCAGTTCGCTCCATGTGATATTAGGAAGAGGCTGAGTGCACTGATTAGGGAAAAGGCTGAGAGTCCTGACAACTACCCAGCTCTAGTGCTGAAGGCATGTCCCAGTAGCTAGCTGTTCCACTACAGCTACAACAGTGGCACCTCCCTGACAATGTGGGAAAACTGTTCACAAAAATCAGGATAAATCCAATCCCCAGTTATCACCAAAATGATAAAGTTGGCGACTGTGCTATCAAGTGGCACTTACCATTTTAGAATATATTGGCCCACTTCATTCCAGACCTCTTAACAGCTTTGGTCCAAACATGGACAAAAGGAGCTGAATCCCAGAGATGAAGTGAGAGTACCTGCCCTTGACATCAAGCCAGCATTTGACTTGAGTATGGGATCGAGGAGCTCTTGTAAAATTGAAGTTAATGGGAATTGGAGAAAACTCTCACTGATTGGATATTTACTAGCACAAAGGATGATGGTTGTGGTTGTTGGAGGTCAAACATCTCAACCCCAGGACATCATGGTAGGTGTTCCTTTGCACTGTATTCTAGGCCCAATGATCTTCCCTCTATCATAAGGTCAGAAGTGGGCATATTCAGGGATGATTGCAGTGTGTTCAGTTCCATTGGCAATTTCTCAGATATTGGAGCAGTCCATGCCTTTGTGTAGTCAGACCTGGGCAGCATTCAGGCTTGGGCTGTTGAATGGCAAGAAACATTTGCCCTACACTGTGGCAGACACTGATTCTCTCCAGCAAGAGAGAACCTGACTTCCTCCCCTTGATATTCAATGGCATTACCATTGTTGATTTTCCCAACACCTAGGGGTTACCATTAACCAGTAACTTAACTGGACCAGCCATGTAAATACTATTTCTACAAAAGCAGGTTGAAGGTTGGGAATTCTGCAGCGCTGACTCATTTCCTAAATACCCAAAGCCTTTCCACCATCTACAAAGTGTAAATCAGGGGTTTGATGGGATGTTCTGCACTTGCCTGGAAGAGTGTAGCTCCAACAACACTCATGTTGGACATTATCTTGGACTAAGCTACTTACTTGATCAGTATCCATCACCTTAAAATGTTCACTTTCTCCATTATTGGCATACAATAGCAGCAGTGTGTACCATCTACAAGATGCACCACAGCAACTTGCTAAGGCTGCTTCAACTGAGCTTCCCAAACTGACTTCTGCCATCTGGAAGAACAAGGGCAGCAGACGCATGAGAACACCTTCCTGCAAGTTCCCTTCCCACGTCATGCACCATCCTGACTTGGAAATATAATTGCTGTCATCATGACCCCATTAAAACCCAGACACTCCCTACCTAACCGCATTGTGGGAACACCTTCACCACATGCGCTGCAGCAGTTCAAAAAAGCAGCTCACCCCCTGCCCCCAAACTTTTTTTGCAAGGAAATTTTGGGGTGGGCAGCAAATGTGATATCAACATTCCATGAATTAATTAAAAAAAATTACACTCCTGTGTATGTACCTCATCCGCAGTATGCATCAATGACTTCACCCTTCATTTCCATTGCACTGGAGTATCAGGCAAGGATGCATTCTATTTCCTTTCCAGTGTGCACCAATCATAGAACCTCCAATGCCATGCATTAGAGTGAGCCCAGGAAAGAAGGAATGAACACAAAATATCCCTGAGTAATGATTATGTACTAGTGTGTTATAATGAACCCAACCACCTCACTTCTGAGCACCTTTCAAAGAATCGAGCAATTCAATCTTTTTGGTTATGAACTTAATTATTCTAAAACGGATGGCACTACTGGGCAGCTCGGACCCAAGTGACGAACCTTGTCCCTAGCACCCCTCCTTCCGCCACTTATTTGCCAAACATAGCAAGCTGAGAATTGACATTCAGGCCTTCTTCTGGTTTCCTGGACTAATAATTCTAAGCATAAGAGTTCATTTCCCACAGTGGTTGTTTGAGAATTTTAATTCCATTTATTAAAATAATCTGGGTTTGAAGCTATCTGATTGTCATAAAGGAGAGATTATTTAGTCTCCACCTGGAACTGGGAAAATAAGCAAGTGCTCTGGGACCAGTTCTTGGAGACTCATTCAACACAAAAGTGCTCCCTCAATATGGGAGACCACTCACTGGCAAAAAGTGGTGCCAATCCCAACTAGCAGCACCCCTGCACACCATTTTCAACTCGAACAGTACGGTCAAACAACCTGCTCGGCCACCTGACCTACATTATTGCCACAGGTATCATGTAATTGGGGTGTGCAAGAGTGTAGATTATGAATGGGAATGTATACTGTTATAAAATGTGACTATATATTAAAAATGACCTCATTCTCTATTGATATGCGTTAATTATGCAATATCTTCATAAAATATGAATGCCCTATCTAAAAAAGTTATGTATGAGAGCTTTGTGGAATGTCATTTACCTCTATACATATTTCACAAAATGTAACACTAAAATGACTTTGATTTGATTATATTGTGGCAGTTTGGCCTGGAGTTTCAGCTCGACTGGGCTGTTTTTTTTCCTTGCTGCAGTTCCCCTGATATCTGCGTAACTGCCGCAAAAGATTGTCGAATTTCAACCGCACATTGCATGCAGCGCAACTATAATCAGTGATCTGTAGAGTTAGTTTTAAAAACCTTGTACTAGAATGCAGGGAAGCATAGCAGTCAAATTGCACACAGGAAGGTCAGAGAGAAATAATCAAATATCTGCTTTGACAGTTGAAGGAAAGAAAGCTAATCTCAGTAATGTTGACCATGATACTATTGTCAATTGTCGTAAGAACCCATCTAGTTCACTGATGTCCTTTAGGGAAAGAAATCTGCCATTCTTACTTGGTCTGGTCTACATGTGACTCCAGACCCACAGTAATGTGGTTGACTCTTAACTGCCCTCTGAAATGACCTAGCAAGCCACTTGATACAAGGGCAATTAGGGATGGGTGATAAATGCTGGCCTTGCCAGCAATGCCCACAATCCATGAAAGAATAAAGGAAAAAAACATGATAGATGTTGGCCAGAACACTGGGGAAGCCCTCCTATTCATTCAGATATTACTTTCGTGACTTCAGGCACAGTTAACACTACAAGGTGATGCAGAGAAGAGTAAGCAAGTATTGTTAGAAGGAGGAGCTATGATAATTAAATGAGATGGAACCCTTCAGCCTTGAAAAGAGATGCTTTGAGAAAGAGCCTTAGAGGTAAAGCAGATGCTTAAAAGGAAAGGGGAATAAAACAATGTTTTCAAATCTTTGGAGCAACAAGGCAAGCCAAGCTGTGAAGTGCATGATTAGGACAAATGTCAACTAATATTTTTTGAACAGTGGTTAACAGCTGGAAGGGGTTCAGTAGATGGTTGTTGAGGCTAGGTAATGGTCTGAATTGAGGAGCTGGTAGATGCTGTAATGGGGAGACAGTAGGGTTGGTATCCTGAAAAATGGATTGAATGGCTTTTTCATCTTTATCTCATGTTTTTACAAATATATGATTTCTTAATTTGCTCATATCCAGTGAAATAGATGTTGCAGACCAGTTTGATTACTGCTTGACAGTGCATGTTGATGAATTGGATACAGATTTGGAGGTGAAATTGACTAATCAGGTGTCGCTTTTCTTATTTGACAGTGAATCTGATGAGAATTGCAAGAAGCATTTGGAAAGAGTATTAGCTATTTGGCAGGAGAGGATGGTTTATGAAAACAACTTCATCGATCAGCTTAAGCAAATTGTTTGTAAGTATAAATACATTGACCTTGGCAGTGGAAGGCTCAATGACTTTAATCTATTGAGTTTGGAAAGTAAATTTTAAAATTGTCTTTTGCTGCCCATTAAGCAACAGAAAAAAAGGCCAAGAAACGTACCTTTGAACAAATACAGGAGGAAGATGATGATGACTATCTTTCCAACAGTACACCTAAAGAACCACCAGAGGTAATGCCAAGTTATTTGATGTAAAATAAAACGACCATTGCATATAGCTATGTAAACCTGATAAAAATCCAATAACAAGTTTCAACTGAATACTTAAGGTCAGAATGCAAGATTGTAATTACTCTCTGCAGGTTGGTTGCAACTAATGTAAATTGAACTAACCCATTGATAACTAACTCAAAACAGAACAAAACCCCAGAGTAATAGTTACCCTGCAAGCCGTGGGTGTTAATGAGGATGTCGTCCTTTGACGCTTTTTTTATTTTTTGCATCATCGCAGGATGACTGTCTCGCAGGGAAGGATTGTCAGTTGTGATGTTGTGACTGCAGATTTGTCAGAAAATAATTTGCAGGCCATTACTAGGAAATTCTGTGTCCAATTTATAATAGTACATTGATTGGCTCAATACCTTAAGAGCTGCTATCAGTATTCTTTGACCATGTAAAGCTTTGAGGTTTTCATTGGTGGCTGCATTCCACCATAGCTGTGTCAAGTATTTCTTGTGTACACTTGAAACTTGAACCCTTCACTGTACTGAAATACTGAAATGTGTGAGGCGTTTTGAAGAGTATTGATTTGATCATTTGCATACCTGTTTCATTAGCTGGAACACCAAAGCAAAACCAATTTTTTTTTGTTTAAAAAAAATTGAACTTTCTCTTAAGGAACCTTGAACACCAGTAAAGTTTAGTTTCTAAAAATGGTATATTACTAAGGGTATTACCACTGAAATGTGGAAAAAGAATTGACTTATAGGTGGAATTGTCAGTTGCTGCCAGGCTGTATTATTCACCCTCATTTTCCTGCAGAAGGATTGAACATTTTTGATTATATGATTATGATGTAATGTTAAGTTTGAATGCATTCCCATAGGTTTCTAAGAGGTGTAAATTGTTCAAGGTTCACATTCTTTATCACTATCCAGCAGCAAGTGGCTGAGCAGGAAGTCTGCAACGCCTGATTTGTGAACTCTGGGCAGCGACAAGATCAGGCTCTGCTCTGATACTCACTTGCTGTTGAACAGTCTTATCAAGGCTCACACCAGAGTAACGATCAGTTGGGTGAAGTTTTAGATAGCAACCGGTGCTTACAGCAAGGAGTATGTTCTTTCAGGAGAGAAGGAAAGTAGAGAAGTTTGGCTAAAGGAAAAGTTATGAATGACAGCTAGATGCTCAAACCTATTGGGCATGCAAAAAATACTTTATGAATTGCTTATCCCTTGAAGAATTGATTGTCATGTTAATATAACCAGTACAAGAAGCCTAGAATATCTCCATTTTGTGAATGATGAACTGAAGCAGGCAAGTCCCAATGATGTCAGTAATGAGAATCCCCAGGAACTATGTGCTATCATCCAGCTTTGGAGTGAAATTATTTGGTCTGTTTCTAAGCTAACTGTTGGCATTTGCTTTTAAAAATCATTCCTTTGTAGTGCTAAAGTGTTTGAATTTATGCATGATACGTTTCTCAAACTCACTGGTTTCTTTGTTAATTGGCTTTTGGTATTTTTAAAATCATGATATTGTAAATAGTGGTTGCACAACTATTTAACAACTATTGCATTATTTAAAAGCATTTGTAACAAGCAGCTTTGAGTAGTTGACCAATGATAAATTTGTTATTTAAGAGCATTCTTCTAAAAGTAGAGGTACAAAATGTACCTGGATTGAATCTTAGTGCAAAGTTCATTCATCTCAACCAGAGCAGAAACATAATGCTACAATTGGCCTTGTCACCCTGGCCTAGGGAGGAGGAATATTCTCCACCAACCTTCCTGCTCTTCTTTGCTGCCCAATAACATGTGTTTAGAATGTGTCCATATTTGGACATAAGCAGAGGAGCAGGACTGGACTTACTGTTAGTGACCTCCACAGTTGACTTTTGCTGATATTATCCACACCTAAGTTAAAACTGGCGCCTGTGGAAATATATCAGCAGAAAGAGGAAGAAAAGCTGAATCGAGCAATCTGGTTTTACTTAATGAGATTTCACCTGAATAAATATTGTAGAACTGATTATATTCACAAAAAGATCTTTGTTGAGCATGTACATAATCATGGAATAACTATTGTGCTACATGCTCTGCTGCATACAGATCCATATGATTCGTGACAAGAATATGGCCCCCTTGAAAGAGGGTGAATAGATCTATCACAAATATAAACACTTCTGTGGTATCAACTTCATCAAGTTAATACCCATATACTTGATGCCTAATGTGATCCGAGGAGCCTGCAATGGTCTGTATTTTAAACCTCAATTTATTTGTGATACATCGCCATGAACTATTTCAACAAATTTCGAGAGGCGTTTTATTTAGGCTGAATATTTCTGAATTTTGTTCTCCAATGCATTCAACCAGAGCTTCCTTACATTTATCCACCTTGGATACAAATGTATTCCTTAAAGTAGAGGGCATGCAACATAGACAATTCACCTGTCCATGTGGTTAAGTCAGTTACCAGTTTGAAACAAAATTATGTTAGTGTTAGGTTTTGCACAATGCTACAGAACCCGTGACAGAAAATCTATTTGGGAAGTGGCTTTGAATTGTTTTAATTCCTGTATTTGACTGGGGCCCTATTATTACTCTATTTATTTATAATGACGATTAATAACTTTGAGATGAAGTTCTTTCAATGGCTTTCTCAATAGCCAAACCTTAATATTTGGCAGTCATCTTTAAAATTATACTGTGGAATCTAAATATATGTACTGGCCACAGAATTTCACAGTATTGCAAGCTATTTCTCGACAGAAAATGCACTATTTGATACTGTCCTTTGTTGAGCTGTCATTCAACATTATGTAATGGAGTATCAGGACAGTCATGTTCTGTTTTGTTGACGATGTGCAATGTGCTCAAAACTGAACAAAACCACTGGATAAACTTTGCAAGAAATCTCTAGCTATAATGAAATCTGTGCTTCAAATGATGTCAGACTACACTGCTGAGTTTTTACTTTAACAACAATTAAGAGCCATCACCTGTACAATTGTTTGAGGAATTGTTTTGCAAATACTATCAAACTCCCAGCGTTCTCTTCATAGGCCTTTTCTATAACTTTGCCCTGTCTTGGAGAATTGTATAAAATGCTTTCTCTTTCTTTTTGCTATCCACAAAGTGAAAATTGTTAGTGTTCCCCAACCAACTGTTCTAGGAGAAATTAAGTCATGTATGTTATTAATATATATATATTTTTGTTTTCTATTTTAAATTGGTACTCATTATGTTGCTCCATGATGCAAACTATTCATTCTTAAACTTGAATCTGTTTTTGATAGATGTCCCATTTAGATGTTAACTGCTTAATCAGTAAGTGATCCTTGATATCAAAAAAGGGGATCATAGTACGTTAATGCGAAGACAGCTTAGAATGTATACAATACACTTTATACTGCTACATGTCTTATTGTTACCCTTTTCTAGTCTGCCCCTAATAAAAAATAAAAGAAAATGCTGGCAAAACTCAGCAGGTCTGGCAGCATCTGTGAAGAGAGAAACAGTTAACGTTTCAAGTCTGCCTTCAGAGCTTCTAGTCTGTCCCTCTTGTTATAGCAGTCCTAATCTGACATTTCAAATTACATAGGATTGTAAGGTTCACAATTTGGCTAATAATGTATATTTTATTTTCTGCCACTGCCAAACTATATCGTTTTAATGTAAAGTTACAAATTTTCAAGTTAAACAAATCCCATAATATGGTATAAATAACATAGATTAAATGATTGAAAGTTAAGTCCATTCAGGTATCATGCTGGCTTAAGTTCAAAGATGCCACATAGTGTGTTTTTCACTAAGCAAGTTTTTCTAAACAATTTCCCCCTTCCCTGCACTCTCCTTTGTGCCCATCAAAAATCATTTTTGTATAAGAAGAAATCATGGTACTGAAATCATGAATACTGGTGGAAATCAGTCACTTGTCCAGCTCTTGCATCCGTTCAGCCTCTGGGATCAGCCAGTAGATAAGTTTATAGTACATTAACCCCTTGAAATCTATTTACACTCACAATAAGAACATTTTTTTCTTTTTACAACGTATTGGTCATAGGGGACCAATGCATTGTGATTTTCCAATTCCTACATGTACTCCACCCCATCAACACTTTCTTGCACTTATTTAAGCAGTTGTACCACACATGTTTATCAAAACTTACCAAAGAATGGCATTATGAGATCTAGACAAGACCATTCTTCAGCTCATCATTTTTTGTTTTGTGTGTCAGACTGAGGATCTAATTAAGTCATTGCAAGAGCTGGAAAATGCAGCATCTGGTGATGCAGCCGTTCGACAGAAGATTGCATCATTGCCACCAGAGGTTCAAGATGTTTCTCTATTAGATAAAATAGCAGGTAAGCAGCGATTTTTCAAAGGATACAAAATTGTTTGCTTTAAAATTTTCAAATGAAGTGATAGATGTACAAATTTCTCGTGAATGTAATGTTATGTGGTTTATGGTTCCAATTTAGACAAAGAGTCCGCAGACAGACTTTCAAAAACTGTGGATGAAGCCTGCATGCTCTTGGCAGACTACAATGGCAGACTGGCCGCAGAACTGGAAGATCGCAAGCAGTTGGCACGTATGCTGGCTGATTACATCCGTAGTCAAAACGAAATCCTAGCAGAGAAGGAACGTAAACTGGAAGTGCGTAATATCTTTTCACTTGTTACTTTTTTTGTTTTAAAGCACTCCATATTTTTAGGATGCTGGGGTAAGTACCTAAATATTAATGTTTTTTTTTCCACTCCGTAGTTGATTTTATTAACTATCCATAGCTTCTGTTACAGATGATGGGCGTGGATATGCCACACATTGCTGGTCTTCAATCACTTGACAGTCTTCCAATTAAAGAAATAAACAAACCACAAAGAAACAATATGTGTTGTGTTCTCATTTTGAGCAGGATAGCTCAGGTGCAAGACCCCATTAATAATGACCAACTTTGGAGCCAAAGGAAAATTGACTTTGGAGTTGCGAAGCCCCTTTCAAGAAATGTGCATTCTATAAAGAGGCAGTAGGACTTTTCTTTGTCCACAAATAACAAACATTAAAAAGGAATCAAATCTAACCTTGCTGTTTGCTTACAGCCTTGGTTTCTCTATAAGTCTAAAGATTATTCTTTCTCCAATATTCTGATTTAATCAACTGAAAATTTTAAAACCGCTTAATAGGTTTTTGTTAGCCCACGTATATTACTGGGTGTGAAAACAAGGCTGGTGAATGGAGTTAAGATCATCCATGATCCAAGTAAATACAGAACAGGCTTGAGGGACTGAATGACCTACTCCTTTCCTTGTACAATTTTTTTTCCTCTGTTTCTTCTTGTAACCTACTTCTTAAAATAGCAATTGTTTTTAGGCTTTTTTTTAACACATTGAAGGTCTTAGCGAATTGTGTGGTTTTTTTTGGTGACAGACTAGGTTTTTGAATCCAGCTCGGACAGATGGGATGTCCGTCTTGTTCCGTTCATTTACACTAGCAAAGACAGGCTGTCTTAAACGTAACCTTTCAAAGCTCGTTCCATAACTGAAGATGTGGTACTATTTATCTGAGCCACAAAGGCCAGGAAGGTTCCAAGATTTGCCCTCAGTCAGTTCTGAATTGACTGGTGTCAGCTGAGGCATTGGTTGGGGTGCTGCAATCTAGCTCCGTATCCCTGAGCTAGGCAAGCTAGAATCGGCCAAAGTGCATGCTCTTAATTTGCTATCCAGCAACTTTTGCAACCGTGGACACCGGGTGAGATTGGCTGTGATGTTTTCTGCAGTCAGCCTGTCATCACCCACCAGCCAGGATTGGGTAAATATGGCCATTTGGGTGAGACACCAGAGGATGACTACTAATTCTGGATTAATGGATCCAACAAATGGATCAATGCCTAGAGGAAGGAAAATAATTGGAGAGAAGATTATAAATCTCACTTCAGTTTTACTTCTGAATAGTTTTGTTGCACTGCCCCCATGTGTCCATGAAAACTATAGCTTCCATAGCTCTGTAATTGAATATTAACTTTAAAAAATGACTGTATAGTGATGTATCGTTGCTTTCTGTTTGCTCAGACAAGCTTGAGTAATTGTCCAGTTTTTATCATTGATATGATTGAATCTGACTAGGCGAAGTACAGATGTTTGACAGACAGTTCTGAGTTTATGAGCACATTTACCTGTTGCACCAAACAGGGTTTTTCCTATTGTTCCTGGCCATTCATTTGATGTGCTTAAAGTAAAAATCCAAATGCACTGGAATAGCAGCTGCTGAGCACAAGTTGGTGAAATAATAGATTTCAGACTAACTTTTTGGCTTTGGAATTCAGTGTAATTGTTTAGTCAATCCTAGATGGTCCATTTCATGGATAATCCTAAGTAGCTCAAGTCAAACTAGTTTTAACCCAATCTTTAGTGGGAGGAAATGCATTGTTTTTCTCCATAATCTGGCATTCAAAGAAGCTCCAAATGCTTTGTGTAATAAATGTACATAAGAAATAGGAACAAGAGAAGGCCATTTGGCCCCTCCAGCCTGCTTTGTCATTTAATAGATTCATGGTTGATTCTTAATTTCATCTCCACTTGCCGCCTAATCCTTATATCCCTTGATTACCTTTTGAGTCCAAAAACTATTAATCTCAGCCTTGAATATACTCAACAACTGAACATCCACAGCCCTCTGGGGGCAGGGAATTCCAAAATTCACAAACTTCGACGTGAAGAAGTTTCTCCTCTGTATATAAAGGCCAATTCCTTATCATGAGACTATTTCCCTGGGTTCTGGACTCTCCAGCCAGGGAAGACAGCCCCTCGGCATCTACCCTGTCAAACATCTTAGAATCTATGGGCAGAACTTAATGCTCCCTGGAGGCAAGTTCTGAGGTTTGTGGTGGGAGGGGGTTCGGTGTGGGTAACCCCTCCCTGGCCTCCCCACCTGATCTAAGCCTGGGACAGGAAGGCTTTTTAAAATTCTTTCATGTGATGTGGGCATTGCTGGCAAGTCCAGCATTTGTTGCCCATCCCTAATTAGCTTTGAGCTGAGTGGCTTACAGACATTTCAGAGGCAGTTAAGAGTCAACCACATTGCTGGGGGTCTGGAGTCACATGTAGGCCAGATCAGGTAAGGACAGCAGATTTCCTCCCCTAATGGACATCAGTGAACCGGATGGGTGTTTACAATTGATAGCTTCATGGCCACCATTACTGACATTAAATTTCAATTCTAGATTTATTAATGGAGTTTAAATTCCACCAGCTGCCATGGTGGAGTTTGAACCCATGTCCCAGATCCCAGCTGGTCTTCTGGATTACTAGTCTAGTCACATTATTGCTGTGCTACTGTCTTCCTGCTTTGTGGGCAGCCTTCCTGCTCTGATGCCAATTGAGACCTTAAGTGGACAAGTAAAGCACACTTAAGGGCCTTATCCCATTGCTACTGCTGGTATTCCTGGAATTGGGAAGGGGGGTCTCCCACAGAGATTCACTCCCTTCCTTTCCTCTGAACCATTTTCTTCTCTTCCCCCACCCCACCATCGACTGCACTCGCTGGCAGCCCCCCTCCCTGCGAACACCTGCCTGCACTCATTTACCTATCTCCAGGGATCTAACCATGAACCCTGGTAAAGACTCGTGTGTTACTAGTAGCAGCCACAATTCCCTGTAGCACTGCTGGTAATGGAGAGCTGCCAGCCTCTGATTTGTGCCCTACTGGGGAACAACTAAACCTCCCCTCTGGAGCATGATACCACAGTAGCTAGGTTCCTTCTGCCAGTTAGTGACTTAATTCCCTTAGGGCTCCCAGATTTCAGTACAGCGGGGATGTCATCAGTTTTGGTGGCGGAAGTCAGGGTCTGCCCTCATTAAATCATACCCTGTGTTTCAATGGGTTAGTGTTCATTGTTTCAAACTTTCATTCTGCTCAGTCTCGCATAGGACAGCCCTCTTATCCCAGGAAACAACTTATTGAGCCTTTGTTGCAACCTAAGGGAAATATATCCATTCTTAAGTATGCACAAATACTCTACATATGGTCTCCCTTAAAGCCCTGTACAATTGCAGTAAGAGTTGTTTACTCTTGTACTCCATCCATCTTGCAATAAAGTCCTTGTACCTTCTTAATTGCTTGTTGCAATTAACTAACCTGCATAGAACTTTTTTTTAAAGGACACCCAAATCCCTCTGAAGACTTGATTTTTTAAAAATGTTCAGTTTTTCTGTTATCCCTACCAAAGTGTATTTCCCCACATGATATGCCATCTTTTTCCTTCACTTAACCCATGTCCCTTTGCAGACTGTCCTTACAGTTAGGTTCCCCACCTAGCTTTGCATCATCGGGAAGTGTGGATGCAATGCGCTCAGTCCCTCCATCTAAGTCACTAATATAGATTGTAACTGGAAGAGACCCCAGCACTGATAACTTGTGGTACCTCAGTAGTAACAGTCTACCAATATATGAACATACATACAAATTAGGAGCAGAAGTAGGCCATTCAGCCCTTCAAGCCTGCTCCGTCATTTGATAAGATCATGGCTGATCTGATTGTGGCCTGAACCCCATTTTTCTACCTACTCACTAAACCCTCAGACTCCCTTGTTAATCAAGAATCTAAGTAAGTGGGCCTTAAAACATTCAATGACCCTGTCTCTATTGTGCTTTGGGGAGGAGAATTCCACATGAACATTTCTCATGAACTTCTTAGATAAAATTTCTCATTGTCTCCATCATAAAAGGGAGATCCTTTATTTTTACACTGTGTTCCTTAGTTCTAGACTCTCACGAGGGGAAACATCCTTTCAGCATCTACCCTGTCAAGTCCCCTCAGGATCTTATGTTTCAGTAAGATCCCTCATTCTTTTAAACTCCAATGGATATGAGCCCAACCTTTCCCCATAAGCTAACCCCTTCATCCCAGGAATCAGTCAAGTGAGCCCTCTCTGAACTGCTTTTAATATAATTATGTCCTTTCTTAAATGAGACTAAAACTGTACACGATACTCTAGATGTGGCCTCATCAATGCCCTGTAAAACTAGCAAAACATCCCTATTTTTATAATTCATTCCCCTTGCAATAAACAGCAACATTCCATTTCCCTTCCGAATCATTTGTTGTTCTTGGTAACTTTGGGATCCATGAACCAGGGTGTCCCAATTCCTCTGTCATGCATAATTTTGCATCCCTCTCTATTCAAATAATATGCCACTTTTCTAATCTTCCTGCCAGATTGGATAAGTTTGCATTTTCTCACATCTGCCAAATTTTTGGCCACACACTTAACCTATTTGCATCCCTTCGCAGGCTCCTTCACAACTTATTCTCTATCTTGGTGTCATCTGAAAATTTCGCAACAATACATTTGGTCCCTTCACCCAGGTCATTGATATAGATTGTAAATAGTTCAGGCCCCAGCACTGATCCATGTGTCACTCCACTCATTAACATCTTGCCAACCCAAAAATAACCCATTTATGCTTACTCTGTTCCTGTTAGTTAACCAGTCCTTTATCCATGCTAATCTGGTATTACCTATGCCATGAGTTCTTATCTTGGGTAGTAACCTTTGATGTGGCACTTTGTCAAATGCCTTCTGGAAATCCAAGTACGCCACATCTATGGGTTTGCCTTTATATATGTTACTTGTTACTTCAAAGAACTCATAAATTAGTCAAACACTATTTCCCTTTCACTCTGATTGCATTGAGATTAATAGATTCCAGCATTTTCCCAAGACAGATGTTAGGCTAATGGGCCTGTATGTCTCCTCCTCTTGAATACAGGAGTTACGTTTGCTATTTTCCAATCTGGGACCTTTCCAAATCTAGGGAATTTTGGAAAATTAAAACCAATGCATCTACTATCTCAGCAGCCACTTCTTTTAAGACCCTAGGATGAAGTCCATCAGCATCTGGGAACTTAGCCTTCAGTTCTAATTTTCTCAGTATCCTTTCCCTGGTCATTGCAATTGTTTTTAGTTCCTCCCTCCCTTTCACCTCTTGGTTTACAATTTTTCTGGGATGTTATTTGTGCTTTCTACAGTGAGGACAAATGCAAAATAACTGTTCAATTCATTCCCATTTCCTTATTTTCATTATTAATACCCATGATAGCATGACTGAACATGTGCTTCAGTCATGGCTGCACAGGGATTTTTATTTCAAAGCTGAATAAGCATTTTAGTTATAGCTGTGCAGAAATTTTTATTTCAAGTTGGATAATATTTTGTGTTGTGATCAGTATAATTATTAATTCGAAAGGAAATGCTTGTTTTGCAAAATGTAACCCTATCCTATTTGATATTTTGGACAGATTATATGATAGGATCCCTGCTTTAGCAGCTGTTCAATACAATCGATAAATCACTCAATTTCTGCAATATATAATCTTTGCCATAAACATTTTTTTTTACAGAAGCAGAGTTGTACAGCAGGAAACTAGTTGAAAGTTGAATTTGACCTTATCATCCAGGCAGATTTTGTGTTACCCCTCTTTGGTGTGGTTTTAAAAGAACTGAATTTATTTCTGGCATATCCACATTGAGCATTTTGCAAATACTTGAAACTAGGTACAGGGAAACTACGCTGTTCGACATTTAACAAATTATCTGCCTTATCAAGCGAACACTAAAAATCTCATTTACTCTTCAAAGAACAGAGCTCTCCCAGTCATTTGACCAACATTTCTCTCAGTACCACCGAAGTTAACTGCTCATTCTGTTACTTTTTGTGGCACCAGCAGTATTTACCCACAAAACTAATTCATTATATATGAAGTTTTTAAGACCATAACACATAGGAGCAGAAATTAGGCCATTCAGCCCATTGAGTCTGCTCCGCCTTTCAATCATGGCTGATAAGTTTCTCAACCCCATTCTCCCACCTTCTCCCCACAATCTTTGATCCCCTTACCAATTAAGAACCTATCTATCTTGGTCTTAAATACACTCAATGACTTGGCCTCCACAGCCTTCTGTGGCAATGAATTCCATAGATTCACCACTCTCTGGCTAAAGAAGTTTCTCCTCATCTCTGTTCTAAAAGGTCTTCCCTTTACACTGAGGCTGTGCCCTCGGGTCCTAGTCTCTCCTACTAATGGAAACATCTTCCCCATGTCCACTCTATCCAGGCCTTTCAGTATTCTGTAAGTTTCAATCAGATCCCCCCCATCCTTCTAAACTCCATTGATTATAGACCTAGAGTCCTCAAATGTTCCTCATATGTTAAGCCTTTCATTCCTGGGATCATTCTTGTGAACCTCCTCTGGACCCTCTCCAGGGCCAGCACATTCTTCCTGAGATACGGGGCCCAAAATTGCTCACAATATTCTAAATGTGGTCTGACCAGAGCCTTATAAAGCCTCAGCAGCACATTCCTACTTTTATATTCTAGTCTTCTCGAAATAAATGCCAACATTGCATTTGCCTTCCTAACAACTGACACAACCTGCAAGTTAACCTTAAGAGAATCCTGGAGTAGGACTCCCAAGTCCCTTTGCACTCCAGATTTATGAATTCTCTCCCCATCTAGAAAATAGTCTATGCCTCTATTCTTCCTACCAAAGTGCATGACCTCACACTTCCCCACATTGTATTCCATCTGCCACTTTGCCCATTCTCCTAACCTGTCCAAATCCTTCTGCAGCCTCCCCGCCTCCTCCATACTACCTGTCCCTCCACCTATCTTTGTATCATCTACAAACTTAGCCAGGATGCCCTCAGTTCTTCAGCTAGATCATTAATGTATAAAGTGAAAAGTTTTGGTCCCAACACTGACCCCTGCAGAACTCCACTAGTCACCGGCTGCCATCCTGAGAAGGACCCCCTTATCCCCACTCTCTGCCTCCTGCCAGACAGCCAATCTTCTATCCATGCTAGTACCTTGCCTCTAACACCATGGGCTCTTATCTTACTGAGCAGCCTCCTGTGCGGCACCTTGTCAAAGGCCTTCTGGAAGTCCAAGTAGATAACATCCATTGGCTTTCCTTTGTCTAACCTACTCGTTACCTCTTCAAAAAATTCTAACAGATTTGTCAGGCATGACCTCCCCTTGATGAAACCATGCTGACTTTGCCCAATTTTACCACGCACTTCCAAGTATTCTGAAATCTCATCCTTAATAATGGACTCTAAAATCTTACCAACGACCGAGGTCAGGCTAATCGGCCTGTAATTTCCCATCTTTTGCCTCACTCCCTTCTTAAACGGGGGTTACATTAGCGATTTTCCAGTCCTCTGGGACCCTCTCTGATGCCAGTGATTCCTGAAAGATCACCACTAATGCCTCCACTATCTCTTCAGCTATCTCCTTCAGAACTCTGGGGTGTAATCCATCTGGTCCAGGTGATTTATCCACCTTCAGACCTTTCAGTTTTCCTAGCACCTTCTCCTTGGTAATGGCCACCATATTCACCTCTGCCCCCTGACTCTCTTGAACTTTGGGGATGTCACTCGTGTCTTCCACTGTGAAGACTGACACAAGGTACCTATTCAGTTCCTCCACCATTTCTTTGTTCCCCACTACTACTTCTCCAGTGTCATTTTCCAGTGGTCCAATTTCCACTTTTGCCTCTCTCTTACCCTTTATATATCTAAAAAAAAAACTCTTGCAATCTTCTTTTATATTACTGGCTAGTTTACCCTCATATTTAATCTTCTCCCTCCTTGTCTCATTTTTAGTTGTCCTCTGTTGGTCTTTGTAGGCTTCCCAATCCCCTGGTTTCCCACTGCTCTTCGCCGCATTGTATGCTTTCTCTTTAGCTTTTATGCTTCCCTGACTTCCCTTGTCAGCCATGGTTGCCTCGTCCTCCCTTTAGTGTGCTGCTTCTTCCTAGGGATGAATTTTTGCTGTGTCTCCCAAATTACTCCCAGAAGCTCCTGCCATTGCTGTTCCACTGTCTTTCCTGCTAGGCTCATCTCCCAGTCAATTCTGGCCAGCTCCTCCCTCATGCCTCTGTAGTTGCCTTTATTCAACTGTAATATCCTTACGTCTGATTCCAGCTTTTTCCTCTCAAATTGCAGGGTAAATTCTATCATATTATGGTCACTTCCTCCTAAGGGTTCCTTCACCTTAAGCTCCCTTATCAAATCTGCCTCATTACACATCACTAAATCTAGAATTGCCTGTTCCCTAGTGGGCTCCACCACAAGCTGCTCCAAAAAGCCATCTCGTAGACATTCCACAAATTCCTTTTCTTGGGATCCACTACCAACCTGATCTTCCCAGACTACCTGTCTATTGAAATCCCCCATGATCACTGTAACCTTGCCTTTCTTCCACACCTTTTCTATCTCCTGGCGTATCTTGTGCCCCACATCCTGCCTACTGTTCGGAGGCCTGTACATAACTCCCATTATGGTTTTTTTTACCTTTGCGGTTCCTCAACTTTACCCACACAGATTCTACATTACATTTACAATAACGTGCTAAGGCATCTGAAGTGCCATCATTGCGTTTTGTCCCATTAGTAATTTTTGAATCCTACTTTGAATCAATAGTTGCAAATCACACAAGTGGTACTTTTTTTATCCTACCATTGATTTTGTTTATGCTGAAGGTAGCATGAGACTTTTGAACTATCTGCCATTTTTCGCACTAAACTACTGATAGATGGTTTATTAATACATTCCAAATTAATTCCAAGAAGGAATTCTTTGTGAATACAAGATTTTATCCAAAATTTTCATGTAATTTATTTTGAATTCAGGAGGTGAGATAGCATAAACCATGTTGTGAAATAGAAACTCTTTGATCTCCAGAAGCAGTAGTTAAGCTTCAGGCTGTACAAGAATTATAGAATTCTATGTCTGTCTTCATTAGGTACCATTTAGCTTCATACTAGTCTACGTCCAGTTCCTAAACACCTTGTGTCTGTAAAATTGTGAATACTGCCATAAAATTACATCCATTTAGGTAAACTAATCTCAGAAATGTTTCACAACGAATAGAAACTCCACCATAGCTTATTGAATGGATCCTCTATGGATAGGGTGAAACTGCTTCCACTGGCAGGATGGTCGATAACCAGAGGGCAAATATTTAAGTTAATTGTCAAAAGGATTAAGGGGAGAGTGACACTTCTTTTGTTAAGCAGCTAGTAGTAATCTGGAATGCACTGTCTAATGGTAGAAGCAGATTCAATGTTAACTTTCAAAAAGAATATTGGATAAATACTTGAAAAGGGAACATTTGCAAAGCTGGGAAATGCTCGTGAAATGGGACTTAAGTAATTCTTTCAAAGAATTGGCACAGACAAAATGTGCTAAATGGCCTCCTGTGCTGTGTGATTCTATTGGGAAAGCAGCCACTGGAGAGGAGAAAATATTTGGGTTATAATTGAGATGCTGTTATTCTGTAATTTGTATTTAAGCAGTAGTGTATAAAAAAAAAAAAGCAATTGGGTTAGTGCAAAGAATTTAATTTTGTTTATAATCTTTACAACCAAAAGAGAGATGTATTTATCTCATCACCCTAGCTGGGATGCCAGACCCAGGCATGAGTGCACTGGGCCATCCAAACTCCAACATTTGGCTATTTTTTTGGGACCATCCTGGAAGTGATACATCACCAGATTTTCTTTCACTTTTTGATTTATTTTTGTTGGCTAGCTTATCTGATCAATGTACCAGTTGATCTGTTGTTATACTGCACATGGAGGAAAGACCAGGTGAAGTTATCTGGCCGTGTTGGAGTTCCGGGAAGGGGAAAAAACTGTTGGGATGAGAAAAAAGAAGCGAAGAGAAAGGGAGAGGGAGTAGTAGGAGGATGTGGATGCAGAAATGTAGGGAAACCACCTTTGTTGGGAAGGGTGCTGGTAAAGTTTCCTCTGTGGAAAGTAGGGAGGGTTCTAGGATGATGCGTAAAGACGGTTTGTGGATAAGGGATAAATCTAGCAAACTCTGAGTGGGACCTAGCATTATCTCTCCTCTAGGTGGAGCTTGGTAAGCTTTTTAGCTGTAAGGGGGTCCGCCAAACTGCATGGGTGGATAGAGTCTGGAGAAATCTGTGAACAAGCCTGTGTTTAGATGGGGTGCAACCAAAACCAAGAAGGTGCTGTGTTCCAGGAAGGAGCCATTCAGTGCAAGGCATCAGCATCATTATATTCTATTTGCAGACTATGTACACATGCTTGCTGGTAAATTGTATTAACAGAACCAGTGAGATATTTATTGGTTGATCGTAATTGAAGTGAAAGGTGAGAATGAGTTATAAGGAGGAGATAATAGACTTGAAGCAAGAGCCAATGTGTCTAAAATAGATTTTGGAAAGATTGAGGATGAGCCACAGAAAAAATTTTTTTAATTTTCGAATACATTTTCATTGAAATTCTTCACTGCCACCTCTTAAGTAGATTTGGATACAGGAAATTATGTTGGTGAACAGGCTTCTGTCCAAACAGATTTGTTTGTAGCTGTATGCTGGCTCACTAGCACTAATTAGAATAAGAGCTATTGCTGTTTGGACATAATGTTTTATATAATGACTTATAACATTGTTAAGGCCTATAACAACTCCACCTGGAGGTATAACTAATGTTAAACGTTTTTATTCACAATTTAAAAAGCCCATGGGAGTGATTGATTATACAAAGAAAGGCTTACTGTTATATAATGCTTTTCATGGCCTTGGGACATCCCAAAGCACTTTACAACCAACAAAGTATTTTTGTAGTCACTGTTACCAGTTTTGCCTAAGTCACGTTCCACCTATAGAAATGTGTTGGTTGGATTTTCTGTGATGTTTGTTGAGGGATAAATACTGGCCAGGACACTGGGGAGAGCTAATCTCTTTGAATGCTACCATGGCATCTTTTACATCCATCTCGCGTGCTGTTTCAGTCTCAGCAGTACTAAGCCAAAGCTAAGTATTTCCCAAATCATAGGAAGATTCACCTTAGAGACACCCTGTACAGCTACTTGGAGGTGATGTTAGTGTTAGTGATATTTGATACAGGTTTGTGAGTTGGCCCACTTGTACCTTTGGTGTAGGCAGAGTCTGTAGCATGTGGGAAAAATAACTTCTTAGGAAAAGGATGGTGTTTTGCTCTCCCATCCTGAAAAAAACACATTACTGGCAACAATTCTGACATACAAGCTGCTGACACCCTGCAATTCTTTTCTCTTGGTTCACTACCTCAAAGAATTATGGGTAACTATAAATTGCCCCACAGTAAGTGATTTTGCTTCCAGGTGGAGAGGATCAATTTTTTAATTCATTCTTGCAATTAAGGTATTGCTGACGAGGCTGGAATTGCCCATCCCTAGTTGCCCTGATATATTCTGATCCAACTGATGATTTGTCAGGCCACTTGAAAGGAAAGTTAAGGACCTACTATCTTGGCATGGGACTGGAGTCATATATAGGCCAGACTACTTATGGACGGCAGACCTGCTTCCCTAAAAGACAATGGTGCACCAGTTCTGTTTTTACAACCATGCAGCAGCTTCACGGTCACATTAATTTATAGTAGCTTTTTTTTACTTTTTTTAAAAACAGTTCAAATTCTCAAATTGCATTCACATTGAATTCATATTTTCAAAGTCATTCGTCCAAGGCTCTGGATTGCCCTTTCTGTAACAAAGAACTCTCGTTAATGTAGTACCTATCATAACCTCAAGATGTCCCAAAGCACGTTGCAGCCAATGAAGTACTTTTGAAGTGTAGTCATTGTTGTAATGTAGGAAATATGGCAGCCAGTTGGTGCACAGCAAACTTCCACAAACAGCTTTGTAACCGACCAGATAATCTGTTTTACTGATGTTGGTTGTGGGGAAAATATTGGCCAGAACATGAAGGAGAACGCCTTTGCTCCTCTTTGAAATTGGTCTTTTAGGTTCACTTGTGAGGATAGTTTAATGGTTTAATGTTTCATCTGAAAAATCAGGTGCACAGAACCACTACGTTGCTGTACCCTTAAGCTATTTTACCAAGGCAACACTATCTTTAATACTAGTGACTAGGATGATAATATTACCTATCATTGGTGGTGTTCTTTTATTAATGATCAAAAATGGTGGAAAGGGGGTGAAATTGCATTGTTGATTCAATTTGCCACCAAGTATAGCATAACTCCTAGCCAATATCGAGTCCTCCACATCCTCAATGTGTACCAAAGTGTTTTACATTCGCTGTTGCTTGTTAGGCAAAGGTGGCAGTCAGTTTGTGAATAGAAGAATCCTAGAAATAGCAGTGAAATGAATGATCTTTTAATTTGTATTTTGGAGTTATTGGTTGGAAAATATTGACCAGGGCAATACCCAGGTTGTCTTCAAGAAGGCCAAAAAGATGCATGTAAACAAGGTATGGCTGTTAAAATTGATGATGGCATTCGGATCTGTTGTCCACCTTTTGAGCCTGTGCCAATGCTGCTTGAGTTAAAATTGATCCCATCATGTCAGACTGCAGGTGGGCGGTGGGCGGTGGGGGGCATTGGGCAAAAGATGACATGGAATCGGATAGCAAGTGGATAACAGATTCATTCCTGAATCACTGCCGGCTTGCCAGATAATTAAACTAACTCAATGAGAGCACTGTCAGAGAAGTTGAGCACAATTCTACGCTCCCCTGCAGGAAGGTTCGCAAGCAGAAGGCCTGTAAAATTCTCAGAAAAAAATTTACTATTGCCTACCCCCTGCCCCCTGCCCCAAACCTAGCCACAATTTATGGGTGAATTGAGGCCTTTAATTAAAGGCCACTTCCCACCCAGCTGTAATTTTTTAGCTGGTGGGAGGAAGTTGATGATGGGTGGTAAGCCTGGCAGGTTAGTGTAGTTGGGCCTCAGATGGGAAAGGGGCAGGGGTGCATCATTCTTTGGCCCCCTTTTCCAATTGAATCCTCCCCCCACTCCCCACCAAGGTCTGAAGACAGAAGAAGGCCTATGTGAGAAGTAAATTTTAAATGGATTTTGGAAAGAAATTATTTTTTCAAATATGATAACATCTTTGAGTAAGTTGCTGTGCAGGCAAGTGGAGTTAGTGATGTTCAAAACTTGCCATCATGGTAGAATATGGGAATTGGCTTTTCCAAACATAGGAACAGGAGCAGGCCATTCAGCCCTTTGAACCCATTCTGCCTTTGAATTAGATCATAGCTAATCTTTACCTGAACCACTTTTGTTCCATATCCATTATCTAATAAAACTTTAATTGATTTAACTCTTGAAAATTTCAACTGGCATCCAAAGCCTTTTAGGGGAGGGAGTTCCAGATTTCCTCAACTCTGTTTTTGTGTAAAAAGTTGCTGCTTGATTTTAATAGCCTCTAATTTTAATTTGCCATTTTACTAGATTCTCCCATCAGTTTTTCTCTATTTACACACAATTCCTCAACTGTTTTAAATACCTCTATTAGATTACTCCTCAACTTTCTAAACTCATGGGATTACAAGCCATGTTATGCAAACTATCCTTATTATTTAACCCCTAATAACCTGGTGAATCAATGCTTTACTCTCCAAACTCTATTTATCTTTCTTGAGGCTTGGTGCCCAAAATTGCATGCAGCAAAGCTCTACAACTAAAACATCACTTTTTTTATTCTTTCATGGGATATGGGTGTCACTGGCATAGCCAGCATTTGTTGCCAATCTCTAATTGCCTTGAGAAAGTTCCAACCCTCTTGAGGTAAAGATCAAAATTCGTTTAGCCTTTTTGATTACTTTTGATATTGGTGCGTTAGCTTTGAAGCCAGTTTATTAAAGCTAGTTAAACAGATTTGTAAGTTAAATTCCTTTGGTTGGCTTTCTTAGCAAATGAGCAACTCCTCTGTGGAATAGCATCCCAGTGTCTCCCAGTTGGTCATTATCTGAGTAATGTAGGCATTGCTAGCTATGGAGCTGCATCAATAACACATGCAAAAGAATGCTGATGGCCACCATTGGTGTCTGATGAATGTCGGGTTTTAAGGATATTCTCATTTGAATATGTCAGTAATTTAATAGCTCAGCAAATGCATCTTAATTGTTGCTGGTTGCTGGGTGTGCTCGGCTAAATCTTTTCTCTTAGTAATATAAGAGGTTTTTATGAACTTCATTGAAAACTAAAGAAACGCTATTCTCGAAATATGCGGTTGCAAAAGCCAGTTTGAAAGTGGTGTTTTACAATGAAGTAAGGTTGTGCAGAGACAAAACCAGAAAGAGTGGGGGGAAAGAAATCAAATTGTCGCGAATGCAATAAATTGAGGGTAAAAATCTTGTGATTACACTCGGTATCCTTATTATGTATTTTTCCCCTTCTCCCTTATGTTTTTACAGAATTATTTAAACTTGCCATGTCCATACAAATGAAAGGTCAACAACATTTGTTTATGAACATAGGAACAATAGCGAGCAGAAAAACATCACCTTGTCCATCCAGCCTGTCCCCCACAATTGTGATTTCTTGTTTATTTTTCATTGTCCAATCTCTTTTTCAATTGAGATTTTGGAATCAACTCATGAAAAATTACACCCAGTTCTTTTTGTGAACAGCAACAGAATAATTACTCTCCGGTTAGAAAATAAATTTTACTCTTCCTGCAATCCTAAGGTTTGTAGTTTCATTTTTCCTTCCCTGTAAGCATAATTTATAGAATCCAAGGGCAGGATTTTACCGTCGGCAGGGGCGGGGCCTGCTCACCGACGAGTAAAATGACGCGGGATGATGTCGGGCGGCACTCCCGACATTATCCCACCCTATTTAAAATTTCAGGAAGACGGCGCAGCAAAATCAACTGTGTGCCTGCCGACCTGTCAATGACCAATAGTACGTATGACTCCGTTTTTGTTTTATTTTTCACAAATTACTTGTGCTATTTTCTTTTACTGGGGGCATCTTCAGCAGCAGCTTGCAAACTTTTTTCAAAGTGTGCAGTCTCTTACAGACTTGCCGTGCAAACAGCCTGAGAGTGGCCTGCGAACTGAAAGTTGATATTTTTCAGAAGAGATCCAGCTAAGCACAGAGACGTGAGATAAGGCATCAAGAACAGGCTTGACCTTTTCTAAGACGACTGAAGACGACTGCTGTTCCACGTCAGTTTGTAGATGCAAAGACAGTGTTTGGCACCTTTTGTCTCCGTGCTGTGGCCTGCAGCACAAATCAGACTAAAAAACAGATTTGGTCTTGAGGCTTCTTTTTCCAGTAAAGTTCAAGTCGGTAATTGGCATTCATGTGATTTCATAATCTTCTCTGGCACAGCCTTCTCAACCACCTGAAACAGCGGCCCCTAGGGCAGCTAATCCTTCATCGACAATAAGTAACTTCCTGGTTCTCAGGCCCATTGCGAACAGTCATTTTGTAAAGGGACAAACAAATTCTCCCCTCTTTGTGAAAGAAAGAGGAGTTCTATTTGGGGAATTCCCTCGAACCTCTGCCATGAAGCTTCGATAAAATACTATCTCAGCAACGTTGGGAAATCTGTTCTGTTTTCTCAACTGCTCACTCATCTTCCAAAACCATCTACTGCGCAGGCTGCTCAGGTACACATTAGCTACCACCTGAATTTCAGCTATCAGAAAAATAAAATGCAGGCTGATAAGAATGCCGATGGCAAACAGTGAAGCTACACCAATTGACCCCGCTTGCTTTTGTTTTGGGAGTTTGGATAATAACATGCCATATTGTCTGGTTGGAGTTGTCCTTTTCAAGAATTAGTGAATTTTAGGCCTGGTTTGAAGCAACACTAGAATATTTAACCATCAGTGAAATATGTGTTGGCCCATGCTGATTGCCATGTGGTGGAGGGTGATAGTGGGGTGTCCTGTGTGTGTATTGAAAGCATGCAGAGCAGGCTGATCGTCACATCACTGAGCCTGTAATTCTGATTGTAGATCTGTTCCTGTTAATGCCCTCTTTTAAAAACACACAGCCGCAGTAGGGACCTCCCACAAGCATTATTGAAAAGCATCACCATTCAACCTTTGCTGGTGTGGTGATTTTGACTATCTACTTGCTGCTGCAGAAGTTGTGTGGAAGTACTGTCAATGGAGAAATTCTTTGAAGCCTGAGGTGATGCTGGACCTTTGGAAGTGTGCACAAAGTATGCTGGTTTCTCCCAGTCATAGGAACACTAGATGCTGCGGCCCCTCGGCTGTAGCATCAGGGGAGAATGAAGCAGGGGTGGCAGAAAAGACAAGTTGCTGGCAGAAGGAGAAAGAGGAGGAGGGTTCTCGGCAAGAGACCTTACCCACCTACATTGTTCAGAGAGGACTCCTACCTGCACCACAGCCAGACATAATGTGGTTAGTATTCTCTACCAAGAAGATGGTCACAGAACTGCCCCACCTTGCTAAACGGACCTGCATCTCAGAACAAGGCGAGAATATTGCCACCTGTAACTGTCAAGATGACTATGGCCCTCAATTTCAATGTAAGTGAATCCTTCCAGGCTGGACCAGATGACGTCAACGTATTGCAGTTTTTTCACCTATTGCAGCACTTCCGAGGTCACGGGCCCTGAAAGCTAGGAGTGAGGACTTCATTATTTGCTACATGAGAAGAGATAAGCAAGATGAGTGGACATATGGTTTAGCCAGGAATGTGGTCTTCACGGTGATGAAGGGAACCATTGGCCTTTTGGGCACCACACCTCAAAGTGGAATTACCAAAACTACAAGAGATTCCATTCGCTTAGTGTGGAGTTGGTGTGTGACTACGTCTCAAATATCATGTTAGTGAATGCCCACTATTCTGGCAGCAGTCATAATGCTTTCACTCTGCAACAGTCCACAGTTCCAACAGCCTTGGAGCTACCACTTTGAACCAGAGGGTGGCTGCTCAATGACAGGGAGTATCCACTATACATATGGATAATGACTTCCCTGTGTAGCTGGACTACACGTGGCCAGTGTTCCTACAGCGAGAGGCATGCTGCAACTTGGAACATCATGGAGCAGGACATCAGTATCCTGAATCAATCTGTTCAGGGAGAGCCTTCCAGAATGCATCTCCTGATTCATGGGGGTCTGTTGCATCCACCATAACCTGGCCATGATGAGAGTGTTGCCCTGACTGCCAGAGTTTTGGCAACCACCTAAGGGAGAGAAAGAGACAGCCGGCACATCTGCAGTCCGGAAAGGCTATCTGTGAAAGTCTTATCAGACTGTGGTCCGCCTGAATCAATCCCCAGGTCCTTTGTTATTCAATGTTTCCCCACCTTGCCATCCCTCTGTTACAAGCACACCATCCTCTTGACCTGATTCCTGAAATAAAACATAAAGCAACCATTCCACACCAACTTGATCCAACAACAATTCCAATAATCCAAGCAATATTCAGCTATCCACCCTTGTGCTGTCCTTTAGTGCTTATCTTGCAGGTGCCTTCATCTGGCCCACAAGGTGCTATCCCAGTGGTTGCATGACAGCATGGCTGGTAGAAGGCTGCTGACTTTCAGTGGGGGAACTTGGCCTTGCAGGATGCCTTTGATCAGCTCTGGGCTTGCAGACCTGGCTTTGGACTGTACCACCTTGGTATGGCACAGCCTGGGCTGGCTGGCTGACCGACTGACAGGACAGCAGATTGGTGCACCACGAAACCACTGCCACTCCACTGGGAAACTCCCTTAGCAATGCTGGTAATCTACCAGAGCACAGATTGCTGCACCTCTAAGAGACCTTGCATATTCCTTTTGAGCACCAGCATCTGCAGCCCTGGTAGCAGTCTGAGTTGCCTCGGCACCAAGCTGGGCTCACATGGTAAGAAGCAGAAATTTTGTGACTTCAGTTTGAGCTTCCATTGCAGCACTCAGATATTGTATGGCTTCTGCCCATATTGAAATGGAAGCTGAGACATCAGTCACCGGATACTGCTTCTCACCTGTGCCTGCAAGTATTCTCATGGGGTTGGTCACCACTTCCACGCTGGAAAGGATGAAGCCCAAGCTCTGCATGAAGACATGTGCCAAGTGGACTGAACTCCTCCATGCTCCTTGACAGTGACAACAGGCTCTGTGGCAGGCCTGCCAATGCACCAAACATTTCTCTCTGCATACCCATCAACCTTTAGCCATTCAGCACCTCATCAAAGTCCTCACCTGAGTCCTGTACAGCAGAAGTCATCTGTGACTTTGACCCCCGGTGAGCTGGCAAGCAGGCCGTCTTTTCTTCTTGGTCTGGCAGCAGCCTACTTGTGCCCAATGACTCACCAGGTGCTGATCCCACCTTTATACCACCCTTAAGGTAGGTGCAGTGCCAGCATGGTTGCTGTGATGGATCCAGTGATGGTGCTTCTTCCTCATTGGTCTCCTATTCATCTGTGCCTTCATCCTCAGAACCACTGCCTGACTATCTAGTAGTTCTTGTGCACTTGTGTTCAGATACGCAAGGGGAGAGTTGGAATGAGTGAGGGGTGTAAAGGGAAAGCTAGAAGTATATGGGTTGGACCATCTGTATGCACATCATGCCGGATTGTGGGATGAGAGTGAAGTGGGAATTGAGAAGGCATAAGGCAGGAATATACCATCATCCTAGATGGCTTCAGTGACGATGGTTGCTGCAACCTCAGTGCCAATAATGGCAGCTGCTGTCCCCTGCTGGTTTTGTGCTGCTGTCTCCTGTTATGGATGACTTTGTCCTGCAAGAGAGAGGGAAATGTGGGTGTGAGACCTGCAGCAGTGGTAAGTGTGTGAGTGAGGATAGTAGTGTAGTGATAATGTTCCTGGACTAGTAATCCAGAGACCTAGGGCCATGGGTTTTAATCCCACCATGGCAGCTGGTGGAATTCAAATTCAATTAACAAAATCTGGAATTGAAAGCTAGCCTCAGTAATAATAGCCATGAAACTATCATCGATTGTTGTAAAAGCCAATCTGGCTCACTAATGCCCTTTAGAGAAGGAAATCTGTCCTTACCTGTTCTGGCCTACATGTGACTCTAGACCCACAGCAATGTGGTTGACTCTGAAATGGCCTAGCAAGCCACTCAGTTCAAGGGCAATTAGGGATGGACAGTAAATGCCCACATCCCATGAAAGAATAAAAGAAAATCTGAAACAGTTATCCATATCTGGATTCCCAATTAGCCAGATGTAGCTAGTGCCCAACATATTGGATAACACTGTTCTCAAGCTTCTTTCCAATTATGCTAACACGAGTCCTTCAGTGACCAAAGTGGCGGGGGGTGGGTGGGATCTCTTATTTCAGAAAAAACAGCATGGAAGGTGGGAACATTTTTATTCTTTCACAGGATGTGGGTGTCACTGGCAAGGCCAGCATTTGTTGTCCATCCCTAATTGCCCCTTGAACCAGGTGGCTTGCTTGGCTATTTCAGAGGGCAGTTAAGCATCACCCATATTGCTGCGGATCTGGAGTTACATGTAGGCCAGACTGAGTAAGGATGGCAGACTTCCTTCCCTAAAGGGAACAATCAATGGTAGTTTCATGGTCACCATCACTGAGACTAGTTTTCAATTCCAGATTTTTAATTGAATTTAAATTCCGCCAGCTACCAGGGTGGGATTTGAACCCATGTCCTCAGAGTATAGTCTAGGCCTAGTTCTGTGACATTACCACTACCCCCATCTCTCCCTAGGAAAGAGCAAAAGGGAAGGTCTGCGATGGGGTGGAAGGCAGAAAAGATTAAATGACAAAAGGGATAATGGTGCAAGGCAAAAGGAAATGCAATGTGAGTAATGAAGCTAAAATCTTATTGAAGGCTGTTGCTTATAGAGATATCGGAAGAATTAAACTAGGATGTAGGCTTGTCCTGCAAAATTTAGCGCTCATCTGATCACTAATTTATCTCACATCGGAACAAAATTCCAAGAGGCTAGAATCCAAAATTATAGCTGTGTTGGCAAACACCCCAGAGGATAAATAAACATATTTAAATATCAATCCTTTCTTAGCTTTGATCCATTATACTTTTTATGAAATATATCAGCAGAGAAATTTGTCTTTTCTGATGTGCAAAGATTGTGAAATTTGCTCAAATTTTATGAAGATATTCACAAACTCTGACATGAAAGAACTCCACTTGAGGTGATTAACTCATGTAAATTTCTCAATTTAAACTGTCTATTCAGTTTTACCATGGAGAAATTTGATCTGGTGTCATAGTTAATTATTGCTGCTGTCACTTTGAGGAATTTTTAAAAACCTTGTACAGGCTCCACTATCAATAACCATTAAGATATAATAGTGCATACCCTTTGACGACTTGCCACTTATATTCCAGCCCCGAATATAATAGCAAAGCTAAAAGAAAAGCTGCAAACCTGGGAATTAAAAACAAAACATAAATGGAATTCCGATCAGGCCTTTCTGCCCATCCAGCCTATGATGCCTTTACTTTCCACATGATCAAGTCATCCTAATCAGATTTGTGACATCCCTTTGCCAAGTTTCTTTATCCTGTTTCCTTTCACCCACCTGTTGCATCTGATCTTGGATGTTGACATAGTTTCTACTTTGGCCATTGATCCTGGAACTGAATTCTGCAGCTTCACAATGCTCTGTGTAAAGAGATTTGTTTCACTCTTTGTTCTAAATGTCCTGTACACCAGGCCCCTTGTAGCATTGGACACGGTCTGTTTCTATCTACCCTGTTCTGCTCTTTTAGAATTTTAAATTCTTCTATACAATATTATTCTAACAAGAAAAAACATTAAGATCACCATTAACCAATTGTGACTTAATCACTGAGTTACCTGATCACACTGACTCTTGACATTAGGGTGACCAGATGTTTAAAGACACCAAATATTACAATCACATGCAAAGCAACAATACCTTGACCATACCATTGCCAATAAAAATAAATGACCAGCTAAACTGATGCTTCAAATAATCCTTGTATGCTCTGTTTCGACCGCGACAGGAAGAATATTTTTATTTAAAATTGTGCTTTCCAGTATTTTCACATCTTTGTGATATTCTATGGTATATTTTGCTTATTTCTTTGAAAGATCAAATTAATAACAAGGAGCAGCCTCCGTTTAGGTGCTAAAATTAATATTGGTATGATAAAAGTTTGCAGGCTTTTTTTCAAAGCAATTGAGTTTGAGGACTCAATCTGGATAGGAAGTCAGAATTGAGGCAGCTTAAAATTAGTTCTGTGATACTCTTCCAATGAGATGCAGATGCTAAGTAGCTAATTCACCTGACAGTATAATTCAAAATCTGATTTAAATGGTGTATTTCTTGACATACCAAGGCTTATTCAGATAAATTTGGGGCTAGAAATGGATCCCTATGTAACGAAGTCTTGGCAAGTGTCAACATTTTTTGTTGCCATCCTCAGTTCCCAGCAAGAATTTCAAAAGTGAACGCTGAAATGGTGATTGCTAAGCTGGCCTTTTTATTGTAGCAGTGAGCCCTGAATGCGTACCTAATTGTATTCTCAGACAAATATTTTTCTTACTTGCACCTATAAGGACGTTGAACTCAGCTCTCTCTCACTAGCAGTCCCTCAAAGCAAGAGGGACACTTGCCACGCAGCCCATGTTAAGAGCTTGTGCGTATAGTCTTTTCACATGAGGAAGCTGTGGCACTGCAGCTACCGCGCAGTCCTGGCTGACTAGGAAACTTTGCCATTCCTACCACCCGCCATTGGTGTGTTGGAAGGAGTTACAGGTTGACAATCAACCTGCTTGGCTCCTTCACATACTCACCTTCCTTGGTCATTAAGTCCTGGGGTGGTATTTGAACCCAGAGTTTCTGGCTCAGAGGTAGGGACACTACTCACTGCGCCACAAAACCACCTCTGAACTCAGCTCTAAGTTCTAAGATCATTATGCTGCATTTTCAGGATAATTGCTGCTCAATTAACTATTTAAATGTGTTCACATAGTAGGGGAAAGGGAGGGAAATGACATTGGAGTAGATCATTCCATTGAAAGAATTAACACCTGAGTTGAATGTGTTGCCATTTTTACAATTGTATGGACGTGGCTCTGTGTCACATTTTTAAATCAGGAAGCATGTAAGTCTCATTTACTGAGATGTACCCAAACTGCAGAGGTTACCATTTGCTTATTGTGCAGTTGGTATGCAACCACATCCAGCATATCATGCTGGTGAATGCCCACTATCCTGGCAGAAATCATGAGAGGTTCATCCTGCACCGGTCTGTTCTTCCATTAATCTTTTAGTCACCATGTCAAATCAGAGGGTGGGTGATGAGGACTATCTGCTGTACACCTTGGCTGGTGACTCCACTCTGCAGCCCAACCACTCATGACGGGCACTCATACCATGAGAGCTGTGCTGCCACAGAGTGTCATCCAGCAGATGATTGGGGTATTGAAACAAAGGTTCCACTGCTCTGAAGGAACCCTCCAATACTCTCCAGAGGAATGTCTCGATTCGTGGTGGTCTGCTCTAACCTTCACAGCCTGGCAATCGCCTTAAGACAACCTCAGGAGGAAGAGGAAGGGAGGATACAGCCATCACAGGCACATTTCAGTCGGGCTGTTCGTGAGCACCTAGTTCAACTCTAATTACCTTGAATGCAACCCCAGATCCACATTGTACACCAATCCTATACCTCGCCATCTCACAGTTACAGACCATCAGAGCATTCTCTTGGCAAAATTCCTGAAACAAAAGCAACCATAAAACAACCATTTCATATCAATGTTATGCAGGAAAATATCCAATAACCCATTCAAAATTGGCTGTTTGGACTGGCTGACTGAAAACCCAACAGCAAGGGCAGTGGTGGAATGGCAGGGGCGGGAACATGAACGTTGTCACCCTAAGAAAAGACAGCCAGTTTGGAATCCATGGAACTGCTGCCATCTCTCTAGGGGCAGTGCTTCAGCAATCCGTCTAATCTGCTGGAGCACAGACTGCTGGACTGTTGTGCAAACCCCTATGAGCACTGATATCTGCAGTCCTGGTGGAAACAGTCTGACCTTGAATGGCACCAAACTTGGATTGCAAGGCAACACTTTGAGATTTCATGACCTCAGCCTGAGCTTCCACTGCAGCACTCACAATTAAGTGGCTTCTCCCTGGAAGCTGAGACATCTGATACTGAATCATGGTCAGATCCACCAGTGCTCTTATGGAGTTGGCTACTAATTCCACGCTGGAAATGTTGAACTCCAAGCTCAGTGCAAAACCCTGTGGCAAATTGGAGCCGGACTATCCATGCTCCTTGACAGTGACCAGAGGCTGTCTGGCAAGTCAGCCGATCCACTAAGCATGGCTATGAAACTGTTTATCAGCAATTTTTCTATGTGCCGCTCCACCAAAGTCATCATTTGAGTCTTCTGCAGCAGAACTCGTGTGTGACCTCACCCTCTGGACAACTAGCACCCGCATGACCCTTTCCCCTTTTCCTAGTTGCAGCCCACACATGTCCAGGAATTCATCAATTGCTGATCCCACATCTATGCTAACCTCTAAAGTAGACACACTGAGCTGATAGCTGCACTTGTCAGATTGAGTGCTCATGTTTGTTTGTCATCAGTCTCTTCATCTAGGCCTTTGGCCTCCCAAACAACTGCCAGGCCTGGCAGCAGTTCTTGAGCCTTTATGCTTTCAGACATTCGAGACCAGTGTTGGGATGATGGAAGGGGAGAAAGCAAAAAGGTGCCAGGTTACACCATCTGCAGCGTGTAAATCATAACGGATTATGGGATGTGACAAATTGGATTAGGCAGGAACATACATTTAGTTATGAGGAGAGATTGGATAGACTGGGTTTGTTTTCCCTGAAGCAGAGGAGATTGAGGGGGTAAATAATTGAGGTGTATAAAATTGAGGGGCATATATAGGGTAGACAGGAAGGAACTTTTCCTCCTTGGTGGAGGGATCAATAACCAGGGGGCATAGATTTAAGGTAAGGGGCAGGAGGTTTAGAGGGGAAGTGAGGAAGAATTTTTTCACCCAGAGGGTGGTGGGAATTTGGAATTCTCTGCCTCAAAGGGTGGTAGAGGCAGATACCTGGTTCAGGTTAATCTGTGCCAATTGGTGAAGTCCAAGGGCAATCAGCTCCGATTGTGGCTTGCAGATAGAGTGATGAGGTCCAGTGGGAATTTGGAACTCACTGCCTGAAAGGGTGGTAGAGGCAGATACCCTCATAACATTTAAGAAGTATTTGGATGTGCACTTGCAATGCAATGGCATATAAGGTTATGGGCCTAGTGCTGGAAAATGGGATTAGAATAGTTAGAAATTTTTACCATTCCATGAAAACTCTCTTTTATATATTGAGTCTGAACCCAGTGAGCAGTTTAGCAATGTTGGTGCTGAGTTTAGGATGCTATGTTCTGTGAGAAATGCCCCAAATACCGAGCCTGTTTCCCTTTTTTTGATCTCTCGGTTTGGTTCAGGTCAGTCTGTGCCAATCGGTGAAGTCCAAGGGCAATCAGCTCTGATGGTGGCTTGCAGATAGAGAGAGTGATGAGGTCCGGTGGGAATTTGGAACCCACTGCCTGAAAGGGTGGTAGAGGCAGATACCCTCATAACATTTAAGAAGTATTTGGATGTGCACTTATGATGCCATGGCATACAAGGCTATCGGCCTTGTGCTGAAAAATGGGATTAGAATAGTTAGGTACTTGTTTGACCAGCGCAGACTCAATGGGCTGAAGGGCCTTTTTCTGTGCTGTCGACCTCTATGACTCATACCATCATTCTCAATGGTGTCATTGAAGGCTGCTCCAATGATTTTCTGCACCACCACCTGCTTCCTGCTAGTTAGCTGCATTTGCCACCTATTATGTGCCACCTTGCCCTAAAAGAGAGAGGGAAGTGTGTCAGTGAGTGTGCTGCAATGTGGTTAGGTGATGTACTTGCCACAGTTGAATAGTTGGCAGTGGGTGCAAGATGTGAATTGTATGCTTGCATCAGTGCTAAGTACACAAGAGGGAGGGCAATGAAGTGAAGTTATAAGTCGTGCTTGATAGAGATTTTTGATAGACAAGTGGAGGGGCTGTGGTGAATGGAACAGTGTGAGAGGCTAGTGATGCAGTTGATAGGAAAGAGCATTTGAAGATACATTCACTGACTTTGACCACTCGTGGGAGGTCATTAAATTTCTTTTTGCACTGCATCCAGGTCCTAGGGGCTAGACTGCTGGCATTGACTGCAATGACTGGCTGCTCCCACTGCCTTCCGAGTACTTGTCTGGAGGGGCTTCTGGTCAGTTGCTGGATGACAGCTTCTGTCCTCCTGTACATCTCCTACACCAAGGCATCCAGCATGCCATCTGAAAATCTGGCCACCCTCTCTGGCCTGTTGCTCCATTTCTGTATGTTCTTGATGGTTCAGCTCTTCTGTAACCTGTTCCAGCCCAGACTGTAGCTGAAATGCATCTCCCCTTTAAGAGGGTGTAATTTGGCTTTAAGTACTGCAGGCTATCTTTAAATGGTGCTAGTCACTCACAAACCTGGGCCTCTTGCTCGGGTGAGCAGCCACTAAAAAGCACGTCTAGCACTGGGCTGGACATCACAATCATTATAATTAACAGGTAGCAAAAAGTCTGCAAACTGCCTGTACCATTTGAATGATATGGGTTAATTATGGTTTCCTTTGTCCCATTCCGGCTAATATACTGATGGTGATTTTTTTCCATTGCCAGTTTCCTTTTTCTTGCCTGAGAAACAGGCAATTGTCAGAGGAGAATAGGGGGTGGACGTCTTTTTTACCCCTTTGATGTCTAAGGCCTTCCCTCAGAGAGGCCTATAACTGGGTGCCCAGTACTCTCACCTAAAACAGGAAGGAGGCCATTTCAGTATGTAAATTGGGTTAGTTGATCATTTTGTGACCTCATTTACAATTTTCACTTACAAATAGGCATACCATACATTTTGCACATTGGACTGAGATTGCCAGTCCTCGTGGTTGTCCGAGATTCTCCTGGACTGGGACAGATTTCCTGGTCGCTGAAGCTAACAGCAATGGGAGAACTTCATCCTTTCTATTGTACCAGTGGCCTCCACTCCCTGACATCACCGGCTTCTGCTGCAGAGAAGCCTTCGGGCCTTGGCCACATCACCACCACCGCTAGTCTTTCTTAGGGGTGATCATAAACTGGACTGGCTGCTGGTAAAACAACCTGGAGCTTGGGGGAATGTAAAAGAGAAAGGGACCTGCTGAACAGAGACAAGGGGACAGGAGACTGGAGCACAGGGCAGGAGGAAAGGGTGACAGCAAACTAGGGTCAGAAGGAATGTGAGGTGAGACTGGAACCAGGAGATGGGGCATTGGAGAAAAGAAGAAAACTGAGTAATGGAAGCTTGGGGAGAGAGGGAAACTGGAAATGGGGTCATTGGCAGTTTGACGGAGAATGGGATGGAGACTCAGATAAGTGGAAGACAATGGAGACTTGGAGAGAAAAGGGAAAATAGAAATGTGGATTGGGAATGAAGGCTTGGGGAAGAGGGAGACTGGAAATGGGGATCGGGTTGATAATTTTAGGGAGAGAGGAAGATTGGGAATTTGGGTTGGGGCCGAGGATTCAGAAGAGAGAATGTGATTGGGCTGAGGACTCAGATGGAGACTGAAGAATGGGGGTCACCATTGAGGGCTTGAGGGAAAGGGGGCTTAAGACAAGGAGAAGAAGAAAACTGGCTGAGGGTTGATGAAAGAGACTGGGGCATGGGATCTTGAAGTAGAGAGGGAGATTGGAAATAGGAGCTCGGATTAGAGAGGGAGAGTAAGAATGGGCATTTGAGGAAAGAGGGAGATGGGGAATGAGGTCACCAAATGGAAGCTCGAGCAAGAGAGAGGTACTGGGAATTAGGGCTAAGGAAGAGGAATACTGGGAATGGTCAAGGGATGGAAGCTTGGGGAGCCTGGAATTGAATCGTGGGTGGGGACATGAGGGAGGGAGGCACACTGGGAATGAGGACATTAGATGGGAGTTTGGGAGTGAGAGAGACATGGGGTATTGGGGCTTGGGGCCAGAAGCTCTTGGAGACTGAAAGTGGGATTGTGGATGGAAAAAAAGAGGAAGACTAGGGAACAGGGATTTAGGAGATTAGGCTGAGGTGTGGGAGAAAGAGGGAGAGGTCTGTGGGTCCGGAGGTTGGGGCTCAGGCAAGGAGAGAGGAAGACTGGGGTTGGGAGCTTGGAGTTGAGATGCCGACTAGGAAATGGAATTCAAAAGGAAATCAGGGAAGCGTAAGGAACTCAATGAAACAGTGTGCATTGGGCATGGCACCCAGCATTTCCTTTAGAGATGGGAGCATCAACAGAAATGTGCTAAGTGAGAGTGTCACTGAGAGGGGAGTAGCCAGTAAAGGAATGAGTGAAATCTCTGGATCTTACTTTTGGTTTGTTTTCCCACTGGTGGGCAAATGGGGAATAAGAGAATGTAGAATAAGAATTCTAGCTAGGGGAAAAGCAGAAGAAAGTTTTTGCACTGATGGTGTTAAAGCACGAAGGCCAACAAAGCCAGCTAATGAGGTAGCAGAGACTAGAACATTAATTAAAAGTGAATGAGATATGTGATTGAAAAGGGAAAGTATAAAAAGTATGTGTCAGGAATTGGCCAAGAGGAGAAAGCACTAGACCAGTAGCCTCCGCCTGCACTGAAATTTTTACCATTCTATGAAAACTCTCTTTTATATATTGAGTCTGAACCCAGTGAGCAGTTTAGAAATGTTGATGCTGAGTTTAGGATGATGTGTTCTGTGAGAAGTGCCCCAAACACCGAGCCTGTTTCCCTTTTCTTGACCCCTCAGTTTGGTTCAGGTCGGTCTGTGTCAGTTGGTGAAGTCCAAGGGCAATCAGCTCTGATGGTGGCTCGCAGATAGAGAGAGTGATGAGGTCCAGTAAAAGTGAGAACTGGGGAGCCTGATTACACCTTGTGCAATGCAGTGGAATTCTGGCACTGGTTTCAGAGTGAATATCAGTGAGTTTTAGGATTACTGCTCGTTACATTTGGGATATTGGGGTCTTAGGGAATACATGTAGACTAACAGTAAGTTATTTTATTACTGTTGGTTATGAGGGTAATCTGAGTGTTACCAGCACAGCTATCCCGCATGCAAATTCCTCCCCCACCATTAGTTCCCCTTTTGCCCATCTTTGCTTCCCCTCGTTACCTGCTCGCTGAAACGTCTCACACAACAGCTACTAGTATGAGCAAAGCTATTCCACTACAGTCACCCCAAACTTTATATGGTATTATGAAACAGCCGACAGTAAAAACTGAGTTGTTCAAATCCCAGAGGGAAACTTGAAACAACTGTCGTAACCCATTTTTGCAATTTGAATGTTTCGAGATGCAGGCTTTGAATTCAGTAGTAATAAGACCACCAACTGTCAAGAGCGTTTTATAAAACTAAGTTAAACATTTATTAATAAAAGAAAGATGTTAAACACATACATCTACAAAATTACTACTATAATAACTACGAAACCCCCCTAATTAATCTGACCCTCAGTTATACCCCTGTTAAGGCAACAGTAAATCTCATAGATTTAAAGAGACACCTGGCAAAGCACAACCTGGACAGTCGCATTCAAAATGAGTTTCTTTCAGCTCTGGGTCCTTGCAGACAGCAGCTTGATGCTTCTCACACTTGTTGAATCTTAAAATGCCTCTGACTTATACACAATCTCCTTTCTCTTTATACATATCTTTCTCTTTGAATGTCAATTTTCCATTATATCAGTAGGCTTTTAATTTTATCTCTTCTAACAATACCATCCTTTCATTCCACCAATTTTATTAGCTGAAAAAAATATTGCTTGGCGTCATCTAGCTAGGTGTAAGATTTCATCCATTCTTTTGAATGGTTTATTTAAAAATCCAAATTGCCCCCTTGACATCAATGTTTCTACATTCCCCATGTTTATCTAATTACCATTTCAAACCTACTGCTTTCTATACATCAAAGCTTCTAGACCAGCTGGCTTTAATCTAATTAGGACACACATACACACATAGACACAGTCACCACTAAACTCTATTTTAAAAAATAATTTCCAATAACATTATAGATATTAATCTCTTCATGACAATGGTAAACACAACACCCTACTCATGTCATATGATCAAACATCACATAATCAATCCTCCAGGAATACCTCCAATCAGAGTTGGGAACCCATGCTAGGCCCAGTTGTACGAGGTGAGGCTGCTACTTGCTGTTCAGGAAAACATAAGTTTTTGATTTTTTGGAAGATTTCTGTGGATCCACCAATGGCCTTTGGGTAAGTCCTGAAGGAGGAGGCATTCTGGAAGATTGTAAACAGGGGGTGGCAGCATCCCACAGCATTACTGTAGAGGCAGGAGGAGCACTCCAGCTCCTCCTGGCTATATATTAAGATATGCGTTAAATGTACCTGCTCTTCATAGGCTTCCGTTGGTCCCTTTAAGGAGTGCTGACTAGAAGGCTATGGAACTGCAAGAACTAGTTGGAGCTTATGCGGGGCAAGCTCTTCCCTCATGTTGACCAGGTTGGGAAAGGGAACCTAAATTAGACATTTTATTAGGCTCCTTGAATCTGCAAACATCTATTACAGGCCCTACAGCGCTTGAATGAACCAGCATCGGATGCAGCTTGTGGGATGTCGCTTTCTATATTGGACTTTTGTGCCTCAGTTTTTCACCAGAAAATGAACACGAGGTCCAATTTCACCCAGCTAATTTCATAGACAGATCTGCCATTCCTGCATGCATGATAGGACATTAAACTTAATTTTAGTACTAACTTCTTAGTTTACTGAGAGACGTATATGGTGTAATGGCGAGGATTAACATTATAATACCCTAGAAGAACCACTTTTAAAAATCAAATATTTCAGACTGATACTTAGTATCTTTAATTTAATTATTTATTTTTGAGAGTGTGAATATTTCTGTCTAACAGCAAGTTTTAATTACATCAATAATCTGGCTGGGAGAGTTGATAAATCTAACAATATAAGGGACCAGAGTTAATGTGCCTTTTGAACTGGTATGATAGTTAAAATACTTTGGGTTAATGATTTGTGCATAGAAATACCAAATTCCTTTCTCCACTTTTTAAACTGCTAACTTTAATTGGTCCCATTACATCCTTCACAGGGAATCTTTCGTCATCGTTCTGGGGGTCCCATGAAGTATCAACTTCATATTTTATGTCATGGTTTCCAAAATGGAAGCTTACTATCAAAACAAAATGTAAGATAAAGCCTAGAGTCCAGGTTTCTACAAGGCATACGACAGCTTCATTAGTCAGTAAATTTGCCAAGATTCAGGGCCTTTTTTTATTACTAATCAAATGATGCATGGTTAAAGCCCTAACTGATAAGTGAGGTCTAGATTAGATGAGAACACATCCTCCTCAGCTTGAAACAGCTCCTACTCTATTGAGAGCACTTTGATCTGAATGAAACACTAAACGCTCCTCTCAATACCTTCAGTGCTGCTCAGTACTGAATGAATCATCTGGACTCTCAGTTGAAATATAAATCATGTATGGCATTGCATCAATAGGTCTACAAAACATGTGTTTCGTTCAAAAATCTTTCAAATTGTTGAACTGTGCAGGAAAAACGAGCATATTTTAACTCCCTATATGCAAAATCTACCTTTAATGTTTTTTGCGCTTTTAAGGGGGGGTTTTAACTCTGTTCTGGTTGCCCGGAGGCACTGTGAGTGGCTAAGTCCATTTTAACAGCAGGGCTTTGTGAAATGGACCGGGTTTCAGCTGGTAAGTAACAAGCAGTCCAGAGGTTATCCATTGGCACTTAGTTGTCGTCATGAGATGGGTAGGACAGGTCGGGGTGGGAGGGTTTATGAATGCAGAAAGATTGTAGAGACCCAACCTATCTTTCTGGGGCTTTGAGAAGAGTTCTGCTCCTCAAGGCACCAGAGAAATAATCTTTACACTTGCCAATGAAGCCTCCACTTGCCTGCCAGACATTACTGAGCGGATTGTCTGCGATACACTCTACCCAGAAAACCGTTGAGATAGCAGTGGGTCCCCTAATATTAATGTGATCTTAACCGTCAGGTGAGTGGTTTAACTATCCAAGACAACTGCAGAGTTAAAATTACCATACTGCTTGCATTTGAACTCTCAATCTGTTCAGTTTCCACTGGGCAGAGGGAGTTAAAATTCCATTTTTAGTTTCATGCATCTTGTATGTTTTATGTGTTCATAAAATGGACAGCAAGTTTTAGCCTGAATGGAATGGTCTGGTAGTGTGACATTTCAGAGTAGAATGTAATGGACATCACTTTTCATTTGCAGTAGTAACATATACAGGAAGGCACAAGTTTTAATTCATTGTGGGGAGGAGGCAATGGTGTAATGATTTGTCGCTGGGTTAATAATCCAGAGACCCAGGGTAAGGTTCTGGGGACCTGGGTTCAAATCCCACCACAGCAAATGGTGGAATTTGAGTTCAAATTAAAAAAAAATCTGGAATTAAAAGTCTAATGATGAGCATGAAACCATTGTCAATTGTTGTAAAAATCCATCTGGTTCACTAATGTCTTTAAGGAAGGAAATCTGCTGGTCTGGCCTAGCCAACATATGACTCTTAAATGCCCTCTCCCCAAGGATGGGCAATAAATCCTTGCCTAGCCAGCAACACCCACATCCATGAACAAACAAATAACGAAAAGTTTGAACAGTTAATTAGTGTCTTGATTGAAACTGTATTTCACAAACCCCATTGTTTCTGATGGGCACTATTGTCCTTCTCATTAACTCCTTTACCAGGTTGCTGTTAAAATGAATAAGTGTGAGCCTTATGTTTTGTTTGGAAAGGTTGAAGAATTGTGTGTCATTTTCTGTAAGTTGACAATATGCACAGGATATTTCTTCCTTTATCTGATGCAACAACATTTTTATTAGCAGTCTTGTTGAAAATTAAAGCTAATCATTTGTATGATAACATTACTTACAATAATTTCTATCTTGACATCTCAAAAGTAATTGATCGGCTGTGAAGTACTTTGAGACACCTGCAGATGGGAAAGGCGCCATATAAATGCAAGCTTTTTCTTCACTGATTTCACTTCAGCCACCTCAGTTGCCCAGTCCAGTAACTTCCTATCCAATTCCTCTTCCCCAATGAACAAGGTGTTTTTTTTCCTGTTATTAAATATAATCACAGTTTAATTTTTAGAAGAAATTTTTATGGGTAAACACTAAATTTATGTGCCTTGGTCAACATTATTGCTAATGTACCATTCCTGGTCTTGCATTTTTGATGATGTTTATTAGCTTCCTATTGTACACAGTGTATACTGGGTTTACTGTTCAACCACCTTTTAATTGGATACTTGTTTTAATGAAAAATGTTTGGCAAACTTTATTTTAAGTTTGGAAAGGCAGGAAAACAGTGCTCTATTTTCATTATGATGTTTGACAACTCTCAAAATGATATTTTCTTTCATTATTTCTGTATAACCACATTTTCACTGACTCCATATGACATGGTACAAAAACAATACTGTGAATGCTGGGAATCTGAAATAAAAAACAAAAAAATGCCAGAAATATTTGTCAGGTCTACAGCATCTGTGAAGAAAGTTAATGTTTCAGGTCATTGACTTTTGATCAGAACTGTCAAAATTTAAAGATGGAGCAGATTTTAAGTAAATGCAGAGGCAGGGAAAAGATGGAGGGAGGAAAGAACAAAAGGGAAGGTCTGTGATGGGTGGAAGGCGGGAGTGATTAAACAACAAAAGGATGAGGGTGCAAGATAAAAGGGGTGTCATAATGAGACAATAAAAGAAAGAAAAAGATGGATCGAGAGGAAGTGTAAATGACAAAAGCAGAATCGTTCCCAGCAGCTGCTGTCCCAAAATCAGGAGCAGTGGTACGTTATGATCTGAAATCATTGAACATAATGAGTCCGATAGGCTGTAGAGTGCTTGGTTGAAAGATGAGGTGCTGTTCCTCAACGCTTCCATTAAGCTTCATTAGAATAGTACTGGGGCCAAGATCACAGTGGAAGTGGGGTGGAAAATTAAAATGACAGGCAACCAGAAGCATAGGGTGACTGTAAGGAGGCTATCCCATCTTGCAGTTTCTCCATCTCCATCATTTCTGTTCTGACGATGCCACCAACCAGTACTTCCATTATGTCTTCCTTTTTCTTCAACCAAAGATTCCCCTCCAGCATTCTTCACAGGGCTCTCAACCGCATCAGTCACATTTCAAACACTTCTGCTCTTACTATTTCCACTTCCTCACGGAACCAGGATAAAATTTCCATTGTCCTCGCCTTCCACCCAACCAGCCTCCACATTCAGTGAATCATCCTGTGCCATTTTCACCACAGTAAAGCACATATTCCCCTCCCCTTCCCTTTCAGCATTCCAAAGGGACCATTCCCTCCACAACACCCTGGCCAGCTGCTGAATCACCTCTACCACTCTCCATCCCTTCCGAGTGCTCTTTCCCTTTCAGGCACAGGAAATGCAACACCTGTCTCTTTATCTCCTTCCCACCACCCAAAGTCTCAAGCAATCCTTCCAGGTGAAACAACAATTTACTTGTATTTCTTTCAATTTGTTATACTGCACTCTGTCAAATTGTGCTGTCCTCTAAATGGGAGAGACCAATCAGATCGCAAAGCACCTCTACTTAGTCTGCAAGCATGACCTTGAGCTTCTGGTCACCTGTCATTTTAATTCACCACTCCGCTCCCACTCTGATCTCTCTGTTCTTGCCTCCTGGATGTTCTAATGAAGCTCAATGGAAGTTTGAGGAACAGCACCTCACCTTTTGATTAGGCATTTTACAGTCTTCTGGACTCAACACTTAGTTCAAAAATTTCAGATCATATCCATCGCTGCCATTTTTTGTTGGGCTAAAGTTGCTGGTAAAGAGCCTACTTTTATCATCCCTCTAATTTTTTTTCTGTGTGTGTGGTCGATTAATTCGAGTGCGCAAGTCCTTTAAATTGCTTTGCGTGGTCGTGCATGTGCCGTAACTTAAACCGGAATGACTTGTGCACAGCCTGCACAGGAGGGAATAACTGCTGAGTATTTTCAGCGTTTTCTGTTGTTGTAGTAGATCAGGCAGTTATCTTTTCACCTCTGTGCCCTAGGTTTTCATCCAGTCCAGACTGATGGAATAAAGTCTGCTTTTAATAAAGAAAGATTTGTATTTACATAGCACCTTTCATGACCACCTGACATTTCAAAGCGCTTTCCAGCCAATGAAGCACTTTTTTGAAGTGTATGCACTGTTGTAATGTAGGAAACGTGGCTGCCAATTTGTGCACAGCAGGCTCCCACAAACAGCAATGCGATAATGACCCGATAATCTGTTTTTACGTTGTTGATTGAGGGATAAAGATTGCCCAGGACACTGGGGATATCCTGCCTGCTCACCTTCTAAGTAGTGCCATAGGATCTTTCACATCCACCAGAGAGAGCATAGAGGGCCTTAGATTAACTTCTGATTGCAAAGATGATACCTTTGACAGTGCAGAGCTCCCTCAGTACTGCACTGGAATGTCAACCTGGATTGTTGTGCTTCTGCCCTGGAGTGGGACTTGACTTCTCATGTTTAGTAAGATCAGATGTCAGCTTTACCCAATGGTAGAACTCTTGTTGATGAGTTAGAATGCTCTGTGTTTAAGCCCCACTGCAGAACTTGAGCGCATAATGTAAAGCAACACTTCAGTGCTGCCATGAAGGAGTGCTGTATTGTTGAAGGTGTCGTCTTTCATTGGATGTTAATCTAATGTATTGTCTGTCAGTTCAGATAAACAGAAAAGATGCCATGACACTGTTTGGGGAAAGAGCAGTGAGTTCTTCAGTTCTGTGTCCGAACTAACACTCAACATGGAACAAAGATCACCACAACAGATTAACTGGTCGTTCCTCTCATTGCTGTTTGTGGGACCTTGCTGTGCACAGATTAGCTGCTCCGTTTTGGCTACAAAACAACAGTGACTACAGTTCAGAAGTAATCATTGGCTGAGAAACATCTTGGGATGTCCTGGCAATGTGAACGGCTTTGTATAAACGTGAGTTCTTTCTTAAGTCAAATGAACTTGGGCAGAATCTGGTATCCTAAATCGTTTGGAAGCAAGGGCTAGTGGCAATAAATTGCCATTCTTGTTTAGAGGTACCTCAGCAATACCTATTAAAGCTAGTGAAAGTGTCACACTAATAAGAACATAAATAGGAGCGCCACCATTCAATGAGATCTTGGCTGATCTACTTCAACTTCATTTTCCTGCACTAGCCCCGGCTCCCTTGATGTTTTTAATATGTAGAAATCTGTCAATCTCAGTCTTGAACATACTCAACAACTGAGCCTCCACATCCATCTGTGTTAGAGAATTCTGGAGACTCACCACCCTCTGAGTGAAGAAATTCCTCATCATCTCAGTCCTAAATGGCCTGTCCCTTATTCTGAAACTGTGTCCCCTACCACGGGTGATGCTTTTATGAGTGCAGGCACTAACTATGAAAATCTTTCATTCCTCATCATTAATAGCTCTTTAGATGATCAGAAAATTTAGCCTAACTTTAACAAAATGCAGATATTTCTAATGAGTGACCACATGCATCTTTATCTGTTTTACAGGAGTACAAGCACAAATTAGCCAAGGTCACACAAGTGCGGAAAGAACTCAAGTCCCACATCCAGAGCTTACCAGATCTTTCCCAGCTTCCTAATGTGACAGGTGGCTTGGCCCCATTGCCCTCTGCAGGGGATCTCTTCTCCACTGATTGATCTGTTCAATTCTTCTGCTATAAAAGACTTTTAAAAAGGACATAGAGGAAGGAGTGCATAATTTTCAGACCCCCCCCCCCCCAATATTTTTTTTCTTGTTTTAAAAAGTCAGAAACTTATTTTGCTGTAGTGATATTTTTGTATGTCTACAGGGTTGCGGTGCTAGCTGATGTGAATAAAATAAAAGGTATTTAAAAAGAAACCTACTGTTTGCACACAGAGAAGACAGGCTATTTACCTGTACACAGTTTATGCCAATTGGCAACTGTTTATTTGATGAGTAAGTGAATGCCAGAGAATTGTGTCTTGCAAAAAATTACAGTATTTCAGTCATTTGAAAGATTCCTGTTAGATTTGGATCAGTGGGACCACATTGTTATTACAGTGGGTAGGCTGGTTAACATGTAGATACCTTGAAAGCATTATGGCTAGGAAGTTACTAGTAGTTTAAAGCCACCATTGACATTAGCAGCTCATTTCATAGAAGCAGCAACTAAGTATGTCAAGGAATACACTCTAAGCACCTGTAAAGCTCAAATAATGAATGTTTGTTCACATTATGTCATTTAACCAATAGCTATTGGCCACCTCACCATCAAATAAAAGCATTTGAAGTACAAAAAATTACTACTAGTTGAGACCTGAACCTAGTATAGGAGCTGTGCTAATCAAATGCAGAATAACAATGTAGACATCTGTAACAGGCATGCACCATGAAATGGACACAATCTGTACACTGAATGTAATGAACCCTCTTTAATGTTTGATATTGTAGGTCAGCCTGCATTGCATGCTGCTTCCTGAATTTAGTTGGAACTGGTGGGCTTTGCTGCTATAGTTGTACACTACTGACAGTGGATCATTGACACCATAACTGACATTTATCGACCTTCATTAAGCAGAGTTTGAGCTAGCAAAGCCAATACATTGTCTGAAGCCTTAATTTGCTCCTTTCCAATAGGTGGTTTAAAAAAAATGTAATGAAGTTGCATTCTTCAAGGTTGCTTTTATTTGCATTTTTTTAATGTGATTACCATGTGAGAAAAAATATTCAAAAAAAGCACGACTAGTGATGTTTAAACACAATATTATGAGTCCTAAAGTAGTATTGTCATGAATGTAACGTGGTATTAGCAGTTTGATTTTTCTGTTTTGTTTACTCAAAGGGTAATGACACTGGGCGGGAATGTAAATGACTTTCAGTATAAATTGCTCAGCCTGGAAAGATTATTAAAAAAATATCTTCCCACCTGTGAGGGAAGGTTTCTGTTTTACTGGTCAGATAGCAACCTCTTGTTGGGTCTGACAGCTAGAATGTACTTGCTCACATTACATACATGGCTACCATTAGATGGGGTGAAAGTGGAGTGTGAAATCAGTCCTAAGTATGAATATTGATGCTGAAATTCATACTTCAAAAAAACTTCAGTATTTAATCTATCTAATCTACCTGAGGCAAGCACTTTAAATTGAAAGCATCTCCCCACAGGTACTTGGGTCTTGAAATTACACTGTGGTATATAATAAGTGAATGTATAGCATATTTGAAATTTCCCTCTGCTATTTTCTGGAGGCATTAACCCACCTACTTTAAATGGGTCAAAGTGCCCACTTAGATAGTGAGGAGAAAAAATTCAGACAAACATAAGGTTCACTATAATCCCACAGAGTAGTTTGTTGCCCGCTAAGCTATCCCATGCAATTACTGATCAATCTGTAAGATATTTGTATATATGCACAGTAGATAATTATAGTCTTTCTAAATCTGGCAACTTTGTGTTATAAACATCTGTTACAGGTCCTGTAAAAACTGTGCTTTCACCTTCTGTAAGTTGAACTTCTTTTGCATCTCTCAAAATGTAGGTATGTTGTGAAATGTAATTCTTCAGACTTTTCTAATCTGGCCTATTTCAGATGAACGCATTAAACAAAGTGTGTGTGTGTTTACCTTTCAATCAAGAAATGTGCAAGTGAAGAAATCTCTAGCAGAAAAAGAGACAAAAACGCACATAAGAACGGTTTTGCTAACAAGATCAGCTCCCAGAAACAAGGTTGCTACTGTTCAAATGTCTTATCATTGCAAAGGAGGAGTAACTTGTAGGTGTGACTGATGGATGGGCTAGCCAGTTGGTTTCAGTGTTTCCAGTATTTTGTCTCTCACATTTTATTAAGATTTCTCTACTGGTGCATTTCCATGCATTTCAAACTGTTCTGCAATGTATAATATTTATAGAATGGTAGAACTACAGATGATTTTATTTATAGTATTCTATGAATAAACTTTTAAAATAAAAGAGTATCTTACAAGGTAAACTTCCTAAACGTCTAAGTGATTTTCTGCAATGCCTTTCTTTATAGCAAGCACACATTTAAAACTGATTTATTTGGAAAATTTCTTTTTCTGTTTCTAAGACAATTAAAGAGCATAATGTGAAAACATTTGCACACATTAATAGTGAATATAGTGGCAATTACTTGTGGATTTGGGGTGAAATGGGATGGTGGGGCTAGTCATGGCCTTTTGATCCTATTTAACTGTGGCAGTAGAAGGCCTTATTGGAACTTGTGTTTTTAGGAGACAAATTTGGTTGTAGTTTTGTTTTTGTGTGGTGGGGCTTGAGGCAGTGGCCTTTAAGAATGTATTTTCTTCATTTTATCACCCCAAATGGGCATAATTCAGATTGATTCCGAGTGAATATATTGAATGATAGTGCATACACAAGCCTCTGGGATAGAGAATTTCAATGATGCACAACCCTCAGAGTGAAGAAACTCCTCATTGCAGTCCTACATGATCCACTCCATATCTTGAGGCTACGCTCCCTTGTTCTAGATTCCCCAGCCAGAAGAAATAACCTCTCAGTCGAAAGCTTGTATGTTTCAATGAGATTGCCACTCATTCTTTTAAACTCCAGGGTGTATCAGCCTAACTTACTCAGCATCTCATCATAGGGCAACCCTCTCATCCCAGAGACCAATCTACTGAACCGTCACTGTACCATCTGCAAGGCAAATATATCCTTCCTTAGATTTGGAAACCAAAACAGTGCCCCAGGCGTGGTCTCACCAAAGCCCTGAACAATTGTAGCATGACTTTCTTGTGTATGTACCCCAGTGTCTTGCAATAAAAGTAAACAAGCCATTTGCCTTCCCAATTCTTGCCGTACTTTTATGCTTTCTTTTCCTTGTACAAGTACACCCAAGCATCTCTGAACACCAACAATTAAAAGTTTCACATCTTTTAAAAAAGAGTCTGTTTTTCTATTATTACCAAAGTGAATAGCCCCACACTTCCCCACATTATACTCCACCTGCCAGCTTGTTGCCTACTCAATCTGCCTATACCTCTTTACAACTTATTTGTGTCCTCCTCACTGTTTAGATTTCCACTTAGCTTTGCATCATCAGCAAACTTGGATACATTATTCTCTCTGTCTACGTTGTTAATATAGATTGTAATCGTAGGAGGTGGGCCATTAGGCCCTGGATTTGTTGGCTTATAGCCCCTTAAATTTCTCTAATGCTTTTTCTCTGTTGATATGAATTACTTAGTTACCGTCTATTTCTCGAATATAATTTGTGTCTTATACTGTAAAAACAGGCACAAAATACTTATTCAGCGTCTCTGCCATTTCTTCATTCCCATGATAACTTATCTTGTCTCTGCCTCTAAGGGGTAAGCATTTACTTTAGGTACTCTCCTTTACACATATTTTTAAAAGCTCTTACAATCCATTTTATATTCTATTATTTTCCTTTTTTTTGATCAATTTTGGTCACCCTTTGCTGGTTTCTAAAGCTCTCCCAATCTTCGGGCACACTACTATTTTTTGCAACATTATAAGCATTTTCTTTTAACCTAATGTTATCCTTAAATTCCCCAGTAGGCTGTGGATGTGTTTTTGTTTTTTAATGGAATCTATTCTTGTTGAACATTTTGAATAACTTCTTTACATGTTACTCACTGTTTAGTTACCACCATACCCTTTAGAGTTTATTTATGCAGTCAACCTTAGCCAGCTCTCACCTCAGAGCTAGGTAAATGAATTGTTTAAGTTTACGGTTCTTGTTTCAGACTCGAGAATGTTGCTCTCAAGCTTGCTGTGGAATTCAGTTGCTCATGTGCATTGGAGGTGCTAAACCCAGAAGTGAAATGATAATAAAATGAGAAAACGCATTGGAATTCCATGCAAAATTTAAAGCCCTCGCACCAATTTTATCAGTGCTAAATGGGTGACTCTAAGTTGAAAATCTCCCTGTTCCATCGAGGTGGGGAATATCAGAATGAGGACAAAAATGAAGCAAACTTTAGGAGAACCTGTCTGCTGAACTGTACCTGAAACCTCTCCTCTTTAAAGGCAGCCTGTTCTGTTATTCTGTTGCAGTTTCGCCTGCCAATTTTTGATTCCAATTTACCAGGGCTAGATCTGCTCTCAACTGAAATTGTCCATCTTAAAATTAAGTTGTTTTGCTCTAGATTGTTCGATGTAACGGAAATCTTCCCTTTTCCGTAGCCAACCTAAGCCTTATGATACAATGATCAACGTTTCCTAAATGTTCCCCTATTGATACATGATCCACTTGAGCCACATCACATCCCAGAACCAAATCCACCAATGCCTCCTTCCTCATTGGGCAGGAGACGTACTGATCTGGAAAATTCTCTGAGGACACTTAAAATCTCTTTACACTATTACTATCCCAGTCCATATGAGGATAGCTTTTTAACTCTTCTGTAATTTGCTCTTCTATACCCCAGTAGTTGATGCCTATAGAATAGACTCTGTAATGAAATCATATCTCTATTGTTTCTTGGTTCTAACCAAATAGATTCTGTCCTTGACCCCTCTAGGACATCATCACTTCCCAGCTAGCCTTTGGCTTCAAAGGTGTTCATTTCTAATAGAGTTTATATCTGACTATATCTGATACCGCCTTGAGAGTAGCAACTCCAAGGTTGGTCTACGCATCAGCTGTGAGAAGACCAAGACAATGACAACTGGATTTCAACAAAGTCCACTTTCTCATAATCATCGGGCAACAGAACATCAAGAATGTCAACTACTTCCCCTTCCTAGAAAGCAACATCCCCAGGGAAGGTCATGGGATTGATGTCCACACAAGAATCAGCAAAGCAGCATTGGTCTTCCTGCAGCTCCACATGGTCTGGGCATCCAACACCATCAACACGGCCATGAAGCTGCAACTCTACATAGTAGTATCAACCACAATCTATGCCAGCAATTCATGGAAGAGAACAGCAACAGTGTCACATAAATTGGATGTCTTTCACTAGTGCTGAGATCCTAGGCATCACCTGGAGAGACATCATCACCAATGAAAAAGTACTATGGAGGACTGGTCAAAGACAGCTGTGGGACATGGTGACAGACAACTGAAGCTGGCAGGACACATATTTCGCATTTTGGACATATGCCGCACCAGAGTAGCAGTAGAATGGACACCATCAGATGGAAGAAGAAGTTAGGGCCAGCCAAAGAAGACTTCGTGAAGTACATCTAAGGAGGATCTTCAAGAGCAGACACCACCTGGGCTGGAGTGAAAGAGATTGTGATGGACTGCGGTCTTGCTGCCCATTGTCCCACACTAAGTCTAATTAAGTCAATATCTGAGCTTTTCTACTCACAATGAGAGCACAGCACATATTGTTTCTTTGTGGCTTGTTTATTTCTAACTGGAAGACTGGAAGACCAGCAATGTGTGACATATCCACTCCCATCATCTGTAGTTGAAGCAATGGATAGTTAATACAATCAACTACAGAGTGGGAAATAACAGTAATATTTAGGACCACTGAATCCTCCAGCACCACCAATCCTGACCGCACAAACAGCCCCTCCTCCCATCAACTCCAGTTCTTCCACCCTCCACCCCTCTATGAATGTCCATAACTTAAACACCAGCAAAGGTATTTCAGTCACATCACATGTCAAGGCCAACAAACACCAATCCAAAGAAACTATTCACAAGATGAATTTGGTGGCAGACCTAGCTTTATTAGAAAACCAAGGGCAGTGACTTTATTCATTTACTATGTTTATGTAAAACACCTCGATAAGGGGGAGCCTTGGCAATCATAATAATCTACTTCATCAGAAGCACAACAACTTTCTCTCTTACCATGCAATGGACTCATTTATCAGTAAGACTTCCACATTAACTGTTAAATGGTTATCATCATATTCTAAACCTAGTCTTCTATGCGCTTCAATTGATTTCGCCTTTGCTGAATATATTGAGAAAATGCAGTGTGCAGTTTTGATTGCAGTAATTTTCTTCCTGTCAATTTAACACGGTTTTGATTTAAGATTCACTTTGAATGAAAAACTCACTTAGAGTCCCCTCTCTGCCCCCCTCAACCCCTGAATTTTAGCTGGGCACCCTGATTAAAGAACTGCAACAATTAGTATTAATTTTAAAGGTCACATCTGCTATTAGCTTTCAGATCCTGTTGTTTATTTCTGATCCTTGTGGACATTTCATGTCTTTGCCTGGTCACTCTCATGGGGCTGAATTTTGCAGTGGGTGGGTTGGGGGGGGTAGGGGGGTGGTGAGGGTGTGTTACTCCCTTACCTCCCCCGCCCTCCCCCACCTAAGAGGGGGAAGTAGCAGACTGGCCTCCTTCATTCACCCTTCGCCAGCTACATGTATTAATTGGCCAGTTAAGGGCCTATTGCAATCTCATGCTTTATGAAAAATGACTACTTACTGGGTGAGAACCACGAATTGAATTTTAAAGAGACTGAGGCAATGTTCCAGTGATTTGAATCAGTAGATTCAAGATGGCTGAACATTTGTATCACCATACATGACAAATTCCAAAGCCTTTAAATGGAGCCAACCTGACTGGAAAACTCCAGCAGAGACAATACCTTGAAGAAGTATGAATGGGATCATCTCCTAAACCATTCACAGAACATCCAGACAATCACCTGATTGGGAACTACACTTTGATGCAATCACCTCAGGCAATGAACTCTGGCTGAGAAAGGAATTCACTCAGCCATAATTTAATTAAATTGAAACCTTCCACCTGGAATATACTAGCCATGACCATATTTGGATAACTGGGAAGTTGATAAGAGATGATCATGTGACAAGATAGCTAACTCTTTTTGCATTTTAAGAAACTTTTCTCCAGGTCAGAGACAGAAGCTAAAAAGATGCCAAAGTGGCAAGATCCCTGTGTGGACCTCCCTCTCCCCATCCATCTTGCTAGCTCGAACCCTGACTGTTCAAGTGCTGCAGGCAGAGCTTTTTATAAAACATCAACCCAGCAGCCACTGTCACCAGAAGAAAAGATACATCGACTGCCAACATCTTTATACAGGCCCAATGCCGAATCCTGAGGGGTCAGCGAGCCAGCTGGAACGATCCAAGTCATCAACCTACAAGATCCATAAACCTTTAACTTTGATTGGACTTTTAAAAGCCTGTTTAATCTATCCTACTCTGCAACTTACTGCTGCGTGTGAGGGAGCTTTGAGTCTGCGCTTGCATGAAAGTTGGAGCATTTTATTATTCTTCTTAAACTGGGTTAAGTACAATAAACACAATTCTCTTTTCAAAACAACTGAAGAAAAACCTGTCTGTTTGTATCTTTCAGAATCACAGCACATAACCAGTTAAACACTCACTGAATTGGCAAATTAAAAAAATAACCTGCTGCAGTCAAATGCGGAGTGGAATAAGAGGGACAGTTATCCTACCCCTCCTCACCTCATAATAACAGGCCTCAATAGGCCTAAGGGTGGGTGGGTTGGCACATGCCTTACCTGCCCAACATATTCTGGGGACAGCTCAGGCATATGTAGGAAGATGGTGGGCTAGCCACCTGACTTATTTTCCGTACCCTCCAATATGTTGGCTGGGGAGCTGTAAGCTCCCCCCCCCACCCCGGCATATAATATGTTAGCTAATATCTACATGGCTAATTGGGAGCCCAGATGTGGCTAATCGCATTTTTGATAGACATTGTCACTGAGCACATGATTTAAAGGTACTCATATTCACATGGTCCACGCATATGTACTTTAACCTTTTTGTTGATAAAGTCGTTAGATAAAAAGCAGAGGGTGTGATTGTTCCGTAGATTATTGTGTGCACTTTATTTCCTTGATTACTGTTTATTGGTTACCTGCTAAAATGATGTGTAAAAACATTGGGCTTCTGCACCATGGAAACACACATGCGCCTTTTGGTGCAAATAAGCCCTTTCTCAGACTATAATCGCAGCCGAGTCCTGATGTTGTCATCTTTACCTGCGTTTTTCAGAATCATACAGCACACAGAGAGGCCATTTGGCCCATCGTGCTTGTCCTGGCTCTTTGAAGGAGCTATTCAATTAGTCCCAATTCCCATTTCTTTTTCCTGTAGCCCTGTAAATTCATTGATTTCATTTATTTATCTAATTCCTTTTGAAAATTATTCTTGAATCTACTTTCACCACCCATTCAGTTCAGGTAGCACATTCTGGATTATAGCAACCTTCAGATTTGACACATTTCTCATCTTCCCTTTGGTTCTTTTACCAGTTAGTTCAATTAATATTGTTTGGCTAATGACATTGGTTAATGGTTTTCCCCATCTGCTCAACCAAAAACTCTTCATTATTTTCAGCATCTCTGTTAAATCTCTTCTGAATCCCAGCTTTCTAGTTTATGCACATTATTCAAATCCGTGATCTCTTCTAGTTAACCTCCTCAAGCCCTTGACATCCTTCCTCAGGTACGGAGACCAGAATTGGACACAATGTCCTAGTTTAGGTTTAACCAATGTATAAAGGTTTATCATAACTTCCTTTTATATTCTATTCTTCTGTTTATAAAGCCAAGGCTCTGAATGTATTTTTAACCAGCCTCACCAATTTGTTCTCTGACCTTCAAAAACCTCTGTACAAAAAAGACTGTGGTATGTCTTGTTTTTGCAACCTATTTAGAACTGTACCATTTAGTTTATAATGTTTCTCCTCATGATCCCTTCCAAAATGCATCACTTCTGACTTCTCTAATAAATCATTAACAAAACCAATAAGAAATTCAGGAATATTTTTGTCTGTCATTTGTCTTTCCATTTCACTGTTCTATTTTTGTTTCCCTGAACTTACTATCTGTCTCGCCGTTTACTATATTTCCAAATTCATGTAATCTGCAAATTTTGAAATTAAGCCCCTATATATCCAAGTCCAAGTCATTAACGTAAGGTCAAAAAGAGCAGTGGTCCTAATACCAACGCCTGGATACACCACTATATATTTCCTTTTCTTCTGTAAAACAGCCATTCACCACTACTGTCTGCCTTCTGTCCATAGTCAATCTTACTGCTACTGCCTCTTTAATCCCAAGGGCTTCAATTTTGCAAATATTTTGAAAGTCCAAATTTCTTGCTGACTGTCATTTGTTTTTTCCTTGTGACCATTAATTTTGCTCCTAAGAGCTTCCCCATCTTCGACATTATAGGCTGCCTGGGCTGTAGTTACTGGGTTTATCTCTTTCGCTTATCTCAAACAGTTCACAATTCTCCAGTCCTCTGGCAGCATTATACAAAGAGGATTGAAAGGTTGTGTCCAGACTGTCCACTATTTCCACCCTTACTATCCTTGCATCCCACCCAGACTTTTCTACTTTGAGTGATTTGCCAGCTACTTAAGTACCTCCTTTTTATCTATCTTTATCTTGGCTAGTTTCTTTAGTACCTCAATCTCCACTATGTCAGTGGCATCATCTCCTTCATTAGTGAAGACAGATGCAAAATACTCATTTAGTACTTCATTCATACCCTCTGACTCAACAAAAAAAATTTCATTTTTGGTCCCTTATCAGCCTCACCTCTACTTATACCATCCTTATTTATATGTTTATGAAGGCGTTGGTGTGTTAATCACAATAAGAGGTTGTGGTGGAAGAATTAACCCACGCTAGTCTTTTGGTTCAAGCTGGTTTATTTTCAAGACAACGCCTCAGTGCTACTGACTTCCAAATAGCTTCCAATAACTCATCCTTTTTGTAAAACTTATCGAAAAATTTTAACAGGAAGGTTCAATCCCCCTTCATGATCCAAATCATCCACTTTCCACTCTGAAAATACCTTACTCCTTATCTTACTTTTGGCTGGTAATGATAACGCCAAAGCCATACCTTGCTTCTTCCAGGGTATGGAAGTAACCCAGGTTCACATTTCAATTTCAGCTTTCCATTGCTGATAAGGTTCAGAGTCAGAAAAAAATCGGTGGATAGTCAAAGCTTGCAATTTTGCTCTGTCCTTCTACCATTCCGGAGCTTAAGTTGTCAGCAACAGCGCACTCTTTTTCCTCAGAGGATTGAGACAAAAATCTTCATATACAGCAATCGATCAGCAAAGCTTAAAGTTCAACCTCTGCTACTATGTTAATCGCAATAAGAGGTTGTGGTGGAAGAATTAATCCAGGCTGGTCTTTTGGTTCAAGCAAGTTTATTTTCAAGACATGGGGGAGAATTTTCCCCCCGTTGGAGGGGAGGGGCGGGGGTTGTGCAGGGGCGGGCGCAGACACGATTGGCGCCCCCGATCGGGTCAGTGCCACCATTTTACAGCGTAATACATGCCCGGAAGCGCTGAGTGTCCCCTGTGCAGGCGGGGGGGGAGGGGAGGGGGGTGGTTTCCCTGAGTCCCTGAGTGCTAAAGAGCGCAGAAATCTCCCTGAGGCACAGAGCTGGCTCAGGGAGATTAGTTTAAGTTCCAAAAATTTTAATAAAGAAAAGAAAAAATTTTAAGACATGTCCCCTCGTATTTAATTTATAAACCCTTCATGAAACGTCATCCTGCCCGTGGATGAGGTTCCATGAAAAATGCGAAGGCCACCTGGGATCTTTGCCTGCCCACCAACCTTAAGTATGGACGGGCAGCTTTTTCAATAGCCTTAATTAGTTGATTAATGGCCTTGACAGGCCTTTGACAATTTGGCAGGTAAGCAGCTGCGTGCCCGCCGAACTGAAAAGCTAAGTGATGCGTGGTGATGTCGGGACACACGCCCAACGTCACCCCACGTCATTTTACGCCTCAGCGAGCAGGCCCCACCCCCACTCGCCAAGCCAAAGATTCAGCCCATGGTCCATGGTTCTCCCTTTTATGTCAGCCGCTAATCTATTCTTGTGAACTCTCTTTGCCCCTCTTAGTCCCCTTTTCAGTTCTGCTCTGCACTCTCTGTATCATTTGATTCTGTACTGAGTTATGAATCTGATATTTGTAACTCACATTTCTCTCATTCATGTTATTCTCTATATCTCTAATAGGGTTGCCAACTCTATTCCTGGAGGTTTCATCGCATGACTTGCCTCCACACTCCAGCCATTAGTCGGCCAACACATCCATCCTTGTGATGTACCGTCCTCCTCTGCCAATTGGAAAGCAAAAAGATTTATCACCCAAATGGATAATGCTTGACTGTCAGTCAATCTTTTTTTTTCCATTTTCAACATTTTTATATCTGTTAGAGAGAAATGTTCAAAGAAAACTTTTTTAAAATTATTTTTTAATGTCCCAATGATTTTTCTCCAGGGTTGCACACGGCAGTATCCTGGAGATTGATCTTCAATTCCTGGAGACTCCAGGCCAGTCCTATAGGATTAGCAACTCCAATCTCTAGTCATCCAGGAAGACCTGGCTTTGGATTCCTTCCTTTCTCCCTCATAGGAATGTGCCTGGTCTGAACCCTAACTGCCTCTTCTTTGAAAGCCTCTCATTGTTCATTTACTGTTTTACCTTAAACAGTCTTTGTTTCTACTCCACCTGGGCCAGAACCCTTCTCAACTCATTGAAATTTGGGTTTCTCAACTCCAGTTCAGCATCTTCACCTTTATTGTTCCTTGTTTCTTTCCATAGCTACTTTAAGTCCAATGCCATCGAAGAACTTGGCTGCTTTCTTACAGGTATCCTGCTCCTCTGCTTCATGCAGTGGGTTAATATTGGAACAGGGTGGGAGAAAGCAGCAGGGTCACAGTGGGTAAACAACTGCCTTATTTTAATTTTCGTTACACCTAATTTCTGCCAACCTGGACCCTTTGTGAGTTTAATTTGTGTTGATGCTCCACAATGCCCCCCCACCACCCACCCCCACCCCCCCCCAACCCCGGCACCCCCCCCAACCTACCTAGCTCAATAGTCTAACCATTGGATAGAATCAAAGATTTTCATTATCTTAAAGGCGTCACCTCAAAGTCTAGACTTCTCCATAGTAAAGTGTCCCAATTCTGTAAGCCTGTACTTAAAACTAAGTAAGTCAACAGACAGACAGCAGATTGTGAGATTGTGCACCTATCTACTGTAGATTTCTGGAAGGAGTCAGAGGTGAAGAAATTAAGGGTAGTGGTGACTTATACAGCCACTGGCATTGTGTGCCCACCTGGTCCACTCGCTCAGAAGTCTTTCTTCCAGGAGGTCGCCACTGTCAGTGACCACCTGATGCACTACCCTGAGCCGCCTGTACAGACATGAATACGAAGCTGATCCTCTGCCTGTAAACCCTGTGGTGAGGAAGATCGCCTCCTGCGAGCTGCGCCTCTGTGGTCCTCCCCTCTCCCCTGTGGATGGGTGAGAAGAAGGCTGCTCCTGGTGCGGCTACTGCTGCTCACCTTGGTCCTCACCTGAGGTACAAGATAAAGCTGATAAGTGGCACCCATGCTGGACTGATGTGTAATGGTTGGGAAGTGAAAGTGAGATACACAAAGCTGCCATATGTCAGAAATGACCTACAAAGTATTAGAAACCACCTCCAAGGCAACGAAAGCACACTCTCAATACAATTCCTGTAAGGAAAAGCCTTTCAGCTAGGCAAGGAAGCGGATGCGAGATATGAGTACTTGTGGATTTTTTTGCCTGTTCTTTGTTCAGCCCATTCAATTCACGCTGTCCCCTCATAAGACTTTCACCCTCGAGTTCCAGGAAATCCATGCACCCAGGGACAAATTCAAAAACCTAAGTTAAAGCAGCTTTTTAAAATTGCCTCTAACATATTTATATTGGTAACCCATGTCTGCCCAGGGGGTTTCCTGTGCCAAGCTGAATGCACTGAAGTTAAAGGTGGAAGTTGATAGGATCTGCGCGTCTCCCTGATGTGCCATCAACCCCAGTGCTTTTATACTGCCACTTGCTCCCAAATCCAACCACTTCTTTAGGTTAAAATCCCGTTTTCAACCAATGCCCCCTGCGTCCCCCCCCCCCCCCCCCCCCCCCCCCCCCCCACAACCAATTGGCTCTCATTACAACCCAGGAAGCAGGACTCCCTGTGTATGGAATTGCAATTCCTGGGGCAGAATTTTTTGGCCTGCGGCTCTGCACGTGCCTGACCCGATCAGGCTTCTTATCGTGCGAAAAGACGTCAGGCGAGCGTCCCGACATCGTGGTGCTATCGCGCGATATTTCACTCAGCTGACGTGCGCAAAACTTGGAAGCGCGCCCGCTGACAATTAAGAGGGCAATTCAGCCCATTAACGGCACAATTGACAATTCTCATCAAAGCTCATCCAAGGGCGGGATGAAATTTCCGTGATAAAATAAAAATAAATTTTGTTGAACAGCCCTTTTATCAGCTATATTTTCAGGTGGTACATAGACACCTTTTTTTTTTAGCTGTTAAAACCTTTGTTTTAGCATTTTCAGGTCTCCAGCTCCCTGAGGCAGCATGTCTACCTTCAGGGAGCTTTCTCACAGCGCTCACCCCGCACCCGGGGAAACATCATCGCCCGCACTCTTCCTGCTGCCATTCTGGCAGCGCTGAGCACTTCAGTGTGAATTTCACACTGGCTGGCCTTTCATCAGACAGCATGGAATCACCGTGCGGGTCCAATTGCAGCTGGCAGTCCATTTCCCAGCCATCCTGGGCCCACCAACTGGGTGCCCCCATCAGAGGTAGAATTCAGGCACTGGTCTCAACCCTAACCAATATTTGCCTTTTAAGGAGAACGTCCAGGTTCAGCTCCTTAAAAGGCCACTAGGAAACAGCGACCTGGTGTAAATGGGGCTTCTCATCATTTCTGCTAGCCTCCCCTCCAGAGTTACGGTGAGAGACTGGTGAAGGCCCCGGTGAAATTCAGTGGCCCTATATTGAGTGGAAATCCAAAAGACAGAACCCACGGTTAAAAACTCTATACGCCACCCAGTTATCTTCTTTACTGCATTATTTGGATTTATGACTTGCAATTTAAGATGGCTTCAAATTCATTATCAAGAAGGCGTTACCGAAATTGAAGCAGCCGGGACGTTTATTGTCAGGTGAGTCAGCCCTCGCTGTAGAGAACATTGTGTTATTATGAGGATTACATCAGCCAGAGAATTCCATGGTGAAATAATACCTATCTGCTGATAAAAATGCTTTGTTGATTGTAAGACGGCTTTATGCCATGGAGTGGGAGGTTCAGAATTTGACTGAGAGTGGGGCAGTGAGTGAGGACGGCAGGAAAGGCAACAGGTCAGAAGTGGAAATGCTTTGAGCAGCGTCACCCGCTCCACATCCCCTTTCTCCGTCTTTGCTCTCGTGGCTCATACCTGCCTTTCCCTGCTGGCAATGAGCTAGAGAGCACTTCACTACACATCAGGGAAGGCACTGCATGGGCAAGGCTAGGTTTTCTTGAGTCTGTTTAAGGTGGCATTGGCGAGGGCCATCGTGAACTTGTTGATTTTTAAAATATTGTCCCTTGTTATATATGTCGCCATTCCTTCACTGTCGCTGGGTCAAGATCCTGGAACTCCCTCCCTAACAGCACCATGGGTGTACCTACACCACATGGGCTGCAGCAGTTCAAGAAGACGGCTCACCACCACCTTCTCAGGGGCAATTAGGGATGGGCAATAAATGCTGGCCTAGCCAGTAATGCTCACATCCCATGAATGAATAAATAAAGGGATGTGGGCATTACTGGCATTAGTTGCCCATCCACAGTTACTCTTGAGTTGATTGGCTTGCTGGGGCCATTTCAGCTAAGAGTCAACCACATTGCTGTGGATCTGGAGTCACATGGACATCAGACCAGGTAAGGATGGCAGATTTCCTTCCCTGGAGGGCATTAGTGAATCAGATGGGTTTTTACAACACTCATCAGTAGTTTCATGGTCACTATTACTGAGACTAGCTTTATATTCCAGATTTATTATTATATTATTAACGGAATTTAAATTCCACCAGCTGCTGTGTTGGGATTTGAACTTAAGTCCCCAAATTATTAGCCTAAACCTCAGTATTACTCCAGTGACATTATCACTACACCATCATCTCTCCCAAGCACTGCTATGCTTGATGTTCCACACAAGTGGCTACTCTTTCCATTGACATGGACATCATCTGGAAGTTCCCTTCCAAGCCACTCACCATCCTGACTTGGAAATATATCGCCATTCCTACACTGTCGCTGGGTCAAAATCCTGGAACTCCCTTCCTAAGAGCACTGTGGGTGTGCCTACACCACATAAACTGCAAGGGCTCAAGAAGGCAGCTCACCACCACCTTCTCAAGGGCAATTAGGGATGGGCAATAAATTCTGGCCTAGCCAACGAAATCCACAACCTGTAAATTAATTTTAAAAAGTCACGAAGACCTGCAACATCATGCCATTCATTTTTGAGCCAGATGCCTCCAATCTCTCTCTCTCTCTCTCTCTGTCTCCAAGCATGAGCTGTGCTGCTGAAAAGGCTCATGGCATCTCACACGTTTTCTGTTACTGCTCCAGAATTATCCTCTTCAGTGATGGCCCCCACGGCTCAGCATCTGTGTCCAGCAAGTAGAGCTTGGAGCATCTTACACCCTCCAACAGGGACTCTCCACTGCTGTGCCAGTCTCCACCATCTGCTCTTGCCCATCTATGATGTGTGACACATGTAAGAACCTAACTAGCTGTCTTACCAGACCCACCTAGGTGTCTGTCTCCGAGCTGGTGGACGGTCTGCATGAGCCATGTGACAGAGCATCCTCAGAGTGAGTGACCTCCTCCTCTGAGGAGTCTTTGTTCTCCTCCTGCACCACCTCCTGTGAGATGTCCGATGACCCTGTGGGAGATGAAAGACATGATTTAGAATTCTCAAGGTAAGAAGGTGTAATGCCATCATTGTGCACATCAAACAGTAATACAGTAACCTTACAGTGCAGATGGAGACCGCTTGGCCCATTGAGCCTGCACTGGCCCTCTGAAAGGGCATTCCACCTGGTCCCACACCCCTGCCCTACCCCCGTAACCTTGCACATTCTCTCTTTTCAGGTAGCAATCCAATTCCCTTTTGAATACCTCGATTGAAGCTGCCTCCACCACCCTCTCAGGAGGTTTGTTCCAGAGTCCAACCACCCTCTGGGTGAAAAAATTTTTCCTCACATCACATTTACTCCTTTTGCCAATTATTTTGAACCTGTGTCCTCTAGGTCTTGATGTTTTCTTGGGTGGGAACAATTTCTCACTATTTGCCATGTCCCTACCCCTCAGGATCTTGAATACCTCTATCAAGTCTCCTCTCAGCCTTCTTCTCTCCATGGAAAACAGTCCCAACCTCTCCAATCTATCCTCTTGGCTGTAGTTCTTTATTCCGGGAATCATTCTTGTGAATCTCCTCACTACTCTCTCCAATGCCTTCACATCCTTCCCCAAGTATGGTGCCCAGAACTGGACATAGTACTCAAGATGAGGCCTAACTTGTGTCTTAACAAGTATAACATGACCTCCTTACTCTTGTACTCAATGCACTTATTAGTAAAGCCTAAGATACTATATGCTTTATTAACTGCTCTTTCAATATGCCCTACCATCTTCAATGACCTATGTACGTATACACTGAGGTCCCTCTGTTCCTGCACCTTCTCTAGAGGCTCTCCCTTTATTTTATGCTGTCTCACCATATTTTTCCTGCCAAAATGAATCACCTCACACTTCTCTGCATGAACTTCATCTGCCACTTGCCTCTCAATCCACCAACATGTCTATGTTCTTTTGCAAATCAAGACTATCTTCATCACAGTTGACAACATTTCCAATCTTCATATCATCTGCAAATTTTGAAATCATGCACCACAGTCTAGGTTATTAATATGTATCATGAAGGGCAAGGGTCCCAACATTGACTCCTGAGGAACTCCACTACAAACCATCCTCCAATCTGAAAAATGACCATTTATCACTACTCTCTGTTTCTTGTCACTCAGCCACATGATCATGTTTCACTGGTCGCTGACACCAAGCCAACCTGAGTCTGTTCCGATGATGCTACATTCAAAAACAGTTCCTCTGACATGTCCTCCTTCTTCCTTAACCGAGGTTTTCCACCCACGGTCGTTGACAGGGCCCTCAACCGTGTCCGGCCCATCTCCCGCGCATCCGCCCTCACGCCTTCTCCTCCCTCCCAGAAACATGATAGGGTCCCCCTTGTCCTCACTTATCACCCCACCAGCCTTCGCATTCAAAGGATCATCCTCCGCCATTTCCGCCAACTCCAGCATGATGCCACCACCAAACACATCTTCCCTTCACCCCCCTTATCGGCATTCCGTAGGGATCGCTCCCTCCGGGACACCCTGGTCCACTCCTCCATCACCCCCTACTCCTCAACCCCCTCCTATGGCACCACCCCATGCCCACGCAAAAAATGCAATACCTGCCCCTTCACTTCCTCTCTCCTCACCGTCCAAGGACCCAAACACTCCTTTCAAGTGAAGCAGCATTTCACTTGCATTTCCCCCAACTTAGTCTACTGCATTCGTTGCTCCCAATGTGGTCTCCTCTACATTGGAGAGACCAAACGTAAACTGGGCGACCGCTTTGCAGAACACCTGCGGTCTGTCCGCAAGAATGACCCAAACCTCCCTGTCGCTTGCCATTTCAACACTCCACCCTGCTCTCTTGCCCACATGTCTGTCCTTGGCTTGCTGCATTGTTCCAGTGAAGCCCAATGCAAACTGGAGGAACAACACCTCATCTTCCGACTAGGGACTTTACAGCCTTCTGAACTGAATATTGAATTCAACAACTTTAGGTCGTAAGCTCCCTCCCCCATCCCCACCCCCTTTCTGTTTCCCCCTTCCCTTTTTTTTCCAATAAATTATAAAGATTTTCCTTTTCCCACCTATTTCCATTATATATAAAAAAAACCCCACTAGAGCTATACCTTGAGTGCCCTACCATCCATTCTTAATTAGCACATTCGTTTAGATAATATCACCAACTTTAATTTTAACACCTATGTGTTCTATTGTACTATTGTCGTTGACATCTTTTGATGATCTGCTTCTATCACTGCTTGTTTGTCCCTACAACCACACACCCCCACACCCCCCTCCACCTCTTTGTCTCTCTATCTCTCCGCCCCCCACACACACACCTTAAACCAGCTTATATTTCAACTCTTTCTTGGACTCGAACGCAAGTTCTGTCGAAGGGTCATGAGGACTCGAAACGTCAACTCTTTTCTTCTCCGCCGATGCTGCCAGACCTGCTGAGTTTTTCCAGGTAATTCTGTTTTTGTTTTGGATTTCCAGCATCCGCAGTTTTTTTGTTTTTATCTCTGAGTTAGTGTTGTCTGACATGTGGCGGGGTGATTTTTAATTCTGTCATCAAGTAGCTGGGAGACCCCCATCTCTCCATCTCAGATTGCCTGGCATGCCAAGACTTGGCTTATCTCCTGCACCACCTATTCTGTAGGTGTCAATGGGGATGGCTGGAGAGCCAACTCTGGTTCTCTGCCTCTCCCAGAATTTCTGTCCTCTCTACTCCTGCAAGGAGGGAGAGAAACCTATCAGTCAGAGCAGTGAATGGATGGCCAACATTATGGAGTGTAACACTGTGAGTGTGACATTGCAGTCAGGTGAAGGTGAGTGTGAGAGGTGGATAATCAGACAGAGATGTGAAGAAGTGCCTGGACCAGGAGGGATGGATGTATCTGCATCTTAAAGGTCCATCTGATTAAGTGACCATCATCCTAATCAGAGGGCCAACAACTCAACAGTGCCACCTGGGAGCAGCGACCCATCCGCTCTTGTGGACTTGTATTTAACGCACTGGATTGTAATTGTCCGATGGGCTGGCAATGGGGAATCCCGATAGCGCAAATAGGGAACCTGGAAGTTTCATCAGTGCGTTTTCCAGTGTCTTTTTAACCCAGCCACTGCACCAGCATCTGAGCTTCCCGAACAGTTAGCATAAGTGGGTGTCATAACAACGTGCAGGGGGGATCTTCAGCTTAGTTATTTAAGGGGGCCTTGAAGAAATTAAAACTGTAGGATTAGATTTTAAACAGATTTTAAACAGAACAGAGAACTACAGCAATGGGGTCATAATGTTGTAAAGTTGCAGTTCACTTAGTGCGTGAGGAAGGATGCACAGACATGGGCTTGGGAAGGCAGAGTTAGGGGGTTGGGGTTAAATGCATATTAGGTTCTTCTTAGGCAGTCCCTCAGGATCAACGATCCATCCTGGTTCGATGTGTTCGGAGGTGGCTGATAAATCCAGTGTGCCACCTGCAGACTCCACCACATGTGGGAGGTGGTGCTTGGAGGGTTGGCTAGATGCATCGTTGAGAGGTTTGTGCACTCTCTCTGATACCTCGACTTGACCCCTACATGTTCGTGATGAACTCTTTCGATGTGCTCGGCTATAATTGAATGTGCACCACTCTCCTGCTGCTCACTTCTACAACAACTTCCAGTCATTGCTTCTTTTGTTCTGTGGCAGGCTTTGCCCTCCTATTGATAGAGATGAGAATCTCCCTCCTGGTCCTTACAACCGGGTAACATCAGCTCTAGGGGGGCATTAATGAAGTGAACTGCAACTTTGCAACATTATGAGCCCATTGCTGTAGTTCCTAGTGGTGTTTAAAATCTAATCCTACAGTTTTCATTTCTGCAAGGCCCCTGTAAATAGTCAAACTGAAGAACACTGATGCTGGTTGTTATGACACCCATTTACGCTAACTGTTCGGGAAGTTCAGATGCTGGTGCAGTGGCTGGGTTAAAAGGGCACTGGAAAACGCACTGATGAAACTTCCAGGTTCCCTATTCGCACTACCGGGATTCCCCATTGCCAGCCCATCGGACAGTTACAATCCAGTGCGTTAAATACAAGTCCACAAGATCGGATGTGGTCACTGCTCCCAGTGGCACTGCTGAGTTGTTGGCCCTCTGATTAGGACGATAGTCACTTCATTGGCTGCCACCTTTAAAATGCGGCCTTGGATCCTGCTGATTGCTGAAGCGGGCTAGCTCCCCGCTTTCGGCTTTGGCGATGGAACACCTGGAAAAATCTGACTAGTTGCCCTTCCTTTCATTTGCCCCAGCATTGGTGGCTGTGGAATTTCCTCCCTGGACTTCTTCACCTCTCCACCTCCCTTTCCACCTTTAAGACCCTCCTTAAAACCCTCTCTTAGACCAAGCTTTTGGTCACCTCTCCAAATATCTCCCTCTTTGGCTCTATGAAGTGTATTAGCAAAGTTTTTCTATGCTCCAGGCGCTATATAAATGCAAGTTCTCTGACTTTCCGTCTGATTGTAAAAGTAATTCTTTGAAAGCGATTTCTTGTCAAAACTCGCCTCAGAATGGACTAGTGTCATGTTTTGCCATGTTTTGAAGCATTTAAGAAAAATTCATAGGGCAGAATTTAATGCCCTGCCCCATAATAAGTTTGGTGGTGAGGGCATTTAATGGGGCTGGAGGGTGATTCATGCAGGCCCTGTGGCCTTCCTGCCTCCACCCTGGCTAAGTCTGTGGTGGGAAAGGCCCATGGAATCGAATACAGATGATGTATTTGCGTTATTTGTATATCACACTACCTTTGACCATTTTAAATCAGAGATATTGTCTGATTCCCATCCTGTCTGGCTGAAAACCTACCCATTCTCCCACTCCTACCCACTGTTGGGCAGTGTAGATGGGTTAACTGCAAAACTTGGAGTCACTGCATGTATGGATCCACTGTATGGAGTCACTGTAAAATACCCCATTCAGAGCCTGCCTCTAACAGGCAATTAAGGAACTAAAATGACTGGTATTGTAATGATTAATTGGTCCAAAGTGAGTCAGGCAGTTTTGTAACCAATTACTTTATTAACAAAGTTAACAGAACATCTTTTATAGCTTCTTCAATTAATGTTTACTTTTCAGGATGAAAACAAGAAAAGAGCCATTGAGTTTTCCCAATTTGAACTGTAGTCAGGACAACGGCAGACACTTTTAAGTGTTGTGGATTACTAGATAATTAATTTATGTGAGGATTCTTTAAAAGATTAGACAAGTTCCATTAACCTGAAAATGAAAACTAGGCTGAATTGAGGACCACTTCAGCTTTAGCAGCCCATGTCCATTATTAGATCTTGTTAAACAAAATGCTACTAAGATTCGAAGACATGAATGGTCAAACATTTGTTTCAAGAATATTCCCCGTTGTACAATGGGAGTAGAAATTGTTGAATGTGTCAGTCAGTGTTGGACACATATATTCTAATGATGGATTAGTAAAACCATATTTGAATTCCTCAAGGGCAATTAAAAACTGGCAACAAATACTGGCCTTGCCAGTGATGCTCACAATCCCATGACAGAGTATTAAAAAGTCTGTAAGGAGGGCTGGGCTATGCAACTTTCTGTAATTTTTCCTTGATGATTTTCTAAATGTTAATAACCTACAGAAGGATCAGGGCAGTGCAGAGTCTAAGGACAGTATTTAATGCACCCCATCCGCCCCCCTCCTACCACCACTCCTCCCCGTGTGAGTTTAGTGGGCAGGGAACGTTTAATCAGGCCGGACTGTGGTTTGTTGGGTGGGGGGGGGGGTTCCACCACCTTCCTGCCTTCATCCCGATTAAGTCTGTGACAGGAGGCCATGGACGGGCCTTCCCACCCCACCGCCAATTGAGCACCTTAAGTGGGCAATTAATGCTCACTTTAGGGCCCCATCCCACTACTGCTGGGATTAACCCAGCAGCTGGCAGGGAGCTCGCCATGCAGGGAGCATGACATGCGAACCAGTGTGGGGTTGCTTGCGGGCTCCTGGTTGGGGGGGGGAACCCATCGTTCAAAGGCGCTCAGTGCCTGAATGATAGGCCCAGCATCGGGATGATGATGCCCCCTGAGATCTACCCCCCGATCTTGGTCCTGACGCCCCCCCCCCCCCCACCACCTCACCTCTCCCTCCCCCCGTAACCACCCCCAGCCCATGACCCCTGCCTCCTGCCATCACTCACTTGGGATCCAGTGATGATACTGGGCCTTGGGCAGGAGTTGTACCAGCAGCAGCCACCACCTGCCCGTCCAATGCAGCTGCCGGCCTCTGATTGGGGTTCTTGGCCCTGGGGAAGGCCCAGGCTGTCCAGTTAAGTGCCTAAATGACACGTGATTCAGTGGGCCTTCCCTAAAAGAGGAAGCTCTTGTTGGCTCTCCCGCCAGTGGGAAAGACCCCTGTCGATTCCATTAAACGCCGTCCTGTATTGCTTATCAGAAATAATGATCTCAATGTTCTCATTTATTTGAACAGTAACAGGCAGCTGCAATGTGTACCATCGACAAGATGCACTGCATCAACTCATCAAGGCTCCTTCGACAGCACCTTCCAAACCTGCGATCTCTACCACCTGGAAGAACAAGGGCAGCAGACACATGGGAACACTACCATCTGCGAGTTCCCCACCAAGTCACACACCATCCTGACTTGGAACTATATTGTCATTCCTTTACTATCGCTGGGTCAAAATCCAAGAACTCCCTTAATCCTAACAGCAGTGCGGATATACCCAAAGCACATGGACTGCAGCAGTTCAAGATGGTGGCTCCCCATCACCTTCTCAAGGGCAATTAGGGATGGGCAATAAATGCTGGCCTAGCCAGCGATGCCCACATCCCATGAATGAATTAAGCATAAATACATCTCTAACAATGAGGTACCTTACCTGTTGAAGTTGAATTTTATTTGTATTTGCTTGTTGTAGTGGAAGATCGGATGAATGCACTGTACCAGTGAGATCATTAAACGTGAAGGTGTATATAACCTATTGATCCAAAAGCACAACAAACATCGTGTACTGAAAGATATCATTTATGGTAGATATAATTTGTGCGTTTCAATGTAAGAATGTCATTTGTTGGCTCATTATATTAGAAAACCTGGGATTAAAGAATTTTACATGTAATGAGTAATTTCATTCCCAGTGTAGACCAAGGAGCAGGTATTGGGAACTCAGCTTCTGTCTCATCATGTGGAGTTATGGTGTTAATTGTGCAGCAGGAGAACTCCTGGCCTCAAAGTAATAAAACCTCCTCAGCATATCATAGGGGAATGAGAGTCAGGATATGGGAAGATAGAGGGGAGAGGGGGAGCATGCGACGGAAGCAATCTTCTATATTTTTTGGAAGCTAAGAATAGTAGGAACACTCTTTTCCACAAAATATAACCCAGTTACTTCATTGGATCATTGTTGGAAGGTCCATTAGCACTCCCTCTAACTGTCACTGGTTAGAGCACTCAATGCCAGGACACAACAAAGGGACACATTTTGTCCACATGTCCCTGAAAATTGCAATTGGGATCCTCATTGCATCTTAGCAGCTCACACTAAGAGACTCACCACCTAAAACAAGTGGGACCCCTGCAAGCAATTGTGCTGACCAAAGTGTCAATGTTAATGGGTCAGTCAACTGAACCCTTATAGAGGTCCTTACTGTCCCGTTAATGCCAATCTAACCAGGTAACAATCAACCCTCCTTTGTCTCATTGTTCAGTATAATTAGCCAGCATCTGATTGCAATATAAATTCTCTTTGGTACCTATATATGCCCTGTGTTTCACTGTGAAATAATGTAACCCACGTTTTGTTGCTAAGAAGTAGTATACTAAATTGAATTGCACATATCCTCACCTCATCTCATTGTAAAATATAAACGCCAGGGGCTGAATTTTCACCTTGGCATGCGGGCACGCATGTGACACACACACGCGTGAAATAGCTCATGATGAAGTCAGGCAAGTGTCCCAACGTCATCACGCACTCGTGCGATATTTCAGTTGATGGATGCACACAGGAGTCAGCAGCACGCCCGCCGACAGTGAAGAGGGCTGTTAAGACCATTAATAAATCAATTAAACTAAATTATTCCCTGCTTGCCCAACCTTACGGTTGGCGGGTGGTCGAAAAGGCCAAGCGGCCTTTGGGTTTTTGAGGAAGCCTCATCCACGGGCAGGATGAAGTTTCCGATGCTAATTCAAAATAAAATAGAAATTTTTAAATCGCATTTCTAACATGTCCCCTGTTCATCTGACAGAGTGACATGCGGGGACATGTTTACCTTTTTTCTTAAAGCTTTATTTCTCATGTGAAAAATCTTCAGCTCCCTGAGGCAGCTCTGTGCCTTTCTGTGAGCGCTCCCGTGCGCATGTGCTGACCTCCGGCGCTCGCTCTCCTGCGCCCCCCCCCAGGCAACGCTGAGCATTTCAGCGCGGGATTCACGCGCTGGTTGGTTGTTAATTGGCCAGCCAGCGTGAAATCGTGTTCAGGACCCGTTGCGAAGCTGTTCCCCCGCCTGACGAGGAGTATATCCTCCCCCAGGATGTAGAAATAAGACCCCTTTACACCCGCCGCCCCTTCCCTGCCATGGAAGCAGTTCAGAGCAGATCGCCACCCAAAATGTGAGTTTGATCGTTTTCAATTTTAATGTATGTGTAGGCAGTGTGCTGTCGTGCAATGGATAGTGTCCCTGCCTCTGAGCCAGTCGTTCTAGTTTGGAGTTCCACTCTGAGTCTTAATGGTCATGGAAGGTGCATTCATAATGTGGCCAGATATGCTGATTACCAACCTGTAAATCCTTTCCAAATGCTGACAGTAGGTGGTAAGAGTGGTCCTGGTTAGCCAGGCTTTTTTTTATTCATTCATAGGATGTGGGTATCGCTGGCTAGACCAGCAACTATTGCCCATCCCTAGTTGCCCTTGAGAAGGTGGTGTTGAGCTGCCTTCTTGAACCGCTGCAGTCCATGTGGTGTAGGCACACCCACAGTGCTGTTAAGAAGGGAGTTCCAGGATTTTGACCCAGCGACAGTGAAGGAACAACAATATATTTCCAAGTCAGGATGGTGGGTGACTTGGAGGGGAACTTCCAGGTGGTGATGTTCCCATCTATCTACTGCCCTTGTCCTTCTGGATGGTAGTGGTCGTGGGTTTGGAAGGTGCTGTCTAAGGAGCCTTGGTGAATTCCTGAAGTGCATCTTGTAGATGGTACGTACTGCTGCTAATGTGCATCAGTTGTGGAGGGAGTAAATGTTTGTGGATGGGGTGCCAATCAAGCAGGCTGCTTTGTCCTGGACGATGTCAAGCTTCTTGAGTGTTGTGGAAGCTGCACTCATCCAGGCAAGTGGGGAGTATTCCATCACACTTGATGTACAATTACCCCATGCCAATTGCTTCAGATGTAGGCATCATGCAAACTTTGTGCTACCTGCTCATACAAATGACTGTAGCATGCAGCCAGCACTAGGTGCTCTGGAAGATGCATAGAAGTCCTTGGCACTTGTTATGCAGTCCTCACCCTGCTCTGATGCTGTAGTTATGGCTCCTGTTGGTGGCAAATTTCAGTGAGGACCTCCTTAGTCTCGTATATTGTTCCTCGCTGAGATTGAGGTAAGATCCATGAACACCTTGAGCAAATATTGTCTCCTGCTGACAGCCTTTCTTCTCCTCCTCCCTCCTCCATCAGCTTGTCCTGCTATGTGTTGCCTCTGCTCATTCTCCCAGTCAAGCTATATTCCAAGGGGAACACATGCTGCTACACCCATTTCAGGGAGGAAGTAGTTTGGTCAGAAGCTGTGAAGTCAGGACAAAGTCTTTCAGCATCTGCTATGCCACTTCCTGTAGACCTTTGCAACTTTAAACAATTCTAAGAACCACCAAATACTTCCACAATCACAGCACAAGCCAGTCGAAATCATCAGCAATTAATCTGGAAGTAGTTGATGGTGCCATTAAATAGTGCAGGTGGGGGTGGGTGGCTGGGACAGGGGGCTGGTGGTCCTTCCTGCTGGTGAATGCATGATCGGTTGCATGAGGTTAAGTACGGACATTGTAATGATTGGTTAGCTCAATTAGCTAGACCATGATGCTAGCAATGCTAAGATTGTGGCTTTGATCCCCATACAGGCTATTTATTTAAAAAGAATATAGAGGTGCTGCAAATGATGCAGAGAAGATTTACATAGATGATACCAGGTCCATGGGTGGATATCTCAAGAAAGGATGGGCAGGCTGGGTCCCTTCCTTTCTTAAAAAGAGAAGGCTAAGGGATGACCTAATTGAGGCAGTTGAAGTACTGAAAGGTTTTGCTAGGGTGGATACAGGGATAATGTTTCCTCTTGTGGGGAAGAGCATAACGAGAGGTCATCAATGTAAAATAGTGACCAAGAAATCCAATAGGGAATTCAGAAGAAACTTCTTTACCCAAAGAGTTCTGAGAATGTGGGACTCACTACCACAGGGAGTGGTTGAAGCTAATAGTACATATATATTTAAGGGAAGTTAGACAAACATATGAAGGAGAAGGGAATAGTGGGTTACAATAGTAAGTTTAGTTGAGGAAATATGGAAGGAGGCTTGAATAGAAGCATAAACACCAGCATGGACTGGTTAGGCCAAATGGCCTGTTTCTGTGCTGTATATCTTGTGCAATCCTATGTAATTGGAATGCTGAGCTTCAAAATAGCAGCCTGGCATCAAATCAGCATTGATTGATGTTACAGTCTGCCTATACTGCATGCTCCTGGCAGATGCTCACTGCGTATGTGCTAATGCTGTTGCTAAAATGGCACCTAACACTGCTCTCACAAGATGCTTGCATGTGCGTCATGGACATCATTTTGGAGACAGGATACTACTCAGAGCACCAAAACATTGGGTGCTAAGGAGCTGAATGTCACAACTGCTATACATTTATATATATATTAGTTCTTGGCAAATTTGTGGATCCAATTTTTTAAAGGATCCATTAACTTTGGGAGATAGGGCGAATTGACTTTTTAAAATTAGGATGTTGTGGGTTGTTTTACTTCAAATGTTGTTGATAGGTTTAGAATGTTGTGGATTGTCTCAGTTGTTTTGGCAGAATTGTCACAGCTGTAAAAACGTGAGCAGAGTTCTCAGAGCAGGTTGTTGGATATGGATTGGCCTGAAGCCTCCTCAGTGAGATGGAAGCTCTGAGTAAAAAGATTTATTTTCTCAGCTTTATAGCTACAGGGCATCAACTAGACAGAGAAAGGCCTCAAGGAAGAGCTGCACCATTGTAAAAACATTGAGTTAACACAGCACAGAGGAAATATGTGCTCTACTGAGTGTCTTCTTCACTTGTTAAAGATCTATTCTCTTTGCTTGTTGGTAAATATGCATTCCCAGGAGCTTCGCTGTTAAATGTAAATACTCTGTTAAGTCTGCATACCTTGTGTTTCATTTTTAAGCCTATTCCATGCATATCTCAATTTTATACGTACATCTGCTATGTCTCATTTTATCAGGAATAACTGTTACCTTAACCATGGTATAAGCCTCTTTTGCGTCATCAAGATCATGATGTGATTGACATTCATGTCATATAATGCTGACATGTCTTGCCAGCCAGATGATTTATCTTATAATGCTTTGTCATAGAAAACACTGTTGTGGGTGCTAATGTTCATCCCAAACTACAATCTGTGACCTTTGTGTCAAATGCATTGGTTAAAGCATAAAACAAATCATAGAATGTACATAAGAAGAACGGGGTCAAAATTCAGGACAATTCAGAATCTAACCAGCACAGAAATTGTTTACCAGGAAGCTATTGCGCCTGATTACTTCTAAATGCAATAAACTTTATGATTGTTGCAATCTGCATCTTTGTTATCATTATAGTCTTTCAACACTTTACGGAGAATTCAGATCTGATTTGCTGGCTATTTTTAATTGGATTTTTCAGAGGCTAAAATGGAACTCCTAAACTTGCTATGGTGCAAGAAATTAAATTGCCCTCACGAATTAACCTGTTTCTGAAAAGCTGGTGAATACAGTTTGGACCCTAAATAAAACAGCATATTTACTTAGCTGCGCAATTTGCAAAGGTCGCCAGCTAAAGCAAAGGATCATCTTCGTGAGTTAATGATGTATTAATTCCCATGAAGAATCGGCATGGTTTTTTTTATACAGCGAGTGGTTAAGATCTAGAACGCGCTGTCTGAGAGTGTGATGGAGGCAGATTCAATCGTTACTCTCAGAAGGGAGTTGGATAAATGCTTGAAGAAAATAAATAGCAGGGCTATGGGGAAAAGGTGGGGGGAGTGACACTAGCTGAGTTGCTATTGCAGAGGGCCAGAGTGGACACAGTGAGCCAAATGGTCTCCTTCTGTGCTGTAACCATTCTATGGTTCCATGATCTGTGTTCAGTTAGTAAAATACCCTGATCATTTGGAAAATGCACTTCAACATTTGTTTTGCTACGAGTGGGCCTCAGACCTCTGGTCTACAAGTTCACAACTTAGCTGAAGGGAAGAGTAAGAAACCTAGGCCGGGATTTTCCAATTCTGCCCACCGCGGGACTGGAAATTTCTGCCCAAAGTCAATGGACCTTTGGCTGGTCCTTCAAATTTTCTGTGTCCCCCCCCCACCCACCCCCACGATGAATCTCACTGCTGGCGAGACCAGAAAATCTCAGCCTAAGTTCTAGCAGGTATACAGATGCGAACATTAGGATGAACTGCCACCAGGTTATAGTTTTAATAAAAATAAATGACAAATTCCATGTTGAATAAAAATCACACCAGATACAGAAACCCTAAAATTATTAAATAAACATACAGTATTTCCAATAAACGGATAAGTTCTGTGCTTTAAACAAGATCCTAACAATATCAAATTAAAGATTAATGTTACATTTCATTATTGAAAAAGGTAACAAATATGAATGATAAAAAACATAACATTTCAGTAAATGCTGTGAAGTTAAATAATATTATTCCTTGGGCACTAAAACCTTTCCACATGCTTTCGGCACCTGCAGACCCGAATACTTCTATGCTCTCTGTGATTAAATAGGGAGAAACTGTTCCCATTGGTGGAAGGATCGAGAACCAGAGGACATCGATTTAAGGTGATATTATAGGTGGCCAAGTTGTGTTATTAGTGATAGAGTTAGTCTACAGACACTTCTTGGGTGGAAACATTAAGTTTATTTACAATATACTCAGCAGCAACTACATGAGTACCTTCAACCCCAACTCCAACTCTACACTGACTGCTGAGGTAGCCTGTGCCACTCTCCTATTGGTTACTACAGATCATGTGATCTCTGCTGACAAGTTTTACTCTTAAAGGTACAATACACACTAAATAAAACCATAATTATTACATTCCTCCTCGGCTATACATGTTATATTTACAAGTGCCTATTTTTCAATGCAACATAATATTTACACCGGGTAAGGAATTTACAAGTTCAGTCTTTCAGGTGGTTTCCTGCTGTGTGTGGAATGTCGCAGCACCACAACTTCAGATCCTTTGTCAGGAGCCTCCTTTTCCGGAGTTTCCTGAACATCAGGTGCTTCAGTGGGCAATTGCAGTTCTGTATCCTGAACTCTAACAAGAACATCAGACATGTCAGTCCTGGGTTGAATATCCTCAACAGGAAAAGTAGACCCGGTCATGATCACTGGTGGAACTAAACGATAAGATAGAGGTCTAGTCACAGCACTCATTTCACCCGGTAACCACTTTGGTCCTTCCCCAAAGTTTTTCACGTATACCGGCTATCCCATGGTAAATTTCCTCTCGAGACTATACCAGTCATGTCGAGTTTTCTGGCTTCCCTGATTCCTTTCCACCTTTCCCTCTAAATTCAGCATTATTAAGTTCAACCTCCCCCTGAGACAGCATTTCAACAATAACTCCGCAGGTGTGGCACCTGTTGTTGTTTGAGGGGTAGTTCTGTAATAAGAAAGATAGTGTGCTAGCTTGGTTGCCAAGAGATCACCAGCTGGTTTTTTCAAGCCTGCCTTGGATGTTTGAACCGCCCTTTCGGCCAGTCCGTTTGAGGAAGAGCGGCACAGTGCTGTTTTCACATGAGTGATACCGTTGAGGCTGATAAACCTTTGAAACTCAGCCCTCGTAAATGCCGTGCCACTATCGGAGACGACTACTTCTGGTAGTCCGTGAATGGCAAAACTCTGACGTAGTTTCTTAATTGTAACGCCCGACGTTGGTGACTTCACCTCATATACGTCCCAACCATTTTAAATGGGCATCGATAATGAGCAGAAACATTGTTCCCAGGAAAGGTCCAACGTAGTCAATGTGTAACCACACCCAGGGTTTACCTGGTCACTCCCATGAGTGTAGCGGAGTTGTCACTGACAACTTATGCAGTTGCTAACATTGCACAAAGTGCTTTACTAAACTCTCTATTTCACCATCCATTCTTGATACGTAGCCTATAGGCCATTCCGTGCCATCATCCATCCAATGAGAGAGCACTGCACCCACTCCGTAGGGAGATGCCATGTCAATTCTTTTGTCTGGTCGTAATGCACAAATAAGTTGAACGAGTGCAATAATTGTTTCAACTTTATGAAAGCTTCTTTCTGGGGAGCCTCCCAAGACCAAAGTTGATCCTTTTTGAGTAGAGAATGCAGAGGGGCCCATGCTGTAGACAAATTGGGTAAGAACCACCCATGATAGTGGATCATATGATTTGAGATCTGAGGCGTTCTTTGGTATAGATGCCTCTCTTATGGCTCTCACTTTCTCCTCAACTGGGTGGAGGCCCTGTGAGTCTACCTGGTAACCCAAATAGATTACCTTCCTCACTTTTTAAACGCGCTTCAGCTTGCAAGAAACATTTTAAGACTTCTTCTGAGTTTGCCAAATGCTCTCTTTCAGTGAATCCGGTCACCAATACATCATCTGAATGGACTGCAACCTCGGGCAGTCCCTGCTGTAAGCTTTTGATTGTTCTCTGAAAGATGGCACAAGTGGAGGAAACACTGAAAGGCAATTGCGTATATTAGCACAAACCTTTGTGGGTATTAATTATGACAAGTTCCCAGGAGGCATTATCCAAATCTAGTTGTTGATAAGCATGACTCATATCAAGTTTTGTGCACATTGTCCCTCCTGCCAGCTTGGCATACAGGTCTTTGATTTTTGGAATGGGGTGCCTGTCTAGCTTAGCTACTTTATTAACCATCAGTTTGTAGTCCCCACAAATTCAGATGCTTTGGTTGTGTTTGAGGACAGGGACAATGGGTGCTGCCCATTCTGAAAACTGAACGGGTTGCAATAGGCCCAGTTTCTCTAGTTTGTTCAGTTCAATGTGAACTTTTTCTCACAGGGTATATGGCACCAGTCTCACCTTCATGAAGCGAGGGGTTGCTTCCGGATCCACATGAATCTTGGCCTGCTGGCCCTGGATTTTCTCCAGTTCGTCATTGAAGACAGTGGCGTATTTTCTAAGTAGCTCCAGTAGCCCACTTGCTCTCAACTGGAAAATTTCAGCCCATTCTAACTTAATCTCCTTTAACCAATTTCATCCCAGGAGGCTTGGCCCTTCACCTCCTACCACCATCAAGGGTAGCTTTGTTAATTGGCTTCCACAAAGTACAGTTACTTTGCTCATGCTTTTTACTTGAATGTCTTTACCGTATATCTTTTTAGCTTGGGGGTTGTTTTTTCTAAACTTAATTGATGTTCACTATTATTCAAATATTTGAAGGTATGTTCCCCAATTACTGTAATGGAAGCTCCCATGTCCACTTCCATTCTAACAGGTTTGCCATTTACTTTCACTGCGACAGATATTGCTTCTGTCTTTCCAACTTTCAGATTAAACAACGAGTAAATGTCTGAAACAAAAACAAAAATACCTGGAAAAACTCAGCAGGTCTGGCAGCATCTGCGGAGAGGAACACAGTTAACGTTTCGAGTCCGTATGACTCTTCAACAGAACTAAGTAAAAATAAAAGCGAGATGAAATATAAGCTGGTTTAAGGGTGGATGGGACAGGTATGGTGTGGATAGAGGGCCAGTGATAGGTGGAGATAAACAAAAGATGTCACAGACAAAAGGACAAAGAGGTGTTGAAGGTGGTGATATTATCTAAGGAATGTGCTAATTAAGGGTAGAAAGCAGGACGAGCAAGGTTCAGATAGCCCCAGTGGGGCTGGGGTGGGGTGAAGGAATCCAAAAAGGCTCAAATGTAGAGATAAAACAATGGAAAGGAAATACATTTAAAAATAATGGAGAGACCAAACGTAAACTGGGCAACCACTTTGCAGAACACCTTTGGTCTGTCCACAATTACCCAGACTTCCCTGTCACTTGCCAGTTCAACACTCCACCCTGCTCTCTTGCCCACATGTCCGTCCTTGGCTTGCTGCATCGTTCCAGTGAAGCTCAACGCAAACTGGAGGAACAGCACCTCATCTTCCAACTAGGCACTTTACAGCCTTCTGGACTGAATATTGAGTTCAACAATTTTAGAACATGAACTCCCACCTCCATCCCACCTCCTTTCCAATCCCCCTCTCTTTTTTCCAATAACTTATGTAGATTTTTATTTTCCCACCTATTTCTATTATTTTTAAATGTATTTCCATCCATTGTTTTATCTCTACCTTTTAGCCTTTTTTGATTCCTTCCACCCCACACCCCCCCACCCCCAGCCCCGCCCACCCCACCACTAGGGCTATCTGTACCTTGCTTGTCCTGTTTTCCACCCTTAATTAGCATATTCCTAGATAATATCACCACCTTCAACACCTCTTTGTCCTTTTGTCTGTGACATCTTTTGGTTATCTCCACCTATCACTGGCTTTCTATCCAGCTCTACCTGTCCCATCCACCCTTAAACCAGTTTATATTTCACCTCTCTTCTATTTTTACTTAGTTCTGTTGAAGGGTCATTCAGACTCGAAACGTTAACTGTGTTCCTCTCCGCAGATGCTGCCAGACCTGCTGAGTTTTTCCAGGTATTTTTGTTTTTGTTTTGGATTTCCAGCCTCCACAGTTTTTTGCTTTTATCTGAGTAAATGTTTGATTGTGTTTTTTCAGCCTCTTCTACAATGTCGATTTCATTGGGCTTCTTCTTTTGTTTACAAGCCTGCTTTAATCTTTCCTTGCGCTGCATCATCATATGTCCATTGCTAAGACAAAAATAGCATTCGATTTTTTAAAACTGCAAATCACTAAGAGACTGTTTCCACCACTATTAAAATTATTCTTTGATTTTGCTGCTAAGTTATTTTTCTTTATTCTTCAGCTAGTGGGGGCTGTTTCCCACTTCTCAACAGAGTTTCACTGTTTCGTGTCACTTTCGACTGAGAATTCCCACCCAATGTGGAGGATGGCGCTATTTTGTGCACCTATATTGCTTGTGAATCTCTTACAGTGATTTCCATGGCCAGCACTATCTCTAACACCTTCTTGAAATCCATATTCACTCAGACAATAATCTTTTCTGAATAATGTCCTCTTTCACACCACACTCTAAACTATCTCTGAGCATGTTGTTCAGAATCATACTGAACTCATCGTGTTCCATTAGCTGCTTCAAATTTGCCACATAGCATGTAATTGGCTCACCCAGGGCTCAATTTCGCGAATTAAATCTAAACCTCTGCACCATGACTGAGGATTGGGTTGAAAGTGCCCCTACATGAGGTCCACCAATTCATCAAAACTCTTCGAATCTGGGGCACTGGGTGCCGTCAAACTTTGATTCAGGCTGTAGGTATTGCTCCCACAAGTACTCAAGAGGATCGCTTGCCTCTTGTCTTCCCCCGTAATCTCGTTCACTTGAAAAAAGAACGTGGGGCTTTCTATGTATTGAGACCAATCATCTGTAGCTGGTTTAGAAGGATCAATTCTCCCAAATTGCGGAATTTCGAGAGAGGATAACTTCTTCAATTCTAACGGAGCTTGCTACTTACAATCACTGGGCGAGGCATAGTGCCCATTTCTTTGTAATTTGATTTCTTCCGTTCAATCCTGTTTTATCCTCATCACCAGTTTGTCATAGGGTGGCTGGGTTGTACTATTAGTGATAGAGTTGATCTGCAGACATTTCTTGGGTGTAAGTTTATTTACAATATACTCAGCAGCAACTACACGCGTGCTTTCAATTCCAACTCTAACTTGACACTGACTGCTGAGGTAGCCCGTGCTACTCTCCTATTGGTTACTACAGATCATGTGATCGCTCCTAACAAGTACAATTCCTAAAGATAAAATGCACATTAAATAAAGCCATAATTACCACAGGTGATTAACAAAAGAACCAACGGCGACATGAGGAAAAAATGTTGTTATGCAGAGAGTGATTAGGATCTGAAATGCACTGCCTAAGAGTGTGGTGGACACAGGTTCAATTGAGGCCTTCAATAGAAAACTGGATCTGAGGAGACAAATATTGCAAGGCTATGAGGAAGAGGCAGGGGAGTGAGACTAGATGAATTATTCTTGCAGAGATTTGGTTCAGACACAACGGGCAGAATGGCCTCCTTCCATGATGGAACCATTCAATGATTCTACAATTCTTCACCCAGCATAAGCTCTAATTTGTGCAAAAACTCCTGTTCAATTGCTTCTAAAATCTCAGATATGAATCTTTCAAACCGCGCCCCCCCCAGCAAAGGGTTGATAGAGCCATTGAGAGTGCCTTTGACATAAACGGCCACTTATTGTGCCCTATATGAAGGTAACTTCACAACTTTTCTCTGACTGCTTTTCATGGTACTGCCCCCTTTCTGGTGCTGCTTTCCTTAGCTTTTCAATATCGAATTAATGCTGCGCCCATTGTTTGGCACAGAGTTGTGAAGAGCCCATCATTCAATCCAGCATAAGCAGCCATCAGGTGGACCCTAGGTGAGGAGCTGCTGACACAATCCTCTGTTGCCCTTGTGGCCACACATACCAGAGCTGCTCGGAGACATGTAGCGCAGTCAGGGGAGTGTGAGCACATCCTGTACTCACACACATGTGAGTCAAAATCAGGCCATGCCTTCAGTTGCCTAGGCACCAAGCTCTGAAGTACCCTCCTCAAACCTCTACCTTACACCTCTCTTCCTCGCTTCCATCCTTTAAGATGCTCCTTAAAACCTGCCTCTTTGACCAGGCTTTTGGTCGTCTGACCTATTGGGCCACTTTGTGGGCAAGCACGACGATCACATTCCTGAAGGACTCTCTGGATCCAAACACCTCCAGGGGACGCTCCAATTTGCGAAGTGAACTCTTTCAGAAGTTTTATAAGTGCTGGGAGGGCACCTAGAGATGAAGGTTCCCGCTCTCTCCCTTACCTGCAATGCCAAATTGCAGCTCCTTCAGTACTGGGAGGGCTTCTTATTGGCCCTCCAGCTTCAAGAGCCCGCATGCTGTCCTTAATTGGATGACGAGCGCACTCTCTGGCCATTAATTGGCCATTTCAGGGAAAATCACTGCCGGGTACCTGTTTCCCACACAGTGGCCAAAATCTTACGCTCTCGCTGTTGGCAGACTTGGGGACAGGAAAGGCATTTACTTAGGCGGAATGATGGCGCACCAGAATCCTGCGAGCTTTGCCCCTACACCAGAATTAAGTTCACGGTAGGAAGGCCCCTGGTCAACCTTCCCGCGCTGCTGCCAGTTGAGGCCCTTAAGTGTCCAATTAATGATCAATCGAGGGCTTCATCCTGCTACCACTGGTATTAACCCAGCTGCAGGCTGACCTGTCGCCATGCAGAATGTACAACTGGTAAAACTGTGTTGCCAGCTTGTCATCTTTTGGGGCAGGGCTCCCTCGATCAAGGGCAACCCCCACTCCTTTGGCCTGGGTCACTCCGTGACCCTGGGACTCCAGCTCCTGTCATTCTGGCATCAGCCACCGCCTCCCAGTGGGGCTGCTGGGTACAAGAGCTGCTGGTCTTCTGGACAAATTAGAGTTTATGCTGGGTGAAGAATTGGAGAATCATGGAATGGTTACATGACAGAAGGTGGCTGTTCAGCCCATTGTGTCCAAACCAACTCTCTGCATCTAGCATTGTACCCTTTATTTTATATAATCTCTCCATGTTCTTCCTACCAAAATGAATCACTTCACATTTCTCCACCTTGAACCTCATCTGCCCACTCCACCAACTTGTCTATATTCTTTTGAAGTTCTACACTATCCCCTCATAGTTCACAATACTTCCAAGTTTAGTATCATCTGCAAATTTTGAAATTGTGCCCTGTACACCAAGATCTAGATGTATATCAGGAAAAGCAAGAATCCCAAGACTGACCCCAAGGGAACTCCACTACAAACCTTCCTCCAGCCCGAAAAACATTAATTTACCACTACTCTCTGTTTCCTGTCACTCAGCCAATTTTGTATCCATGTTGCCACTGTCCCTTTTATTCCATGAACTATAACTTTTCTCACAAGTCTGTTGTGTGGCACTATATCAAATGCCTTTTGAAAGTCCATGTACACCACATCAACAGCATTGTCCTCATCAACCCTCTCCAAAAAACTCTAGCAAGTTAATTAAACATAATTTTCCCTCAACAAATTCATGCTGGCTTTCTTTAATTTACCCACATTTGCCCAAGTGACTATTAATTTTGTCCCTACTTATTGTTTCTAGAAGTTTCCCCACCACCGAAGTTAAACTGACTGGCCTGTAGTTGCTGGGCTTACCTCTACACCCTTTTTTAACAAGGGTGTAACATCTGCAACTTTCCAGTCCTCTGGCACTGTCCCGAGTCTATAAAAGATCAGAAAATTATGGCCTGTGCCTCTGCAATTTCCATTCTCCCTTCTCTCAGTATTCTTGGATGCATCACATGCAGACCTGGTGCCTTGTCAACTTTAAGTACACATGGCCTATCCAATACGTCCACCTTATCTATTTTAAATCCTTGTAGTGTATTAATTACCTCCTCTTTCACCATGGCCCATGTAGCATCTTCTTCCTTGGTAAAGACAGCGGCAAATTCCACAGTCATGCTCCCATCTCCATGCATAAATCCCCTTTTTGGTCCCTAATCGGCCTTACAGCTCGCTTTACCAACCTTTCATTATTTATATGATTACATAGACTTTGGGATTCCCTTTTATGTTAGCTGCTGGTCTCTTTTCATACTCTCAGTTTGCTTCTCTTGTTTTTTCACTTCCCCTCGGAACTTTTTATATTCAGCCTAGTTCTCTATTGTATTATCCACCTGACACGTATCATTAGCACACTTTTTCTTCTTTATCTTAATCTCCACCTCCTTTGTCATCCAGGGAGCTTTGGATTTGTTTGTCCTACCTTCCCCTTTTGAGGAAATATACCTTAACTGTGCCCGATCTATTTCTTCTTTGAAGGTAGTCTATTGTTCAGCTACTGCTTCCCCTGGCAACATTTGACTCTAATTTACTCCGCCCAGATCCATTCTATTCCATTGAAATTGACTTTCCTCTGGTTAATTATTTCTATTCTCAATTGTTTTTGTCCTTTTCCATAGCCAACCTAAACCTTATGATATTATAATCACTGCCCCCTAAATGTTCTCCTATTGACATTTGATCCACGTGGACCACTCATTATCAAGAACCAGGTCCAGCAGTGCCTCCTTTCTCATTGGACTAGAAACATCCTGCTGTAGGAAATTCTCCTGAATACATTTTAGGAACTCTTGGTCCCTCTCTGCCCTTTACACTACCACTATCCCAGTCTATATTTGGATAATTAAAATCCCCCATTATAACTTCACTATAATTCTCGCATCTCTCTGTAATTTCCTTGCAAATTTGTTCCTCTGCATCCTTCCCACTAGTTGGTGGCCTATAGACTACACTGAGCAATGTAATTGCACCTTTTTATTCCTTAGCTCTAGGCAAATAGATCCTGTCCTTGACCCCTTTGGGACATCCTCTCTCTCCAGCATTGCAATGTTCTCCTTAATCAATACTGCCACATACTCCTCTTCTTCCTTTCCTATCTTTCCTGAACACCCTGGATCCAGGAATATTTAACACCCAGTCCTGCCCTTCTTTGAGCCAGGCCTCTGTTATAGCTACAACATCGTAATTCCACATGTCAATCTGTGCCTGTAACTCACCAATACAACATAGCACATTCCGTGCACTCACATACCTGCACAGTAACCCTGATTTATAAGTTATTGCTTTCTCCCTTTCTCTGACCCCATCTAACAACTTACTAATCCCTACTCTAATGCTATCTATCTCTCCCAGTATTCTGTGCATCTTGGTATTCCTCTCTGCTATTTTCTCCTAGTTCCCACGCCCTTGCCGAGTTACTTTAGCCCCTCTCCAATAGCACTACCAAATTGCCCACAAGTAACTCAATCCTGGCTATGTTCAGATGCAAGCTGTCCGGCCTGTACAGGTATCATTGTTACCAGAGCCAGTCCCAATGTCCTAAGAACCTGAAGCCCACCCTCCTGCATCATCTTTCCAACCATGCATTCACCTGCTTTATCTTACTATTTCTATACTCACTTGTGCAGTGCACTCAGAGTAATCTGGAGATTACCACTTTTGAGGTCCTGCTTGCTAATTTCACAACTAGCTCCCCAAATTGTAACTGCAGGACCACATCCCTCTTTCTACTTATGTTGTTGGTACCGATGTGGACCACGACTGCTGGCTGTTCACCCTCCCCCCACCCTCAGGGTGCTCTGCAGCCATTCAGTGACATCCTTGACCCTGGCACCAGGGAGGAAACACACCAACCTGGATTCACATCTGTGACTGCAGAAACGCCTGTCCATTCCCCTAACTATCGAATCACCGAGCACTATTGCTCTTCCAGTCTTCCTTCTACCCCCCTGTACAGCTGAGCCACCCATTGTGCCATTGACTTGAATGTGGCTACACTCCCCAGATGAACTATCACTCTCATCAGTATTCAGAATGGAAGAGTGGGATGCACTCAGGGGACTCCTGCACTACCTGACTGTTTCTTCTTGACTCCCTTGTGGTTCCCCCATTCCCTCTCTCCCTGTGTACTCTTAAGCTACGGGGTGACCACATCTATAAATGTGCTTTCCACAGAGCTCTCAACCTCACTGATGTACCACAGTGACACCAGCTGTTGAATAAGCTCCGAAACCCAGAGCTCAGGCTGCTGCAACTGAAGACACTTCCTGCATAAAACATTATCGAGAATGCAAGAAGCATCTTGGAGTACACAGGATGTGCACTCTAGAGGTCGGAGCAGTTCTGCCATTCCTCTATCTATTCATTAGTAATCTTGTTACTGTTAATAAATGTTGCTATTGCTATTAAACATTAACACTGCTAATGAACCTTTACCACTAATGTTGTTCTAACATTAATATTTCCACGTGAGTTTACAACAAATTGCCTTTCCTTTACTTGCAATCTAAATAAATTCAAATGTTGTATAGTCTGCACCATTTATAATGGATTGTTAATGTCATTTGCCCGCTCTAAGGATAGACAGTAAACACACCATAGCCCTAGACACACTCTAACTGTAGTGTTCCTCACCATAACAATTACTCAGATAGGGCATGGCCTTCTTTGAGGAGATGTTTATATTAAGACTGGGCTGACCTGGTATATTCTTCATCCATAAGTTGAAATCCAACAATATGATTTCCCAGCCAGTATGCAACACAACACTCTGATGGTTCAGGTTATACCTTCTCAGCTGGAGTTTGGGACAGAGACTCCCAATAGAATCACAATAACAGCAGTATGTATTTCCTTGCCGGTTTGCTAAATGGCACTTGATATTTCTGTTAAGTTTTGAAACACATTTACAAATGTGGCAGCCAGTTCAAAAGAATGTAGGAACAGCAGGGGGTCATTTAGCCCCTGACCCTTAAATACCTAACACCGCAGAGGCAGTGGTGTAGTGGTAATGTCACCAGCTAGTAATCCAGAGGCCCAGGCTAATGTTCTGGGGATACCTCCATTAAGGCAACAGTAAATCTCATAGATTTAAACAGATACCTGGCAAAGCACAACCTGGACAGTTGCATTCAAAGTGAGATTCTTTCAGCTCTGTGTCCTTGCAGACAGCAGCTTGAGGCTTCTTGTTGGATCTTAAAATGCCTCCGCCTTACACACAATCTCCTTTCTCTTTATACATACCTTTCTCTTTGAATGTAGATTTTCCATTGTATCACAAGGCTTTTAACTTTACCTCTTCTAACAATAACGTCCTTTCATCCCACCAATTTTATTAGTAAACTGAAATAAACACATGGTTTGGCGTCTTCTAGCTAGGTGTAAGATTTCACCCGCAGTCTTGAATGGTTTCTTTTAACAAATGCAAATTTACCTTTGCCTTCTACCCTCCTTACATTTACATAATTAACATCTCAATACCACTGTACACCAAAGCACCCAGACTAGCTGGCTTTAAACCAATTAAGACACACACAGACACACACACATAGGGCAGAATTTTTCACTGAGTGGGCGGACGCATGCCTGCCTTAAGATGACGCGCGATGACATCAGGCAAGAGTCCCAACGTCATCACACACCAGCAGGATATTTTGCTTGGTGGGGGCGAGTGGGCTGTTGGAGCCACGCCTGTCATTAATAAATAGGCTAATTAAGGCCCTTGACAACCCAGCTGATGGAAATTTAACATTGCCTGTGTGATTTTTTGCTCGTCGCATGAGCAAAACGGACAGACAGGCAGGCCACAGTTTGCAAAATCTCATCCACAGTTGGGATAAGAAGGGTCAGCAGCATTGTCAATGTAAGTAGTTCTCGAGATAACTTGCTGCTGGTGGCTTATTGGTACTTATCACCTTAATCTCTGATCACGCCTTAATTCATAGCATTTCCAGGCTTCATTTCTGGACTCATTGCTGTCTTCCAGGCCCCCTGAGGATTCGAACCTCCAGGACCCTTCCAGGTATCAGGCAGCCTTCCCTTACCCTGGTAATGGGGATTGTGGTCTCCACTAGAGGCACCTCCTCTGAGGAGGAAGAGAGGGGCAGAAGGGACAGGAGGCCAGGTGTCCCAATGCAGCTTCCAGGGAAGGGACCTGTGGGTGGAGAGGCTCAGCCACAAGGGGTGCAGGGCCAGCAGGAAGTCCAAGGTGGAAGGGACTGCAGAAGACATCATTATCCTGCACCAGGGTTTATGGGCAGCGATGCAGCTACCTCAATATGTCCAAGGTTCAATGCTGAAAGAGGCTCCACCTCTCAAGGGAGACAGTGACCTCCATTTGCCAGATGATTGGGCCTGAGGTCAGCTCCAACTGTGTGGAATGGACACCCCATGCCAGTGGCTCTGAAGTTCACAGTGGCCCTCAGCTTCTATGCCTTCAACTCTTTCCAGTGTTCAGTGGGGGATCTGAGTGAAGTGTCCCAATCAGCTGTCCACAAGCTGGTGACAGAAGCTCCTTTCAGGTGGGTCCTGGCTTTTCTTCATTTCTGCACGGCCAGACTGAGCGAACCAGAGGCTTTGCAGTGATTGCTGGGTTCCCCCACATCCAGGGTGCCATTAACTGCACACATCTGGCCATCAAGGCACCAGCGGGTCAGCTGGGTGCCTTCGTCAACAGGAAGAGATTCCACTCCATGAACATGCAGAGAGTATGTGACCACAGGATGCAGATTCTTCAGGTCTGTACAAGATACCCTGGCAGCTCCCATGACATGTACATCCTCAGACACTCCCAGGTGCCGAGGCTCTTCAGTGCTCCAGTCCGATTGGATGGGTGGCTGCTGAGTGACAAGGGCTTTCTCTCTGCCACCCAAGAACAGAGGTAGAGCAGCAGTACCAACTGGAGCCATACCTCCACAAGGGCGGTGGTAGAGAGAACCATAGGTCTTCTCAAGATGTGCTTCCGATGCCTGGACTGTTCAGGGGGTGACCTACACTACCCCCCCAGAGCGGGTGTCACTGATAGTGGTTGCATGCTGCACTCTCCACAATCTGGCACTGGCAAAGGGGGACCCACTGGAGGAAGAGAATCTTGATGCAGTTCCGGAGGCCACAGAGGATGAATCCAGTAGTGAGTCAGAAGAGGAGGACGGTGAGGAGAACGCTGAGGGCATGGAGCCAGGCCTTGGTAACCACCAGGGAGGCAGGGACACCAGGGACACCTTGATCCAACGTTCCTTCAGCTAGGCTACCAAATACGAACTACCACCTCACGCGAGGGCTGCCGCCTCCATCTGTGGATCGCAGAAATGATCCTTTCCTTGGCCCCCAAGGTACACTCAGTGCCTGTGCAATAAAGTTTCGAGCTACCCACATCCAGCATTACATACTGGCCTACCCTGCACCTACAAAATAAATGAAGCATACTCAGGCCAATAACACAAATGCAAATGTAATTTTATGTTGGAACTCACATAGTCTGGAATGAAAAAAAAAACCCGTGTTGGTAGTCACACCATTAAAAAAAGAAAAAAACAAAATAGGGGAACAAAAGATCACCTGTGACCAGTCACTCTTGTGCTTAAGGTGCTTTAAACTTAACGTTTATGAGTGCTACCTTCCCCCCTCACTGTCATGGCATTGGAGACAGCCTGCTAACTGTGCTGTCCTGTTGGTCTTGATGACCTTGGTGGTCATCCTCTGGCCACTGGAGCCTGTGTTGGACCCGCCTGGGAGGGAGTGGCCAGTGCCATGGCTGGCATCTCCCCAGTAGTTGCAGCCTCACCGGATGCCACAGTCACTGGCAGAGGGGCAGAGGAGCTGCTGCCATTATCCAGAGCGCCCTGAGAGGAGCCAGCAGAGACAACAGGCAGCTCATGCATCAACGTGAGGTTGCTGTGGACCTCCCTGCTTGTCATTGATGGACGAGCACCTAGCTGGGATACTGGGTGCCCCAACCAGCTGACATACGGACACTGAATGTCAGTGCCTGTGTGAGGGCTTGCAGGTCCGAACGCAACCCCAGGAACCTCCGATTCTGTTCCTGGAGCAGCCTCTCCATGAGAGTTGCTACTCTTTCCATGGAGGAGGCATTATACTCAGCCATGAGGGTCAGTGCTCATGTTCCGCAGGGGCTCCACCACAACAGAGAACATGGCACACATACTCTCTTGGGTCTCCGCCAGACCCTTCTGCACACCCCGCTGGACTTCCAGATCTGCTGTCTAATGGACAACTCCAGAAGCCCATCATCAGCCTTCAACTGATCATCGCCTTAGTCTTCAGCAGTCCTCCGACTGCCGGCATCCAGGGCACTCTCTGCCTCTGCCTGCACCTTAAGCGAGTATGAAATGCCCTCATCAATATGCACTGAACTACCAGCCACTAAGCTAATGCCCATTGAGCTGCTGGTATGTGCGCTGGTGTCTGGCTCAGAGAGTGGGTGTGATGCAGGTACTTGGGGAGCATGGTGGTCCTCCGGTGTCAGAGGTAGCCCTTCAGGGTCTGGAGAGCGAATACCTGCTGGTGAACCTAAAAGGGAGAAGAAGGACATGTGATTAGTTAAAGTCATCCCACTGTCACTGTGCATGCCAGGCACCCTGGTGAGACAATGGAGATCTGCATCATGGTTTCCTTGTCTTTCAATGATCAATGGAGACTTCAGGTTCGAGGCTGACATCAATGAAGAGATTATACTAGAATGGTGGCACAAGCTGAAATTCTCACCTCAGTGCACTGCACTCTTACCTTCATCTGACACCCCAGCTGCACCGCGGCCACTTGACCAAGGTGCATGGCGCCTCTCAAGCTCCAAGGCCTCCTGCTCATACCAGGAGAGGATGAGGAGGTGTGGGGATCCTCTGCTAGTCCAGAGTCCTCTCAATATTGTTATGGGATGTCTTCTCCTGAAAGGACAGAGGAGCATTGATTCGTCCACACTGTATCTGCAGCCTGGCCAACCCCAGCTGAGGAACACCTTGCAGGGCACATCCAGCTCATGGCCCTCGAGCCACAAGGCACTCAGTCAAAGCAGCCAGGTTAGTCTTTTGGCCAGAGCCAGTATGATTGACAGTTGGCAATCAGACTCCAACACCGCTGAGCTCCACAGGTGGACGGCCAGCCCAAAACAATTGAACACACTGACCATTGCCAACGTGGTACTCAACCTTCCTGAGCGCAGCAGGTCATTGAAGCACTTCCGGCACTGCACCCAGGTGCGCCGCACCATGTCGTGGCTGCTCACCAGGGCTGCTACCTCTCCCCCTGCCCTCTTTGTGAGTTGCGGTGGCCTCCTCCCCCTCCCATTTCTGGGGACAAGGGTGTCCCTTCTGGCAGCCACCTCTTCCAGGGGGTGGGGGGGCAGTGAGGCACTCACTAGAAAAACGGAGGCCGAGTGCCCACCTGATCTGCCCTCCAGCCTGCCATTTGCTGACACACTGGACTCCATCCTTGCAACGGCAGACAGACATCCTTCCCTGGCAGCCTTTCTGGGGCAACCTGGGCCCTTTTTAAACAGGCCCCCGTCTCCGCTTGGCCCTTCTCGGCCAGTGACAAGACACGTTTCACACTGGGCGGGCCTTAATTGGCCCCCCTGTGTGATATCACGGTCAGGCCCCGATCGTGGGCAGTGGTCAGATTCCCGACCGCCCCCCCTAAGCCCGCCCGATGAGGGCAAAATTCTGCCCATAGACACAGACCCCACTAGAACACTATTTTTAGAAATAATTTCCAATAACATGAATATCTCTTCAGGACATGCCCCTCCTTTTTGAAAAATGAGCCATCACAATTTTAAAAGACGGCTTTATTTTAAATAACCCATCTTACACTATATCCTTTACTTATTACACTATTACATTACCAGATGCATGCTTTAACATAATATGTATACAAATCCTTGGTTTCAACAGAAATCATTCAAATTCACTGTCCAGGTTTTAAAATGGCCAGTTTTGCCTTTAAGTCTGAAACTCTTGATAATGCACCTACAATCAGATTCTCTCACCCAGCAACATGTATTGTCTGATTGAAAACTATTAATTCATCAAGATAAACAGCACAAATGCCGAGACCTGCAATTGCTTTGTTTGTCAGTCCTTGAAATGTCGCAGGCACATTCTTCATACCAAATAGCATGACTTTAAACTGATATAGTCCATTTGGTGTCACAAAAGCCAATACCTCCTTTGCTCTCTCCGATAACGGTACTTGCCAATATCCTTTTAGCAAGTCAATCTTTGTGATAAATTTTGATTGCTCCACTTTCTCAATGCAATCCTCCACCCATGGTATAGGATATGAATCCGCTTTTGTCACCATATTCACTTTTCGATAGTCCACACACAGTCTTTGTGTTCCATCTGATTTCGGTACCAGTACAATAGGCAAACTCTAGTTACTGCAAAAAGACCCAATTATATAACTTTGAAGCATGAAATCAATTTCTTTCTGTGCTTGTGATAACTTTGTCAAATTGAATCTATAAGGATGTCATCTTATCAAAGATGAAACTGCTACAGAGACATCATGTATAGCTAAATCTGTCCTCCCAACTTATTCCAACAAATAGGCTTGTGTGACTGCAATAACTTTTCCAAATCACTTTGACACTTGTCTGGAAGGTAGCTCAATATTATATTTAAATTTTCAAGTACCCCTAATTATCCAATTTGACTGGAGGATAATCAATTTCAGAGTCCTGCACTTCTACCTCTTTCTCATTATCTACAACCACTAACACCTCTTTTTGTTCATCTTCCCTGTCAAAGCACTTTTTAAGCATATTTACATAACATACCTTCTCCTTCTTTCTTCTATCTGGAGTACTTATTAAATAATTTACTTCACTCAATTTCTTTTCAATCCTGTAAGGCCCACTAAACCTTGCCTTTAAGGAGTCACCCAGTACTGGTAACAGATCTAGCACTTTCTCTCTGGCACTAAAATTCCAAGCTGTAGCTTTCCTCTCTGCTTTCACTTTCATCACTTGCTGTGATATCTTTAAATGTTTCCTAGCCAACTCAAAGGCTCTGCCTAATCTCTCTCTGAAGTTTGATATGTAATCCAGGATAGTAGTTTCTGGATTTTGACCCTCCAATTTCTCATAAATCAATTTCAGTGGTCCCCTTACCTCATGACCATAAACTAATTCAAAAAGACTAAAATCAGTTGATGCATTAGTGTTCCTAATAGCAAATAATAAGTATGGAACTCCCCTATCCCAATTCTGTGGATAATCCTGACACTATGCTCTCATCATAGATTTTTAAGTTTGTTGCCATCTTTCCAAAGCTCCTTGTAACTCCAGATGATAAGCAGTTGACTTGAACTGTTTTACCCTCAAACTGTTCATTACTTCTTTAAATGGCCATGACAAAAAATGTGACCCCTGATCTAATTCTATTTCCTTAGATAAACCATATCTTGTAAAAAAAATTAACTCTTCCAAAATCTTCTTGGTTGTAATATTTCCCAAAGATAAAGGCAAAATTACTACTATAATAACCACAAAAATTCCAAAATTAATCTGACTCACAGTTACACCCCTATTAAGGCAACAGTAAATCTCATAGATTTGAAGAGACACCTGGCAAAGCACTACCTGGACAGTCGCATTCAAAATGAGTTTCTTTCAGCTCTGGGTCCTTGCAGACAGCAGCTTGATGCTTCTCATACTTGTTGGATCTTAAAATGCCTCTGACTTATACACAATCTCCTTTCTCTTTATACATATCTTTCTCTTTGAATGTAAATTTTCCATTGTATCACAAGGCTTTTAATTTAACCTCTTCTAACAATAACATCCTTTCATCCCACCAATTTTATTAGTAAGCTGGAAAAAAAAAACACATTGTTTGGCGTCTTCTAGCTAGGTGTAAGATTTCACCCGCAGTCTTGAATGGTTTCTTTTAACAAATGCAAATTTACACTTTACCTTCTACACTCCTCACGTTTACATAATTAACATCTCAAAACTACTATCTATCAAAGCACCCAGACTAGCTGGCTTTAAACCAATTAAGACACACACAGACACACGCATAGACGTAGATCCCACTAGAACTCTATTTTAAAAAAATAATTTCCAATAACATTATAAGCACTAATATCTCTTCGTGACAGCATGTAGAAGTATTTCCTAATTTCACTCCTGAAAGGGCTGGCTCTAATTTATGCCCCTAGTTTCTAGTCTTCCCAACCAGGAGAAAGAGTTTCACCTTATCTAGCCCATCTGTTCCCTTTAATATTTGAAGCCTTCAATTAAATCATCCTTTAACCTTCTAAGTTTCAGGGAATATAACCAGAGTTCATGTCATCTCTCCTCATGGCTTAACCGTTAGAGTCCAGGTATAATTCTGATAAATCTACACTGTGCTCGTTCCAAAGCCAATATAGTCTTCCTAAGGTGAATTGCTCAAGTACTCCTGGTGCAGTCCAACCAGGGCTTTGTATAGCTGAAGCATGAATTCTACCCCCTTGTATTCTATTCCTCCAGATATATAGGCTAGGGTTTTAAAAGTTATGAGGCGACTCTCATCCTGTTTACCAAATGGGTCCTAGCTAATACCTCATTAATGAAAAGGAGACTGATATCTGGTCTCTCTGGATCCACTGTCTCCCACTTCCAAGACCTCGCCACCCCCTTCTCATGGTGAACCCTGTTAACCACTACCTCACAGTGGAGGGACAGATGTTGAAAGGATGAAAATGTCCTTATCACCCTCCTGTATGGCATAGAATTCAGGGTCTGTAATAGGCACTACATCATAGCTCTGGCACGCTTCCACCAAAGACACCTGAGATCTAACATGAGAATTTGATGGTAGGACAAAATCACAGAACAATGAGGTCCTCCATTGTGCTGAACTCAACAGCATGGAGATCACCCTCCAGAAAATTTAGCTTGATGGGCAGGCCATGTCTTTCATGCAGAATCCCCAACAGATCTTTCAAACGGGGAGCTAACCCAGGACAAATAATACAAGGACATCCTAAAAAAGAGCCTTCAAAAAACTGTACATTGCAAACCATCGCTCTTGGGAAAACACTGCATCCAAACAGTCCATGTGGAGGAAGACAGTGAAACTTGGTTTATCATACTTCAATGACAACCCACACGAAGCTTTCAATACCCAGCTACCCAGAGGGATGCCAGAGCTGGTGCAACTGCAGAAGTTTCCCCAAGCACCAATAATGGCAACACAAAATGCCAGTTCTGAGGAAGTCCATGCCAATCTCACAGCAGACTCTTCAGTTATGAGAGGACCCATTAAAGACAATGAAGTGACTAGCTTGGACATATTCAATTAGCAAGACATTTACCACCATAAAAGCCAGCATTTCATTATCCTTTTAGATTATTTTTTTGACATTTTATCATGCTATTTTAATGACATGTGTATCTGGGTCCTCATATCTCTTTGGACCACCACTGTTTCTAGCTATTCATGTTTATAAAGTGCCCTGTTCTAGGCTTTTTATGTACAAGATGAATGGCCTCACATTTGTCTACATTGAAATCCATTTATCACAATTTTGCCCATTCACTTAATCTATCAATATCTTTTTATAATTTTACTCTTCCATCTACTTCAGGAAGCACCATGCTGCAACACAAGTGATGATGAATATTTCCCTGTGGCACTGGCTTTGACAGTTTGCCCTGTGGCACATGACAATGGTTCCTGTTAGTTGCCTGGTCATAATGATGTGAGTTGTGCATGAATCAGATTAATCTTTAATTTCATCAGCTGATGAAACATATATTGAACTGTTTAAAGAAGACTTTTAAAAAGCAAACAAAGGCACTAACTTAAGATGGCTGCCACAAGTCACCTGACATCTGGTATTGCAAATTGACCAGCTTCTGGAAAGTTCCAATGTGCATTACAATTCAGATACTCCACAACATCCTTCTATGAAATTTCACCACCTGCTGATGTCACAAACTACTTAAAAAGGTTTACTGAAACTGCACTGGACCTCACATTTGCACTTCTATAAGACTACCTCTCAAGCGGAGACAAAATGTCTACCAGGCCAATAGCTATATGGAAAGGTGTCTTTCCTATCTCATTTAATGGACAATGATTCATTCAGAAACTAATGGCTGACTCATTATAGGCCGTGGCACAATAGCCACAGTCAGTTCAGACATCAGTTAAGCAAATACCTTTGGAAACCATTATGGGGAGAGAAGTCAAGTGACTGGAGTAACCATTTTTGAAATCTCTTTTAATACAGCAGGCAAGCTGCTAAAACAATAGTCTGGAAAGCAGAAAGAGAGCTCCCTTCTCTTCACGCACAAGTTTAGGACCCTCTCTCTATACAGTTTAAAATCCAGCACAGAGATACAGGATTTCCATTGAAAGTAACTTCAGGAGCAAAAAACATCACAGGCTTCTGAAAAAGATGGATTATGTTTGGAAAAGCAATTGCAGTTTTACATGGGCTTCAATTCCTGGAATTTCAAGATCACTGTGGAGGGAAATCTGCCACAGCCACAGATACCAGCAAAGGGATCATAAACAGTGAACTCTCAATTTCTTATCTTTTAGCACTGAAGTTTTAATTTGGCCGAAAAGTAATTTTGCATGCTTGTGTGTGTGTTGCGAAGATCGGGCCTCGGTTTATCTTTTAAAATATTTTTATATCTTTACTTGGGTGGGTTTTTTACTTAATAAAAGCTAACCCCTTTTTGTTTTAAGCTTAAGAAAGCCTGCCAGGCTAGTTTCTTTGCAATCAGCACATAAATGACATTGAGTAAATACCTTCATTCATACAAATTCGCAAATAAAATCCCTATTTGGTCAAACTTGCAGTGGCAAACTCGGGGAATAATTTTTTACCCCTTCTCATGTGGCCATAACAATGGTTGCTGGTCATGTAAGGAGTAGGGAGTGCATATGAACCTGAACCATTGCCACTGGGATCTCAAATATTGTAAATGTATAAGTTGACAAGTTGTCTACATGATCCTCTGTACGTTTGGAGTAAAAAAAAACAGCTCACAATATTTATATGGCTGGTCCAGTTCAGTTTCTGATAATTCCCAGGATGTTGATAGTGGGGGATTCAGTGATGGTAATGCCATTGAACAAGGGGCGATGGCTAGATTCTCTCTTGTTGGAAGTATTATGGATAATATAACTTTTTTTTAAAGTGCAGATTATCCATTCTAGTCAATGTTTTACAGAACAACATTATTAGCACAGTTTAAAAGCATGTAGCTGGGTGAAGAGAATTTAAATTAGTTTACAAGGGCAACTTTCAGAAGCACAGATTCAAGGAACTGCTGAGACATTGAAAAGCGCTTCATCTACTTTGTCAGTGTGATCCGGTTAATCATTTACAATAACCAAAAGATAGAGCTTTTTTTTTTCAATCGCCCTTACGAAACATTAACCTAAAGAGATAAGAAAACACCATAGCCGCAATTTTAACTGAGTGTGGGAATCGGATGGGCGGGGATAGGCAAACAGCCAGTCCCCATACTGAAGCTTGGGACTGCTGCCACTAAGGTACGATGGGGAAAAACCACTGTCAAAGGCCCTTCAGTAATTGTACACCCAGTCGCTGGAAACGTGTAGAATCACTCGGACTATATGTTCGACATGCATGAGTATGGTCAATATTAACTGTAATTATTTAGTAACATGCAGTATTGGAAGTAACTGATTTGGTTTACACCTTATGCAATTACATCAACTTTGAGTGGTCTTGTAAAGTACTTTAATAAACTTTATGAATAAAATTTGAAATGTCAGGGTCACCAGGAGGTCCCAACACTTTTAAGTCCCAGGCCTCATTTTAAAATGATTAATGGGCTCCGCGCCTCATAGTGTTGGGAAACAGGCAGAAACATGGCACAATTGCCTGGCAGTCTCCTGGGCCTATTCAAAGTAGAATAGCATCTTTCTAAGCAAGATCAGGTTCCCTTCCACCAGATTTCACCACAACATGTTGAGTGAATTATGATAACCTGCATTGTCAGCATGCCATCAATATGGAAGTTAACTGAAAGCTTTCAATATTCCTTAAAGCAAGATTAAGAGAATGATGAAGGGATTGTTAATGCAAGGCTTTGTGTAAGTTTTCAGGGTGTGGGAATGAATAGGTCAATGGAATTGGTCACATTTCTTACTGCTGGGTATTAATGCAGCTCTTCTGCCTTCTGACCCTTCTCCTTCTGCTGCTTCCTCACCTTCCCTCTGGTCTTCCTTGTCCAATAAGGGTTGCCTCTGATCTACCTCCTCCAGATGCAGCACTCTTTATTCAGGGGTGGGAGGGATGGGGAGGGGGTGCATATCGTCAGGTGCCCCTTTCGCTCTGTTGAGACACCTGAACACATTCTTCCGCAGGCCTGTCATCATCCTGGTGATTCGCCAACTTGGATCTTTGAAAGACAAGATTGAACATTTCCTTAATAGTGAGAGACTGGTAACTGTGGTAAAGTGGACTTAGGCCTTCATGTGCACAAACCACTAAGTAAACAAAAACAGAATTACCTGGAAAAACTCAGCAGGTCTGGCAGCATCGGCGGAGAAGAAAAGAGTTGACATTTCGAGTCCTCATGACCCTTCAACAGAACTAGGTGAATCCAAGGAAGGGGTGAAATATAAGCTGGTTTGAGGTGTGTGTGTGTGTGTGTGTGTGTGTGTGTGGGGGGGGGTGGGGGGGTGGCTGGGGGAGAAGTGGAGGGGGGTGGTGTGGTTGTAGCTATACCTTGACTGCCCTACCATCCATTCTTAATTAGCACATTCGTTTAGATAATATCACCAACTTCAACACCAATGTGTTCTTTTGTTCTGTTGTCTGTGACATCTTTTGATGATCTGCTTCTATCACTGCTTGTTTGTCCTTACAATCTTCCTTGAAAAAGTAACTACATACATGTTGGCAGTATGCAAAACTCGCATGCCATGCTGCCAGTCGAAACATGATAGAGCAGAGCGCTTGCATGCTGCTCCAGGACTGCACTGAAGAAGCCCTGCAGTACTCGGCAGACTCAGTGCCAAGACTTTTGGCATTCTGGTGCATGCTGGGCAACATCACCAATCTTGAGGGGCAACTCTTGACACCAGCTATTTGGCGAGCAGCTGAGAAGCTACTGAGGAGCTAAGGAGAGGGAGGAAGAGAGGAGGCAAGTTAGGCAACCTCTTTCTGCCTGGGCTCCTCGTTAACTCATCTGTGTGTGATATTAGTAACCACAACCCCAATTCCCCATCCACCAATAGCTGCATACGTTATCTTCCCTTTGTCACTGAGCACCACAGCATCTATTTGGTCATAATGCAAAAATAAAAGGCTTAACACTAAATAAACATTCCAAGCCAAACTTACAAATGAAATAATTCCATATTGCATACAAAAGTCAACAGAGTCACCCTTGTGTATTCCCTTAGTGCCTGATTTCTGTGTTCCTTTGCAGGTCATAGTGGACCTACTTAGGGGTATCCCAGTGACTGTGGGAGGTTGCTGAATTTCAGTGGGGGAGACGGAAGATGACCTTGGAGGCTCAGCTACGGGATGCACCATCTCAGCCTGGGCTGCAGCAGTCTGGGCTGACTGGCTGACAGGCAACAGCAAGGGCACTGACAGAGAGCCGGTGGTGGGAGCCTGAATGCTGACATCCTGGGAGAATTCAGCAGGTCTTTGCTCCATGGATTCACTGCCCCTCCCTGAGGCAGCACCTCATCAACCCGAGAAATCTGCTAGTAATTAAAGGGAGGTGGTGGTGCGGTGGTAATGTCTATGGACTATTAATCCAGAGGCCCAGGCTTATGCTCTGGGGACATGGGTTTAAATCCCACCATAGTTTAATTAATAAAAATCCAGAATGAAAGCTAGTCTCAGTAATAGTGACTGTGAAACTATGATCAACTGTTGCCCTTAGAGCCATAGAGGTCTACAGCACAGAAAAAGGCCCTTCAGCCCATCGAGACTGCACCAGTCAAACAAGTACTTAACTATTCTAATCCCATTTTCCAGCACTAGGCCCATAGCCTTGTATGCCATGGCATCGCAAGTGCACATCCAAATACTTCTTAAACGTTATGAGGGTATCTGCCTCTACCATCCTTTCAGGCAGTGAGTCCCAGATTCCCACCACCCTCTGGGTGAAAAAATTCTTCCTCACATCCCCTCTAAACCCCCTGCCCCTTACCTTAAATCTATGCCCCCTGCTTATTGATCCCTCCACCAAGGTGAAAAGTTCCTTCCTGTCTACCCTATCTATGCCCCTCATAATTTTATACACCTCAATCTCCTCTGCTCCAGGGAAAATAACCCCAGTCTATCCAATCTCTCCTCATAACCAAAACTCTCCAGCGCAGGCAACATTCTGGTAAATCTCCTCTGCACTCTCTAGTGCAATCACATCCTTCCTATAATATGGATTCCAGAACTGCACACAATACCCTAGCTGTGGCCTAACCAGTGTTTTATACAGTTCCGGCATAACTTCCCTGCTCTTATATTCTATGCATCGGCTAATAAAGGCAAGTATCCCATAATCCTTCCTAACCACCTTATCTACCTTTCCCGCTACCTTAAGGAATCAGTGGACATGCACACCAAGGTCCCTCTGATCCTTGGTACTTCCCAGTGTCTTAGCATTCATCGTGTATTCCCGTGCCTTGTTTGTCCTGCCCAAGTGCATCACCTCACACTTATGTGAATTAAATTCCATTTGCCACTGATCAGCCCATCTGACCAGCCTGTCTATATCCTCCTGTAATCTAAGGCTATCCTCCTCACTATTTACCACCCCACCAATTTTCGTGTCATCTGTGAACTTACTGATCAACCCTCCTACATTCAAGTCTAAATCATTTATATATACCACAAACAGCAAGGGACCCAACACCGATCCCTGTGGAACCCCACTGGACACAGGCATCCAGTCACAAAAACACCTCTCGACCATCACCCTCTGCTTCCTATCACTCAGCCAATTCTGGATCCAATTTGCCAAATTGCCTTGGATCCCATAGGCTCTTACCTTTGTTATCAGTCTCCCATGCAGGACCTTATCAAAAGCCTTGATGAAGTCTGAGGAGACTACATCAAATGTATTGTCCTCATCTATACACCTGGTCACCTCTTCAAAAAATTCAATCAAGTTGGTCAAACATAATCTCCTATTAACAAAACCGCGCTGACTGTCCTTGATTAATCTCTGCCCCTCCATGTGTAGATTAATTCTGTCCCTCAGAATTGCTTCCAAAAATTTCCCCACCACTGAAGTTAGACTGACTGGCTTGTGGTTCTCTGGTTTATCTCTTCCTCCCTTATTGAATAACGATACCCCTTTAGGGAAGGAAATCTGGTCTGGCCTACATATGACTCCAAATCTTCAACATTGTGGTTGACTCTTATTTGTTCTCTGAAATGATCGAGCAAGGCACTCAGTTCAAGGACAATTATGGCTGGATGAAAAATGCTGGCCTTGCCAGTGACGCCCACGTTCCATGAAAGATTTTTTTTTTAAATCTGCTGGAGACAGATTGCTGGACTTCTGTGAAACCTTACAAGCACCTGTGAACACTGGTATCTGCAGTCAAACTGATCTTGCGTGACAGAAGTCTAAGCTCCCACTGAAGCACCAGAGGTAGGGTGAATTACCAATGGAATGCAATGGAAGCTGAGATATTGACCATCGGACACTGCATTATGTTCGGGCCCACTATTTCTATACTGGGAAGGATAGGCTCCAGGCTCTGCACAAATCCCTCTGCACAGTTAGTGCCCAATTCCTCCAAGCTCCTGGTTGCTGTAAGCAGACTTTCTGACTGTCCTGTCACTACACCAAAGCTTTTCATTGTGTATTCCATTAGCCTCATTCCGTAGGTTGCCCATTGAACTCCTTACCTGAGTCCTCTGCAGTAGAACTCCAGTGCAACTTTGCCCTCCAGCAAGTTGGCACTGCCCAGTGTCTCGCCATGAGTAGTTCATGCCTCAATGCCATCCCAAATTAAGTGCAATGTCAGCTGGTGGGCTAAGTGGGAAATTGAGTGATGGTGTTTCTTAATAATTAGTGAATTGCTGCCCTTCCACCACTGCTTGGCTAGGTGGAAGTATTTGGGTATCTGAAAGGAGAAAGGCACAAGGCTAAGGCTGTGGTGAAATGAGGGTGGGGTGTGGTGGGGTGGGGGGAACAAAGCAAGAGCTGCTTGCTAACACCTTAGGCAACTTGTAAATCAGAAGAGATCAGAAGTGGGATGCGGAGAAAGTGGGTTGTGAGAAGGAGGATTAACCATGAGGGTACAGTCATCTCTAATGGTTCCAGCCCCTTCAATGGTCATAACATCTCCATTGATGGTCAGCGTTGTCTAATCTATAGCGATCAGGACATGCAGGGACATCTGCCCTCCTCCCAGTACCTTCTGCTGCCTCCAGTTGTGTACACTTTGCCCTGTAAGAGAGAGAGGGCAGCATCAGTGAGTGTGGTAACATCTTTTTGGGTGACATGGCTGTCATGGTTGAATAGCTGGCGTTGTGTGAGATGAATGTGAGTCTTGCAGCAGTGCTAAGTGTGAGATAAAGCTACGAATGAGAGAAATGTCCTGATTGATAGAAATTGTTGATCGGCATATGGTGCATTGAATGGTTTGTGAGGCTAGTGGTGCAACTGGTGGGATATGGCATTTCAAGATAAATTCCTCATTTTGACCAATCACGTGATGTCATTGAGCTTTTGGCAGCACAACATCTGTATTCTCAGAGCTTGACTCCTGGCATTATCTACCCTGGCTACCTGGTCTCACTGCCTCTGGAGGGCCTCCTGTGGTACTGCACTTTCCTTTTTGAACTTCCACCACCACTAAAGCTGTGGATTTTGGGACAATTGAAATTTTCAAGAACAGGAGATTTTTTTTATTAGGTAATGGCATGGGAGGACTGCAGCACAAATTAATCAGAGTGATGCTGGGATTTAGAGGGATTGAGCACACGCAGCATTGATACGGGTGGCACGTTACAGTTCACTTAGGAAGTCCGAATTGCTCTGGCAACATGCGCTTTTTGCATGCATGGAATAGTGCGGTGATATGTATAGTGATGGTAGAGGCTCCAAGTTTCTTTCCATCACCTGGCTGACCAAGAATCTCCCACACTTACTACCTGCCAGTTGCTTGTGTTGGAAGGAGTTTCAGGTCAATACTCAGCCTGTTTGGACACACCTTCCAGTCCTGGAATGGGACTTGAACCTGCAACTTGTGGCTCAGAGGTAGAGACGCTATCCATTACACCACAAGACCTCATGCAGATTTGAAGCCTTCTCAATCTCATTAACAGAATTTTCATTCAATAAATGTCCAACTTGGGCCTGATGCCAGTCACCCTTTCCTGCATGTTAATGTCCATTATTAAGGACATTGTCATGGAGATTTTATCTTATGACAAGCTACCATATCAGCCTTAATGGTTCAGAGCCATTTATCAGGATAGTCAACTGGTGTTGAGGGGAAATGAATGCAGACATAAATTACTACTCCAATAAGGCAGCAACAGACAGAAGGGGACAATAAATATAAAATGTCTCTGAGATTGTGTGAATTTTAATAGAGCAGTGTAAAGACATTTTGAATTCCTGATTCAGAAGCCTAGATAAACCTTGTGGATGGAGCAAGAGCCTTCAAAGTCATTGTTGTTTGTTGCATCCTACATTGTATTACTTTACAGAAAGGAACACAGGATGTAGCTGATTACTTTCACTGAATAATGTTATGAAACCAAAGAAACTCCTCCCAGATCTTTACCTCCTCTTACTCCAGCTGCCTCACTAAGATCTGATTCCCAGTAAATTGGGTTGAATTTTTGGGCATCACCGAGGCCAGAAATATAGGCAGATGGGTCCCAAAAATACCAGCGCTGGCCGGTATGCCAATTTCCTGATGCAACTCGCGGTGCCCGGCCATTTTGGTGAAGGCATATCCGGGTCCAGCAGGGCTATCTGCGCCCATGAGGTGAGTAACTAACCAGGCTTGTTGAAAGTCTTGTTAAGCCCAGTTTAAGGAGGCCAACTGGGATTTTCCAGTCAGCCCCCAGTTTCCTGAACTAACGGATGGGGTTGGGAGGTTTGTAGTTTAATTGTTTGGAGGCAGGCATCCAGCGGCAGCCTTGGGGAGCCAGAATTCCAGGAAACCCTAGAGGGACTTCCCCCACCCTCAACCCCCAACGCTGTACCTGTTTTTTATTTGAATTTGTCAAAAACTTAGCAAGAGAGTGCCTCCATGTTGAAGCATCCTCTCTGTTACTTTCTCTCCATTGCAGCCTGCTGTTCCCCTCAAGCTGGAAGGCCTCCAATGGGCCCTGCATTTAAAGAGCCCACTTATTCCCCTTAATTAGACAGAAAACCTGTCTCCATGCTAATTCAGGGGGTGTCGCTGTGAAAATCCCAAAGACTGAGTTCTCCTGCCCCAGTTGGGTTTAGGACCTGGAAACTATCCCAACTCCTGTTTCCCACCCCTTGTTTTCGATATACAGAAATAAATTAAAGAATAAAAAGCAGAATAAAATATAATACAAAAGTAGAATACAGAATAAAGTCCCACCTGCTTTTAACTCTCCCTGCACCAACTGTCTCACAATGACCTGCATACCTAATATGTTGTCTTCAGAATACAGAAGGTTCTCCCTTACATGTCATCAGCAAATCCAACTAAGTTGTGAACATCCGCAGAATTCAGCACTAAAGTCTATGTGGTCAAAAATCAACAAAGGGTTCCAATTGTTTTCCACCCCTTAACTGCAGCTATGTTTTACCACTGCATTTGCTCTTTGTACCAGCTACCTTACTTGCTCAGGTGCATAGTCTGATTCGACAATATGGTTCCCAGGAATATTAAGGGGAGGCAATGGTGTAGTGATATTGTCACTGGCCTGGTAATCTAGGGACCCAGGATAATGCTCTAGGCACCTGGGTTTAAATCCTGCCACAGCAGATGGAGGAATTAGAATACAATAAAAATCTGGAATCTAATGATGACCATGAAGCCATTGCTGTAAAAGCCCATCTTGTTCCAATGTCCTTCCCTTTATGGAAGGAAATCTGCTGTCCTTACCTAGTCTGACCTACATGTGACTCCAGCAATGTGGTTGACTCTGAAATGGCCTAGTAAGCCACTCAGTTGTATCAAACTGCTATGAAACCGGATGGACCACTCAGCATTGACCTAGGCATTGGAAATGACAACGGCAAACCACACCACATGGACTGCAGTGGTTCAAGAAGGCAGCTCACCACCACCTTCTCAAGGGCAATTAGTGCTGATCTAGCCATGCTGCCCATATTCAATGAATAAAAAAATGAAGTTGGTGACTGAAAGGTTCTCTTTTTATGTGCGTCTTCCCCCATTTACCTTGTAGGAGAGCCTTTACTTGGTAAATCTATGGCACAGGGGAAATGATGACACAGTACAAGGCTCAATTAAGTGCAAAGTGGACTAACATCTTGTCCCGATGCTGGATGGCTAGAAGAAATGCAAGAGTCTTGATGGATCAGTATTTTAATTAAATAAAACTGAACAATAAGACTTTATTTAATTTAACATCTTAACTTTTCTCCAATTTGGATCTTTGATGTCAATCACATTTTGAGAAGGTCAAAAAGCATCCTTAGGAAGAGGATAGTAATGATACTTTCATTTGTTCCATTTTTGTGTTTCTGAAATGTCTTATCTGCTCATACGACTAATCTACTAATATAAAAAGTGCAGATTTGTTTTAATCATGTACTAAAAGAAACTACATATCTGCATATGTTAAACAGCAGAAGGGATACAGACGTTTTATAATCTTCACCACTACTGAGAAGCAAGTACATCAAAATTGACTCATTTTCTGATACCTAACCCAAAATTGAATCTAAGTGTAGTAATCTTCCAGGTGATAAAATGTATTAATAATTATCAGAGTTCACTATGTTAATCAAATATTCTGCTGACACTTTTGTCTGCAGCATATACAATTTCAGGAAATGGTGCTAAAGGTTCAGTATAAAAGCACTTAGTCAGCAATTGCACCTTCCACTTTATTCAGACCCCGCTTCTGCCTGTCTGTCCCCAGTCAGAGGCAGCCTGAGCTTATGTAGGGCAGCATATCTGTCCCTGAACCACAATGCCAAGATTCAGTTTACCAAATCCTGGCTTGGAAGATAGAATTCCCTCCTATGAGGAGCTGGAAAAGAGAGAAACAGAAGAGCTGGATGATCGACCCAAATGGGACAACAAAGCTCAGTACATGTTAACATGTGTTGGTTTTTGTGTGGGTCTAGGAAATGTGTGGCGTTTCCCCTACCTCTGTCAGAGCCATGGAGGAGGTATGTAACTTAATTCAGCTCAATATCAATTGGCAAACAATGCAAAGAAACAGAAAGGAAGGCATTTTCTGAATTTGTTCAATAGATTTTGGTTGTAAAAGTGTGTTGGTCAAATTGAAAAGTAAAGTACAGAATGATATTAATCCTAAAGTACAGGATGTGCATAACGAGGTTATCTCACAGCGATTGCAAGCCCAGGCAATTCCGCAGAAGTGTGAAAAACCCAAACTTGTCTTGAAAATATGTTTCTTCACCAGGGACTGCTAATGTTATTGGTTCACATCTCCTACTAAAATGTCAGCTGTATTTTTAAAGGAACTCTGGAACACACATGTAAAACGAATCCAGCAGATGATAACGTGAGATCTACAGGGTAAAACCGTTGGGGTTTTCTTAATATTTGTTTGCATTGCTCATAAGATTTTAAATGATAATGTTAGCATCAGTATTATTTCTGGTAACCTATGTCTCTTAATAATGTGCAATAAGATAGAAAGAAAACAACCATTGGGTTTGCACAATGTTGAAGTAATTCTCAGGCACCCAATGCAACCAGGTCATTCTCTAATTTGCTATTCATTTATGCACCTGGAGTATTTACATGTTGCTGCAGTGGTGTTTACTTTGCAAAGTACTATGAGAATACAATGTTAAAATGAACCCACATTAAAACCTGATGTATGCTGCTGTATGGTTTCACTTGGGCTTCAAAGTAATAACAAAATAACATATTTGTTTCATTCAGTAGACCAGTCCTTTATGTTATGGGGCATAAAGTAAAGCAAAGATGCGTACGTATTGTTAAGGAACTGGCAATTATCAAGAAAATGTACAAAAATTGACTAATCATGTATAATGTAAATAACTCTGACAATTCTAAACTTCAACCCAGCATAGACTTGATGGGCCAAATGGCCTCTTTTTGTGCCATTAATGACTCTATGGGCTAGGTTTTATGACCCCCCGCCCACCTCCCCCACCCCACCCCGCTCCCAGCAGCGCGTTTGTCGACGAGGGGATCTATAAGATGCCATGGGCCGCCTGGCATCAAGCCGCTGGCTTCAACACGATTTTACTGGGTAGGTGTCGGATGGCCAATTAATGCCAGCTTAAGGACCTCATTCGGCCACTGCTGAGATTTAAACAGCCCAAACATCCAGCCCCGCAGGTGGGCTAGTGGAGGGCAACAGGGGTGTCCCTCCTTAATGGACCCATTGGACCCATCAGAGGCACCCCTGCACACCCCAAGATCTTCCCCACCCCACCCTAGTTCTCCTCCCCTTCTGGCCTGTCTACACTGGCCTCTCCCACCCCACCTTGCACCCCTAAACACTCCCCAATCTTGCCATGGCCTTCTGGCCTGGCCCCAGTGATAATACCCCCACTGACCTTTAACTCCGGCTCCAATTCCTAAGGGTTGTGGATTGTTGTTTTCCCAGTAGTGACCACCTTGGGACCACAGACGTGGTGGCCATTTGGTTGGCCAGCAATTCTCTGAGGCAGGACCTGCTCAGGCAGGGGTGGAAGTCCCACCTTAAACCAATTAATGCTCCAATGGCTGTAGAGTGCCTGTGGGGCAATCTGCCGGAGTAGGGAGTGGAATCACCCCCGACCTTTTCACTGTGGTGGGGGATGGGGTGGGTGGCATGTGGGAGCCCCGAAATAAAGCCCTAAGGCTTAAAGTGAAGAGACAGGGAAACTGCTACACCAGGAAGAGTTTAGTATATTTGCAATGAGCTCAAAATTCTACTTCGAGAAACATGGGCTCTGAAATTGCACCATGGGATACCGATGCGCAAACTCGTGATGCATTTGTCTGAAATTCATCTCTCTGGTATTTTAGTGGCGATGTCATGAACCATAACTTATATTTACATAGCACCTTTAACATAATAAAATGTCCCAAAGTCCTTCACAGGATTATTATCAAACAAAAAGATGACACCGAGCTGCAAAAGGAGACTTTGGTTAGATAACCTAAAGCTTGCTCAAAGATGTAGGTTTTAAGGAGTGTCTTAAGGGAGAAAAGTGAGTTAGAGAGAGATAGACAGGTGAGGGAGGGTATTACAGTGCTTGGGGCCAAGGCAACTGAAGGCCCAGCCACCAATGGCGAACCAATAAAAATCGACGGTGCCCAGGAGGCCAGAATTAAAGGAGCACAGATATCTCAGTGGGTTGTAGGACCGAAGGGGATTACAGAGAAAGGGAGGGGAAAGACCAGGCATGGAATTGAAAACAAGGATGAGAACTTTAAAGGAGATGTTAACACGCTTAATTGACGAGGTTTGACGTCGCCACTGAGAAAGCACATACAGGGTCTTCAGCTGAACACATTACGGGGATGATTCACTGCTCCAGCGGAGAGCTGCACTCACAAGATATGCTTTGTGGAACATTGCAGGCGCACACCCAGAAATTTCACCCATTCATTAGGTTCCCTGTGAACATGTATCCCCAATGCGATTGCGGCAAATCAGTCCTTATCCAGCAGTACAATTTCAGTGCCATGGTGAATGTGGGTTTAGAAGCATTAAGGGCATGGAGTCAGAGAGTCATCAAGTCAGTAAGGCATAAGAGTAGGCCATTCGGCCAATTGAATCCATGCTACCTCTCTGCAGTTCAATCCAGTCAGTCTCCCATTCCCCATCTCTATACCATTGCAGTGTAAGTTTATTTCCCTCAAGTACCCGTCCAATTTTCTTTTGAAATCATTCATTGCCTCAGCTCCCACTACCCTTGTAGGCAATGACCACTCAGTCCACTTCCATCTGTTTCCTAAAGCCTTAAACCTGTGACCCCTAGTCCTTTGTCCAATTAGCTAATATGAAAAGCGTTTCTGTGTCTACCTTATCTAAACCTGTCATAATCCTGTCCACCTCTATCAAATCTCCCGTCAATCTCCTTCGCTCCAATGGGAACAATCCCAGCTTATCCAACCTAACTGTAAAGCTAAAACCCTTCATCCCAGGAACCATCTGGTAAATCTCCTTTGCAGCCACTCAAGGACTCTCTCAATAATAAATTAGAAAATGCCGAATGTCCTTTGATTTCTCTCTGGTGCTATTTAGAACCAAATGGAAGTCTTTGGGCCAATTGTGTCTGCGCCAGTTCTTCACTGTGGAAATCCAGAATTAATTCTAGAGCCATGCACTTGTCCTATAACCCTATACTTCGCTCTACTTCAAAATATTTATCTAATTTCTCTTAAAAATCCAGTTGTCTCTGTGGAGCTCCTGTGGCAAAGCAGAGACTTTGTGCAGATGATCCCTCCCTTCCCAATTCCCTCCATATTTCCCTCCTGATTGCGCTGACTCATGCTGGGATGTGGATCCATGGGCACCAGTCACCCTCCCTCCTGTATCTAACACTGTGCACATATCATTCAGCAGGGGTCACTATGGAGCAGCAACAAGAAGTCCGACCGATCTTTCCTTTCCACAGTCCAGGGATGCTAAGGCCAATTATAGTGCATCCCTCCCATCAACCTAAATCAGACCACCTACCCCAACACTAAACAGGATTTATCCCAGCACCTTCCTGCTCTGCATGGTTCAGTTCCTCACCAAACAGTCAGTTTACCTATCGAACCATTAAAGCAGTCTGTCTTTGGGCAGCTTTCATTCTTAGCAGCAAATGAATCAGCTACCAATTCATTTACCCGAGCTCTTTTCCATTTTACATTCATTTTACTGGGCCACTGGTTGAGATTATGGCCAAGTGGTGCTTAGAATTGTAATAGCACCAGAGTACATCACATTGTTGAATAATGTTCAGTTTTTGTTTTAGCGAATGCAATTAATGTCTCAAAATTTTAGGAATCGCTCGTTACCTGAGCTTTGAGCTGGAATTTCTATTAACAAAATGATTTGCAGCTTGAGGACAATAACTGCTAGGCTGGTGAAATGTTTCAAAACTCAAATTTGTTCTGAAATAAAGGCAAGAAAATATCTAAACTTGGTGCTGGCAGGTGATTTTTCTTTTATTCGTTCATGGACTGTGGGCATCAACATTTATTGCCCATCCTTAATTGCCCTCTGAGAAGGAGCTCAAAGGAAAGATGGTGCAATCGAGCATGAAAGGTTTTTGGGTTAAAAGGTGCTGTGCAATATTAGTAATGAACATAGAAACGTAGAAAATAGGAGCAAGAGTAGGTCATTCGGCCCTTCGAGGCTGCTCCGCCATTCAATATGATTAAGGCTGATCCTTTATCTCATCCCATACCCCTTGACACCATTAGAGTCTAGAAATCCATCTATTTCCTGCTTAAATATACTCAGTGACTTGGTCTCCACAGCCCTCTGTGGTAGGGAATTGCACAGGTTCACCGCCTCTTAGTGAAGAAGTTTCTCCTCATCTGAGTCCTAAATGGCCTACCCCGTGTCCTGAGACTGTGACCCTTTGTTCTAGACTCACCCCCACTCCGGCATTCTCCCCCTCCCCCCACCCCTGCCCACCCCTCCCCCCTCCCCAGCCAGAGGAAACATTGTCCCTGCGTTTTATATGTTTCGGTGAGATCCCATCTCATTCTTCTAATCTCCAGTCAGTACAGGCCTAGTTGGCCCAATCTCTCCTCTTACGACAATCAGTCTGGTGAACCTTTGCTGCGCTCTCTCTGCAGCAAAGGCAGAATCATCTAGTCCTGCCATCAGTGGGGAGTGTGGCGGGCGGGGGAATTAATTTGGTGTGAGGCCAAAAATCAGTTGCCCAACGGCAGGATGAACTTTAGCAGTTATGTTCTTGGGCTTATAAAGGCGAGGCGAGCTTTCTGACGACCAACGTTGGGAAGCCCTTTTGCGTGTATTAACATGTCATGGACGTTCATTAAAAGGCCAACTCGCCAGAATTAAGTTCCTCCGTCCAAGTTAAGAGCCCCGCCAGCAAGAAATTAGAACATTCACTTTTGCGGCTGTGTACGAGAGGTGTTTACCTGGCGCGGTTGACTTCTTCCATGACTTAACAGTGAGTTGCTGCTGCATTGTCCTCTCTGGGGAGTGCCTGTAAATGCCAGTCTATACTTGAGACTGGGTGGTAACAGTGCAAGTTGCTCGGAGGATGACCAAGGGAGAGAGGAGGTAGGCGGGGAAGGGTGGTGTAATGGCCGGGAAAAGGTGGAAGGGGCAGTGCCGGCTGTCCGGCTGTCCTTTAAGTATGGTCCTTTGACACCCATGAGGCAATGACGGGGCAGCAGCTTCCTGCCTGTCCCCAGTGCAAAAAATCAGTGAGCTCCTCACAGATGCATATTTAATAAGCTGAAGAATGCAAGACAGTGTGTGGTCAGCCATACAGTCCACCTCAGAGGAAATCACTCCCACTTCCAGGCCCTCCACCGAAGTCAGACTCCAGAGCGGAAGATTCTAGCCCGAATTCGCATTTCAAGTCAAGTGACCTTTCCTCAGGCCGGAAGGGCAGGTCAGTTACCTACACTCTGGACCACCGAGTGAGCAGGGAAAACAGGGGGCAGAAAGGAAAGTAAAAAGGAGAAGTGTTCCCTAAAAAAAAAAGTATTAAGAAACAGAGAGCTGCAAAGAACTCCCTGCAAATTATTGCCTCTGCGTGTCCAGCAAGCGCAGTGCAATTTGATGCATCATCAGGGAAGGCAGGTTTATTTTTCAACTTATTGCTAACTTCTCTGAGGCAAACTTTCAGATTTATAAACACAAGGAAGCAAAGAAAAAACGTTTTGAGATACTTTGGGTGAGCTAGATACAGATAGTCTATTGACCCACACAGTTAAGTCAGTGTATTTTTTGGAGGATGCTTTTCTGATATCACCTACCTGCTGAATGAGTGGATTTGAAATGATGTGAATACAGTTGCACATTTCATCACCGCCACAAAATGAATTAAATTTAGAAATACTGTTTGGGTTAAAAAAATTTTGGTGACACCTAAAATTTTTCAAATATTTTGGGATTAATTTCTCCCTTTCAATTGAGGTCATTCCTGTACCAAAATAGTGATCACATTTTGCAGAGGAAATATAATTGTGCACTAAAATGTTCATCAGAAATATTCAGCAAACCTACTTTTCAAGGTGTTCACTTAATGGGAAACAAAATGAACACTTTGTAATAAAATATTTTACATATTATACCCTTCAAAGATTAACCACTATATTTAAGGTGTCAGACTGTTTTTGTTTCCAAACTAATTTTATGAAACTCCCAGGATAAATCCAAAGGCTTTCACCTTTTCATTCTCATTTTTATTCTCAAGTTTTAATATAATTGGGAGGTAGGCTCAAGAATCAAAATTCTGTTACTGAAGGTTGATTTTGGCAGGTGTAGAGCAATGGTTAAATACTGCTGCTTTGTTTACAGCTTGTACATATTTAACAAGTGTGGAGCTTCAATGAGTTACTTGATCCAATAAAGCTAACCACATAAGTCTAATACAGAGTCCTCGCTAGCGTGACTTCAAACAGTGAGAATAATCTCAAAATCATTAGGATTCTTAATAATTACAATCTAAGTTATATTAGTCTAAGATTATTTCATTTTCTAAGATTGCAGTTGCAAAGCATTTGAAAAGTTATCACAGGACAGTGTGGGAATGTGAAGTAATGGGTGAATGGGACTTCTGTTTTATTTGTCCTATTGTTAACTGTACTACAAACAGTTATACTATCAAGAAGAACCTAACATCAATATTTTTCCTTCATTGTATCTAGTTGTTTCTCTCTTCCCATTTATTACAGTGTTGCAAACAGCAGCTTGTACTGAAAGCATTTTCAATGTGGAGCTCTTAATTTGCACTAGGAGTAATTATCAGATATGTGTTTATGAACCAAAACCAAATTAATCTCCCTGTGAAGATTATAAAAGGCAGTGGGTTGATTACAAAGAATTCAACAAATTGAGGAGTGTAAATGACAAACTATATTGTACCTGGTCTGCTGGATGGAGGAGTTGTGGGGGTTGGGGCTGGGCTGGGGTGATAAAATCCCTTTCCTGCTCCCTACCTTCTCATGCATAGGGAAAGGATATTCTGTTTGTTACAACTCAAATTATAAAACGCAAAAACATTTAAATTGATAAATGTTGCAGAGTACCTTCCAATTATTGAGAGACCATTTGCATTAATGATCCTATGCATTGAACATGTTAATTACATAGAGGTTATTTATCTGGATTTTCAAAAGGCCTTCAAGGAGTTGCCCCTTAATAGACCAATGAATAATGTAAAGTCGGGAGCAAGGTTGCAGAATGGATTGCTAACTGGCTTCAAGACAGGAAGCAGAGAGTGGGAGCTTGGGGTAGTTATTCAGAATGGCAGAAGGGGGGAAAGGGTGTGCCACAGGGATCAGTGCTGGGGCCACTGCTGTTCACAATTCACGTTAAAAATTTCTTTTAATTCTTTCACGGGATGTGGCCGTCACTGGCAAGGCCAGCAACTGTTAGCCCATCTCTAATTGCCCTTGTACTGACTGGCTTGCTGGACCATTTCAGAGGCAGTTAAGAGTCAACCACATTGCTGTGGGTCTGGAGTCACATGTAGGCCAGACCAGGTAAGGACTGCTGATTTCCTTCCCTAAAGGACATTAGTGAACCAGATGGGATTTTTACGGCGTTCGATGATAGTTTCATGAGCAGTAATTTTCCAGCCCCTCAGGCCGGCAGGGTCTTCGGTTCCTGACGATGTGAACGGAAATTTCAATGGCTCGCCAGCCCCGCCAAGGTGGGGGTGGGGAAGTGGGGTGCGTGACGGCTGGAAAATTCTGGCTATAGCCGCCATTACTGAGGCTCATTTTATATTCCAGATTTATTTAATTGAATTCAAATTCCACCAGATGCCCAGAGCTTTAGTCTGAGCCTCTGGATTACTAGTCCAATGACATTACCTCCACGCCACCATCCACCACTGTGGAATCCAAAATACAACTTCTAAATTTGCAAATGACATGAAATGTGAGGGGAGGAAATAATCAAAACTGTAGAGGACTGCAACAAATTACTTGAGATTGCGCCCATTGGCAGCACTTGAGGAACAAAGGGATCTCAAAGTAAAAATATACAAATCACTTAAAAGTGCACCACAGATTAGCAATGTCATAAAGAAGCAAATCAAGCACTAGACTTTACTTCTAGAGGTATAGATTTGAAAAGTAGGGAAGTGATGTTAAACCTGTATCGACCCTTGTTAAACCACACTGCTTGGAGTTCCAAGAGGATTAGGATTCAGAGAAGATTTACAAGCATGATAACCAGAAATGTGTGGGTATACATTTCGGGAAAGGATTGACAGGCTGGGTCTCTTTTCTCTTGAAAAAAGCAGGCTGAGGGGTGACCTAATAGAGGTCTTTAAAATGATGAAAGGTTTTGATAGAGTGAATAAGACCATAAGACATAAGACATAGGAGCAGAAATTAGGCCATTCGGCCCATCGAGCCTGCTCCGCTATTCAGTCATGGCTGATAAGTTTCTCAACCACATTCTCCCGCCAATCAAGAGAGAATGTTTCCTATTGTGGGGAAGAGCATAACGTCAATATAAGATAGTCACCACAAAATCCAATAGGGAATTCAAAAGAAATTTCTTTACCTAGAGAGTGGGAATATGGAACTCACTACCACAGGGAATGTTTGAAGTGAATAGTATGGATGCATTTAAGGGGAAACTAGACAAGCCTATGAGGGAGAAGGGAATAGATGATATGATGATAGACTTAGATAAGGAAAGAAAGGAGGAGGCTCAAGCAATTCATGATCATTCATGGCTGGTTAGATCAAATGGTCTGTTTCTGTATATCCTATGTAATCCTTAGTATGTAACCCTATGTGGGGTTACAACTGGTTACAATATTCACTGGCTGTTTTAGAAATCAAAATTACTGAAGAGAGCTTGCTTTATAAACAATTAATTGGTACCTCTAGCTTTGTAGCTTGACTTGTTCATCATGTTGTGCTACCCTCTAATTATGCTTTAAAACCACAGCAATGTTATTGGAGAGCACTTTGCTTTGCTTTATTGAGCACTCGAATATAGATTATTAACTCACCCTTTTACAAAATTATTCAAGCGAATACTGTATAATGTATCAGTGCCTTGTAAACAGCTGCAACCTATACAACTGCTGTCAACAGATGCAAATTCGAGTACTTTCAGGAGAGTTGAGCTTTATTGCGAAAATGTGGGGCATCCTGGAACAGATTGATAAACTTTAACTGGTATCTCTCAAAGTAACATAACAGGGGCCATCTTAAGCCTTTTCTTCCCTAATTGTCCTGCGTCTTCAACTAATTCAATATTAGGGCCATATCAGCTTACATAAGGAAGAACATCATTTATCCAGTTGTGTCTCTGCTGGCTCTTTGTTATCAAAATCTAATCCCACTGCTTCATGCTCTTCCCATCATCCTAAGCTTTCCTCTGCTTCCAATATTTCCTCGCAAAGGGTGCAGTTGTCTCTGCCTCAATCAGGTAATCCACTCCATGTTTCACTAATCGACTGTGTAAAGAAATTTCTCCATTTGCTTTCTTCATTCTCTTTGTCATAATTTTAAATTGATGACCCATCACTGAACCTTCAATTAGCAGAAACAGCTTTTCCCTGCTTACTCCATTAAAACGATTCATAATCCTCTCTGCTTAATCTCCCTTGTTCCATCGGAAAAAGTCCCAAAACCTCAAGTCGCTCCTCATAAACATGATTTCCCATTCCTCACATTATCTTGGCACGCCGTCTATAGCTTTAATGGCCTTTCTATAATGTTTGAATGTCCTGTCACTTCCCCAATCTGTTCCCATCTTTCCCAGAACGTCATGTTTGAACCTCTCCAATCAGATTTCCCCCCCTTTCACAGTATCAAAATAACTCTAAAGTCACAAATGACGTCCTGTGTGACTGTGACAAAGAGAAGCCTTTCCTTTTGTCCTAACTGACCTGTCTACAGCCTTTGACATGGTCAACCACCTCCTCCTTCAATTCCTCCCCACTGTTGTCCAGTTGGGTGGGACTGCACTCACCTGGTTCCATTCTCATCTGTCTAATCTAACTGGAGAACACCTGCAATGGCTTCTCTTTTTGCTCCTGCACTGCTCCCTCTGGTATCCCCTGAGGATTTATCCACAATCCCCAACCCATTTCTTATCTACACGCTGCCCTTTAGCGATATCTTCCAAGAACACAGGGCTGGATCTTAGGGGGCTGAACTGCTCGTTCCCCTCCATCACACTCCCCCACCACTCCACCCCCACCCCAATTCCGGTAGGAAGCCATAACACGCTCAGGGTTGGCAACCCAGAATGTAAAAAAAACAGTCAAAACTGGGAAATAAGAACACTGGTCCAAACTGACCTTGTATACCTTAAAATGGAACACCAGTAAAAACTGGGAAATAAGAATACTGGTCCAAATGGTTTTTTCTTCTGGAAAGGCAAGAGTGGGACTTCTGCCCCTCAGTGGGAGGAAGCCCCGCCCTCTAGAGCTGCCATTCAACCTGATTGGCTGACAGCTGCCACAGCCCTGACAGCACCAGAGCTCAGTAGTGGGCACTGCCGGGACTGCAAGTAGGAGTGTGCAGAAGATGGATGGCTGCCAGAGCCAGGTAAGTTCCAAGCTTTTAGCCTGGGATCTGAGAGCCTAGGGAGTAGGACGTGGGGAGAGAGGGGTAGGGGGCTGGGTTTGAAAGGGCAGGCAGTGAGGAAGGAAAGGTGATATCATGGGGGTGTGCACCCGACGCACAAATGCCACCCCCAGAATGGGGAGCCCCCTTCCTTCTTGAATTTTATCATCTAAACCACAAAAAACGGCCTGCCTGCTCTTGCCCACCTGCCCACATCAACCATATTATGGAATGGGCAGTGCATTGTCCCCTCAATAGGCTCGCTGACAAGCCAAACTGACCTTTAATTATTTATTTACAAATGGCGGTGGGCTGCCCATTTTGGCACTTGCCCACCTACCCTCTTATGGGGGCTAACTCGGGGATGGGAGGGGAGGTGCTGGACTAGCCAACTGACATATTTTATGTGCCACCCACCCACCCACCCCCCCCCTCCATCTCCCACCGAAAACACATCCGGCAGGGGGGAGGTAAAATCCAGCCCACAGTGTCAGTTTTCACATGTACGCTGACAACACCCAGCTCTATTTCACCACCACTTCTCTCGACATCTCCACCATCTCCAAATGATCAGGCTGCTTGTCTCACACCCTAAACTGAATGAGCAGAAATTTCCTTTAATTAAGTATTGGGAAGACCAAATCCATTGTCCTGGTCCCTGCCACAAGCTCGGTTCCCTAGTTACCGATTCCAGCCAGGGGCAGATTTACAATGAAACACACCATGACATCGTACAAGGCCCCCAAATGACATGGGGCCCCAAAATGCAGGATACATTTAAACCTGAAAGCTTTGTAAGATAATACAGCCTAATGACTGCTGCATTTTTAGTTTGAATGTAGATTTAAAATTAGTTTGAAGTAATATAGGACAGGATTGTCCAACCCAACAGGGGGCAAAGCCTCCCACCCCCCATTGTGGATCCTGAGGAAAGTGCAGTTGGAGATTCTTAAATAAAGGGCTCCTCCAATCACAGGCTGTTTCTCTTCATATTTGCTGCTGATAGGTTCACTCTTGAGCCTACCAGAAACAAATGTTGAAAGGAAGCAGTCTGTGATTGGAGGAACAGCAACACTGGCGCAGCGAGTGGGCTCCGGAAGCAGATGTACTGGGGAGAAAGCGAGAGAGAGGCTCGCTCAAAGACAGAAGAGGCTGGATGCATGGATGTGACTGGACTGCTGGGGATGTGTAGTGAGGATGAAAAGACTCGCTGCTCAGGGGTATGGGAGAGAGAGAGAGAGAGAGAGAGAGAATGTGTGATCTAGTGTGTGCATGGGTGTGAGTGTGTGTGTGTGTGAGAGTGAGAGTGAATGAGTGTGTGGGTGTGGGGTTGAGTGAGTGTGTGTGGGATTGAGTGAGTGTGTGGGTATGGGAGTAAGTGTGTGTGGGGTGAATGTGGGAGTGGGAGTGGGAGTGGGTATGGGTATGGGTATGAGTGTGTGTATGAGAGAGAGTGAGTGTGTGAGAGTGAGTCTGTGGGTGTGGGATTGAGTGAGTGTGTGGGTATGGGAGTAAGTGTGTGTGGGGTGAATGTGGGAGTGGGATTGGGTGTGGGTTTGGGTGTGGGTATGGGTATGGGTATGAGTGTGTGTATGAGAGAGAGTGAGTGAGTGTGTGTGGGATTGAGTGAGTGTGTGGTTATGGGAATAAGTGTGTGTGGGGTGGATGTGGGAATGGGAGTGGGATTGGGTGTGGGTGTGGGTATGGGTATGGGTGTGAGTGTGTGTATAAGAGAGAGTGAGTGAGTGTGTGGGAGTGAGTCTGTGGGTGTGGGATTGAGTGAGTGTGTGGGTATGGGAGTAAGTGTGTGTGGGGTGAATGTGGGAGTGGGATTGGGTGTGGGTGTGGGTGTGGGTATGGGTGTGGGTATGGATATGGGTGTGAGTGTGTGGGTGTTGGAGCCAACCCCAGGCAATGCAGCAGGGAGCAGTGGACCCCAGGTGAGGTGAGAGAGGGAGATAGAGTGTGAGGGTAGTGGTGGGGGAGGAGAGAGAGTGTGAGGTTGATGGGCAGGGAGGAGAGAGAGTGTGAGGGTGGTGGGCGGGGAGGAGAGACAGTGTGAGGGTGGTGGGTGGGGAGGAGAGACAGTGTGAGTGTTGTCGGGGGGGGGAGGAGAGACAGTGTGAGGGTGGTGGGTGGGGAGGAGAGACAGAGTGAGTGTTGTCGGGGGGGAGGAGAAGAGACAGTGTGAGGGAGAGACAGTGTGAGGGTGGTGGGTGGGGAGGAGAGACAGTGTGAGGGTGGTGGGTGGGGAGGAGAGACAGTGTGAGGGTGGTGGGTGGGGAGGAGAGACAGTGTGAGGGTGGTGGGGGGGGAGGAGAAGAGACAGTGTGAGGGTGGTGGGTGGGGAGGAGAGACAGTGTGAGGGTGGTGGGTGGGGAGGAGAGACAGTGTGAGGGTGGTGGGTGGGGAGGAGGAGAGACAGTGTGAGGGTGGTGGGTGGGGAGGAGGAGAGACAGTGTGAGGGTGGTGGGTGGGGAGGAGGAGAGACAGTGTGAGGGTGGTGGGTGGGGAGGAGGAGAGACAGTGTGAGGGTGGTGGGTGGGGAGGAGGAGAGACAGTGTGAGGGTGGTGGGTGGGGAGGAGGAGAGACAGTGTGAGGGTGGTGGGTGGGGAGGAGAGACAGTGTGAGGGTGGTGGGTGGGGAGGAGAGACAGTGTGAGGGTGGTGGGTGGGGAGGAGGAGAGACAGTGTGAGGGTGGTGGGTGGGGAGGAGGAGAGACAGTGTGAGGGTGGTGGGTGGGGAGGAGAGACAGTGTGAGGGTGGTGGGTGGGGAGGAGAGACAGTGTGAGGGTGGTGGGTGGGGAGGAGAGACAGTGTGAGGGTGGTGGGTGGGGAGGAGGAGAGACAGTGTGAGGGTGGTGGGTGGGGAGGAGGAGAGACAGTGTGAGGGTGGTGGGTGGGGAGGAGAGACAGTGTGAGGGTGGTGGGCGGGGAGGAGAGACAGTGTGAGGGTGGTGGGTGGGGAGGAGAGACAGTGTGAGGGTGGTGGGTGAGGAGGAGAGACAGTGTGAGGGTGGTGGGTGGGGAGGAGAGACAGAGTGAGTGTTGTCGGGGGGGAGGAGAAGAGATAGTGTCAGGGTGGTGGGTGGGGAGGAGAGACAGTGTGAGGGTGGTGGGTGGGGAGGAGAGACAGTGTGAGTGTTGTCGGGGGGGAGGAGAAGAGACAGTGTGAGGGTGGTGGGTGGGGAGGAGAGACAGTGTGAGGGTGGTGGGTGGGGAGGAGAGACAGTGTGAGGGTGGTGGGTGGGGAGGAGAGACAGTGTGAGGGTGGTGGGGGGGGAGGAGAAGAGACAGTGTGAGGGTGGTGGGTGGGGAGGAGAAGAGACAGTGTGAGGGTGGTGGGTGGGGAGGAGGAGAGACAGTGTGAGGGTGGTGGGTGGGGAGGAGGAGAGACAGTGTGAGGGTGGTGGGTGGGGAGGAGGAGAGACAGTGTGAGGGTGGTGGGTGGGGAGGAGAGACAGTGTGAGGGTGGTGGGTGGGGAGGAGGAGAGACAGTGTGAGGGTGGTGAGGTGGGGAGGAGAGACAGTGTGAGGGTGGTGGGTGGGGAGGAGGAGAGACAGTGTGAGGGTGGTGGGTGGGGAGGAGGAGAGACAGTGTGAGGGTGGTGGGTGGGGAGGAGGAGAGACAGTGTGAGGGTGGTGGGTGGGGAGGAGGAGAGACAGTGTGAGGGTGGTGGGTGGGGAGGAGAGACAGTGTGAGGGTGGTGGGCGGGGAGGAGAGACAGTGTGAGGGTGGTGGGCGGGGAGGAGAGACAGTGTGAGGGTGTGGGTGAGGAGGAGAGACAGTGTGAGGGTGGTGGGTGGGGAGGAGGAGAGACAGTGTGAGGGTGGTGGGTGGGGAGGAGGAGAGACAGTGTGAGGGTGGTGGGTGGGGAGGAGAGAGACAGTGTGAGGGTGGTGGGTGGGGAGGAGAGACAGTGTGAGGGTGGTGGGTGGGGAGGAGGAGAGACAGTGTGAGGGTGGTGGGCGGGGAGGAGGAGAGACAGTGTGAGGGTGGTGGGTGGAGGAGGAGAGACAGTGTGAGGGTGGTGGGTGGGAGGAGGAGAGACAGTGTGAGGGTGGTGGGTGGGGAGGAGGAGAGACAGTGTGAGGGTGGTGGGTGGGGAGGAGGAGAGACAGTGTGAGGGTGGTGGGTGGGAGAGGAGAGACAGTGTGAGGGTGGTGGGTGGGGAGGAGGAGAGACAGTGTGAGGGTGGTGGGTGGGGAGGAGGAGAGACAGTGTGAGGGTGGTGGGTGGGGAGGAGGAGAGACAGTGTGAGGGTGGTGGGTGGGGAGGAGGAGAGACAGTGTGAGGGTGGTGGGTGGGGAGGAGGAGAGACAGTGTGAGGGTGGTGGGTGGGGAGGAGGAGAGACAGTGTGAGGGTGGTGGGTGGGGAGGAGGAGAGACAGTGTGAGGGTGGTGGGTGGGGAGGAGGAGAGACAGTGTGAGGGTGGTGGGTGGGGAGGAGGAGAGACAGTGTGAGGGTGGTGGGTGGGGAGGAGGAGAGACAGTGTGAGGGTGGTGGGTGGGGATGAAGCTGAGCACAGGACCTCACTAACTGTAGATCGGCCACAGTTATCAACTCATCCTGCGAAGCATCTTGGGATATTTTACTAAGATAAAGCGCTATATAAAATAATTCATTGTTTTTGTATAATGGGGCGCTCATGATGCACAATACTCTAACTGTGGCCTAATCAATGTTTTAATATATATACTAGTCTTGCATTCTATGCCCTTATTCATAAAACCTAAAATTCTATTGGCCTATTTGACCAGGCCGTGTAAATTAAGGGTCTCCGCTTATTCTTTTCCTGGTTTTGTTGCGCCCAAGGGACTTGACTCATCACGTGCTGAATTTATCCAGCAACACTAATCTGCCAGTGCTATTTTAAAGCATCATTAGAGAAGTAAAAGGTTAGTTGTTAGTTTGTGTTTCCGGGCTGCTGGCAACCTTTGGGGCATTTCCTAGTGTGTTTTATGGGTTCAGAAAGTTCTGTGTCTGCTGAGAAGATTTTGCTGGTGTTGCATTGTTCCACAAACAGCTTAACTGAAGTCATGGGTGATCTGCTAGGACTGTCTTTGGGGTTGGAAGAGGAGGGGATGCAACAAGGAAGACACCAGCCTGTCAAGTTGTAAGTTGGCTATTGGGTGACAAAAGGTATCCAGTCTGGACTCGGCCCATGATTCCTGCCCGGAACCTGAGCACAGCAGAGATGGCCGACAAACTTCTGCTGCACATCATCAAGCAGGCAATTTGCATGTTCAAATAACGCTTCCACTGTCTGGACCTAACTGGAGGAGAGTTGCAGTACACCCCTGAGCAGATATCCAGGTTTATAGTTATCATCTGCACACTACTAACTGCGTATCAAGAGGAAGCGGCCCTTGCCATCACCTGGGCACATGAAGTGTATCATGAACAGGAGGAGGAGATGTATGAAGAGAAGGAAGTGCAGGAAAGGTATCTACCACCAGCATCCTTAGCTACCACAGCACTTGGAGAGCAGTTTATTAAAGAACGCTCCATGTATCTTTCCCAGTCCCCATACACTAGTTCAACAAAGTCATCACAGTATGCCTGTACCTCAGTATTAAGCTCACACAGCGTTGTACTGTTCTCATGCTTCCAATGCAATGATGTTTCTAGATCTTTCTGAATTCCTGAAGCAGTTTTACTTTTCCCAAGGTGAGGAGAGTGAAGAGCCGGCACAGTGATGAATCAGTTCAGACTGCTTGCTGATTTTCAAAAGAACCATGCAAAAACATCATTTAGGAATTTGCAAAGGTTTTAAAGACTTGGCGCAGTCAAAAGGGAAGAGAATAAGGTGGAAGCATCTCTGAATGTGTAGCAGAAGTTTACTGAGGAGCTATTTCACTTGGTTTTTGCCACTGGTGGGGAACGGAGTTGATGAGCATCCAACATATTTGCAAACCTAACTCACTGTCTGAACTGAAAGCTGTCCTGAGCTCCATCTACCCAGCAACCAAAATGTCTGGACTGAAGGGGAATACAAATCACTATTGCTTCTTGAATTAAGTTAATTTCAACCACAGATTAATTCACTAATGACTATATAGCAAATTGAAGGTGGTTTTACCATTATGGCATCAAGCACTTTAATACTTTGGATGGAATTTTACGCCAGCAGGATTTTACAGTCCTGCCAAAGTCAATGGACTTTGCCACATTTTACAGCCCTTCCTCCACCACAACTGGGCCATAAAATTCTGCCCTTTGAGATGAAACAAGAATAAGCAATGCAACGGTCTTTTAAGTTTAGAAAAGACTGTTGACATGTGCTATTAGAAGCTATATTATTATCATGAGAATCAATGGCCAAAAAAAATTTGTTTTAATTCTACACATCCTATGTTAAGTAAAAACAAAAAACTGCGGATGCTGGAAATCCGAAACAAAAACAGAAACAGAAATACCTGGAAAAACTCAGCAGGTCTGGCAACATCGGCGGAGAAGAAAAGAGTTGACGTTTCAAGTCCTCATGACCCTTCAAATAGTTCTGTGGAAGAGTCATGAGGACTCGAAACGTCAACTCTTTTCTTCTCCGCCGATGCTGCCAGACCTGCTGAGTTTTTCCGGGTGTCTTATGTTAAAGTTTGTTTTAAAGGTGACTTTACTGACAAAATTTTAGTTTAAACAAAGTCAAAAAATGCAATTAATCAGTGCGATCTATTTTAATTTCAGTTTCTTCCTCTTTATACGCAACATATGCATTCTGTCAGAAATACTAGGCAATTTACCAATTATTTGGGTTAGAAATGTTAGATTTTCGTCTTGTAGTTCCAAATAGTTTTTATTTTAGGCAATGTTTCTTTAAAGTCTCTTCAAATAAAAATGGTTGCTGAACCCTGTCCTAGAGTTTAGAAGACTGAGATGTTATTTAAGGGGCTTGTCAGGGTAGATGTTAGAGAACATTTCCCTTGACTGAGGAGTCTAGAGCTAGGAGTCAAAGTCACAAAATAAGGGATCGGCCATTCAGTGCTGGGATAAGGAAAAAAATTCACTCAAAGAGTTGGGAACCTTTGAAATTCTCCACCATGGATGCCCAGCTGTTGAGTATATTCGAGTCAGATCGACAGCATTTTGCATACTAAGGGAAGCAAGAGATATGCGGAAAGTGCAGAACGTGGAGCTGAGGTAGAAGACCTACCATGATTGTATTAAAGGGCTGAATGGCATACCCTTGCTCCTGTGCTTATGACAGATGTCAGGTGGAGAACCAGGTTGAATATGGAAGGTTCAGAGGGAAATTGAGAAAGCAAATAAGAGAAGCAAAGAGAGGGTGTGAGAAGAGACTAGCAGCTAACATAAAAGGGAATCCAAAAGTCTTCTACAAGGATATAAATAGTAAAACTGTGGTAAAAGGAGGAGTGAGGCTGATTACAGGATTTATGCACAGAAGGAGGGGCCATGGCTGAGGTACTAAATGAATACTTTGCATCTGTCTTTACCAAGGAAGATACTGCTGCCCAGGTTATAGTGAAAGAGGAGGTAGTCCAGGTACTTGAGGGGTTTAAAATTGATAAGGAGAAGGTATTGGACAGGCTGGTTGAACTTCAGTCCAGGGTTCACAGCAATACAGGTGTGTGGTGCCGACAACTGCTCTGTATACTAGGACTTTTGTTGACTTGTGGAGGTCTTTGTTGTCAAACATTCACTGCCAGAGTTTATAGAGGACTGAGCTCACGGAGCTGATCCCGTGTTGAACTGTGAGGAGGTTGATGTATAACTTCAAAAGAACATAGACAGGCTGGGGGAATGGGCGGACAAAGGGCAGATGACATTTGCAGAGAAGTGGGAAGTCATTCATTTTGGCAGAAAGAATGCCGAGAGACAATATAAACTAAAGGGGGCGATTCTAAAGGGGATGCAGGAGCCAATGGATGTGGGTGTATATGTGTACAAATCATTGAAGGTGGCAGGACAGTTTGAGAGAGTGGTTAATAAAGCCTATGGCATCTATGTTCTTATGTGGAATCTTAAGCATGAAGAATAGGCAATTGGCAGATGTACCACACATGGAACCACAACCAGCACAAATAGCCATATTGAGCAGAGGAGGTACAAGGAAGAACTGAATTAAAAGTAAGTCATATACTCATTCCATGGTCTAATGCTATGTCCAGGTCCAGTTGGGCCATTTGCATACCCTTACTACCTTGTTACCTGAGTTCACATACTTATAAACCCCTTTAAGACAGGAATTTTTGCATAATTTAGTTCTGAATGCTTCATCTTAGTTCAATTACACTGCACTAGATGGCAGTCTGTTCTATGAATGAAAGACTCTCTGGCATGAAGCAGTTACTCAGATAGTCCTGAAAATCTCTTTTAGTTCACTCATTGCTTAAATTCCAATTATAATCCTGCTGTTGTCTTTACCTCTATTGACAAATACAACTTATATATGCACCCAAAGAACTTCTTTCGTGTCTTGTGTTTATGAAAAGGCTAGAAAATTTCCGTGAATGATTTTTCATTAAAATGTATAGAAGTGGAGTTCTGTATGCCAAGGCTCATATGTCCTGAGTCTGCTTAAAGTTACGGGCAGAATATTGAGCTCAGCCGAGCGTAAAATGACACGCGATGACGCTGGGCGAGTGTCCCGAAGTTATCGCGCACTTCCGCGATATTTCATTCAGCGGGCACACGCCGGAATCAGAAGTGCGCCCACTGACAATTAAAAGGCCTTTTAAGGTCATTAAAAAGGTAATTAAATTCAAATTTACACTGCCCATCCAGCCTTATGGTTGGTGGCTGAAGACCTGAACAACCTAAAATAAGGGTCACAGAAACTGGATAAAGTGTTCAAGCTTCATATTCAGTCACCATAAAATGTAGGTAATGAAAATGCTGGTCACAAAATTTATTTTCACTTATTTTAATTTATCATGAAAACCTCATCCTCGGTGGATGAGGCTTCCTGAAAAAAGCAAAGGCCTGGCCGATTCACCTGCCCACTAACTGTAATGTTGGACCAGCAACAAAAGTCTCTGTTAATTGCACTGTTACTGGGCTTAATTGCCCTCTTAAATGTCAGCTTGGTGCGCTTCCAAGTTTAGTGTGTGCCCGCCGGCTGCAATATCGCACGAGTGCACAATGACATTGGGACACTTGCCCAAAGTCATCATGCGCTATTTCACACTCAAGTGGGTCAGGCGTGCACCCGTCCACTCAGTGAAAAATTCTGCTCATTAAGTCCTATCTGAATTTTCCAATCTTACAGTTCTGTAGTGCTGAGGTGCACTGGGCAAAACTTTGCTGTGAGCACCCATTGGTTGGACTTGCACACTGAAAATTAACTTTTACAAATGTGGGGTCTCATTTCTTCAGCTTTTAATTATTGGGGATTTTTTGTTAAAGTGCCCATAGACTTTCTCTGAGCTTTTGTATAGCTAGTTGCTGTCAGGGGGACATCCAAACAGCTTGGCACCCCACAGAGGGCATCTAGAACCTGTGTGAACAAGACAACTATGCTTCTCCTTAACCAACCAGATTGAAGAATCGTTAATGAGAAGCTCAGAATCTAATGCAGCAAGTGTAAATTGGAATAGTGAATTCAATGTCAAATTGAGTACAGAAAGCAAAATAAAGAGCAGGAAAGAAAAATGGAATTAAGATTGAATAAAATAAACAAAAAGAAAGAATAAATAAATTACTTAGTTTATAGAAAAACTCTCCAACAATAATTAAAAGATGATGACGTGAGACTCCACATTTGTAAAAGTTACTTTTCAGTGCCTGAGTGGTTGTTTGTCAGCTAGTAAGACTTAGTGAACTGTTAAAGAGGTACTTAGACTGGAATAAACAAGCCATAACTTTTTTATGGCCAGATTAGTCCATATGTACCAGTTAAATACAAGAACTTCACAGCATTAAACTCATCAATGCTTTGACAAAGGTAAACTATCCCTCCTCATCTTTCTCAACCTGTCTGTGGTCTTTCACTTGGTTCATCAGGCCATCTTCTTCCAACCATCAGGATGAGAGGTCATCAACCTGAAAGGTTAACTCTGTTTCTGTCTCTACAAATAATGCCTAATCTGTTGAGTATTTCCAGCACTTTCTGTTTTTATGACAACTCTAAGATTTACTGTTGGCTCCATGTCACTCTAAGCGTGTATCAGTTACATGTTGGTACCTCTAGCATACCCGCACCCTAAAGTGCTTAAGAATTATCAATAATATTCCTGCTTCATTTTGTCCTCTTTGGACTGTATTCACAGCTTGGCCACAACACCTCACTTGAGATTGGCAAATCAGTCAAGTGACAGGATTTAATCGGTGTCTCACCAATTCATAAAACCCCATTTTTATTGCTTTAGTTCACTGGTGCCTTTTAGTCTCTGCATGTCAAGTTTTCATCAAGTACATCTTTGATCACCTCAGTCATCAAGCTGTACCGCCAGAAAACAGAAATGAATTTCACAATTTCAGTCTCTGAGATAGATAGGTGCAAAGAGATTGTGTTCTTATAAGCTAGAAGGAAACAAAAGATAGGTACATAATAATTTTTATACAGGATGAACTTTATATTTAATCCAATGTTGTTAACAGTCTTTGTCCATCTATAATTTAGTTACTCAGATGTCCATTGGTAAAACAAATAAGGCTGTTTAAGCATCAATTGATGACTGTATGCACTGTCTTGCTTAATTGAGAACAGACTGGAGACAGCTACAGGATAAGTCTGAAAACAGAGTCAATCAGCCCTTCAGCTTATCTTCAATTTAGCAACAAAATGTTATTACTTAAGCAATGTCGACACATTTTGTGAACCCACGTATGAACATATGGATTTTAAATGAAAATTGAAATCCAAACTGTTTGCCATAGTTATAAATTTGAGCAGCAAGTGTGTCTTCATCATGTCAAAATGAGCTTGGATGGAAACACGATAGCACAGTGCATTAAATGCTGAACCTTTGGTACAAATTCAACCTATGCTGATGGACTGATGGTCTTCTTCACTGGCTCAAAGAATTTATGCTGAATCAGTTTGGACAATCTCAATTCAGTTTATGAAGCATTATGATGTTATTCGCTGAGCAAGCCAAATCCCAGAGGGAAACTTGTCTTACTGATCATAACCATTTTTTTGTATTTTGAAAACAAGTGGAAAACTACTGATCCCAGAAGCATTGAATCCCAGTATCACTTTTGGGATTTTAAACTTAAAAGGTTTATTAACGAGAAGAAAAAGACTTAAACACACACAGCTGAAACAGCCCTACAAAACATTTCCCAAAAAAAACCACTTGGTCAGAACACAAAAGTAAACTGCTTGGTAAAAGGTCCCTTATAGATTTTTAACCATAAAGGTCCAGTAATATTACCCAAGTCAAAAAACGCTGCTACTTTAATAAAGTATACCACGCAACTCTTCACTCTTTTCCAGTCTGCTGTGGAAACCTGAAGGTAGTTCAGAAACAAACTGCTCTCTGAAATCAAAGACTTGTCTGGCTTGAAACTAGATGGCTGCTTCAAATTCACAACTTTGCTCAGCATAGAGCTAGTCTCGGGGCATCTCCCCCACACAGCCACCTAAACTCAACTAAACATCTCCCATAAATGTCTTTTTTCCCTTTTATCCTAGACTCCATTGTCCTAAGCATCTCTTTGAACTCATCTTTTCCAAATCTTTTATGCCTTCCTATTGCCTCCATTTTCAGGTCAAATAAAATACAATAACCTTCCCTTGTTTACTTATGAAACCTTTGTGAGTTGTAAAAGTTCCTTAAACTCCCTTTGAAATTTAGCAGTTGAAAAGTAAAGTCCTTACCTATCACCTAATGCAAATTTTAAAACCCAACCTATTTACTTGTAATTCCAACTTCACCATTGCCTCTCATTACAAATGCATGCATCTAGCCTCTTTACCTTTCACCCCTCAGTTCCCACAGACAAGCTGCCTTTATTAATCATCTCCCAGTTTAATTACCCATGGACACACACACACACACCCTTCTTTTCAGAATACCACCATATTTGCAAAAATATTTTTAGAAAATAACACCCATCTTCGCAGAAGTCATGAGCTTACAGTGCCAAACAGCATCAATTTTGCCTCCAATTGGCAGTTGTCTATACATAGGATGATCGGTGTAGGAAATGAAAAGAAATGACAAAGTGGTGTATTGGGGACGTTCTTCTGAGAGTAAGGATGAGGCACACTGCTGGGGCAGAGTAAAGGTGCTATACTGCACTTGGGTGCTGACACTGGGTATCTGAAATGCAAAGGGTTCCAGCCCCAGCATCAAGCATCCTCAATGAGCACAAAAAATATTAAAGAGGTGGGGAGGTGAAGTGTTCCGTTTTCCATTTTTGCCTCAATATATTTTTCCTCTTTGTTAGGGGCATTCATGATCCCGTTTCTCATTCTACTGGTCCTCGAGGGTGTCCCACTGTTGCATCTTGAGTTTGCCATTGGACAGCGTCTACGGAAAGGCAGTGTGGGGGTGTGGAGTTCCATTCACCCATATTTGAAAGGAGTGGGTAAGTTACCAGAGTTGAAATTGCAAATACCGTGTGTAGTGCGTGCAAGTTCACTGGCGACACAAAGTTAAACGGGGAAGTAAGCTGTGAGCGAGGCCCAAAGAGGCTGCAAGGGGATATATCTAGGCTGAGTGATTGAACAAGATATTGGCTGACGGAATACAATGTAGTAAAGTATGAAATGATCCACTTTGGCAGGAAAAATAGAGAAGCAAAGTTTTTTGGAAGGTGAGAGGCTGGGAAGCGTCAGCCTTTGGAGAGATTTATGTGTCCTTGTACACAAATCACAGAATGTTCACATGAAGCTTTAGCAATTAATTAGGAAAGCAAATGGTAAGTTAGCTTTTATTTCAAAGCTATTGAAGTATAAAAGTGAAGAGGTCTTACTGCATTTATATAGGGTTTTGGTGAGACCATGCCTGGAGCACTGTATAGGGTTTTGATCTCTTTAACTAAGGAAGGATATATTTGCCTTGGAAGAAGTGCAATAAATGCTCATTAGACTGGTTACTGGGATGAGGGAATTTTTCTATGAGGAGATATTGAGTGGACTAGGCCTATATTCCCTAAAGTTTAGAGGAAGGAGAAGTGATCTAACTGAAACATTTAACATTCTTAAGGGGTTTGACAGGATGGATGCTGCACGATGTTTCTCTTCATCAGGGACTGAGAACTAGAAGTCCCAGTTTCAGGATAAGAAGTTAGCGAGCTAGGACTGAAGTGAGGAGCAATTTCTTCACTCAAAGGGTTGAGGATCTTTGGAATTCCTCACCCCAGAGAGCTGTGGACACTCAGCAGTTGAGTTTATTCATGACACAGATTGATAGGCCTTTGGGTTAAGGGATATGGGATAAAGCAGGAAAGTAGAGTTGACGTCAAAGATCAACCATGATCTTATTGAATGGCAGAGACTTGAAGGGCCAAATGGCCTATTCCTGTTCCTTTCTTATATATATTTTGCAACAATCTGATTGTAAGGATCGAGTTTTTCAAGTGCAGCTTTTCTCAGTCATTTTTCTGTAGTTTTTTGGCCAATTTCCCCATACGTCCAGAAGCAATTTAGCAATCTGCCTAAGCACTAAATTGACCTTTGGCACAATTCTTAGTCCCATTTTTGGATTCAGAATTAGCAGGGAAATGTTTTGAAATCTGATGGAAAACAACAGAAGCCTGAACGCCTAGTCATGCTGCAGTTTTTGAACCTGCATTTGTGTCTAATTCAGGCCCATAAAGGGCTACAAGTACATAAGTTGGAGGGGGAGACAGAGCAGAAACCAACTTGCAATGGCGAAATGTCTCCAATGGTAAGTGCCCATAGCTTTTCTGATAGAGCGGCAAAGAGGTTATTGGCACTGTTGATGGCAAACAGGATGCTGAGGGGAGCAATCAATGTTGTTCAATGACAGCCTTCATTATGTGGTATCCGTCTCAGGCATACCCATGTGCTATACATTCTCACACCTTTTTGTGGGATTGTTTCCCTTAGGCAGGTTAGGGGGGCTAATAAGGAGAAACTGTGGTGATTGCTTGCAATGCCCAACGCCCTGTTTGCGAGTGACAGGATTGGGCTCAGGGCAGACAGATAAGATGAATGGTGGTTTTGAGCTTGCAAAATCCTGGTGACCATTTGTTGGGACAGATTTTAGGAATAAAACACATTGGCTTGAATTTCACACTCCCTCGCCGGCGGGTTTTTAGATGGGGGGGTGGAGGGGGCGGGTGAAGGAGGCATGAAATTGAAAGAACAGGATTCCCTCTGGGTTTCCACCCGCCCCAAGCTTGCAGTGATTTACGCTGGGGTGAGCAAGGCCTCGGACAGGCTGCCCACCCCTGCCCTAATTGAGGCCCTCAAGTGGCCAATTGTTGGTCACTCAAGGGCTGTTTCCCACCCAGCCTCAATTTTTAGGCCGGTGGAAGGATTTACCTGGCATGGGGGAAACCCGAAAAATAATGGGATATATCTTGGGCAGGAAGGGTCAGGGGTGGACACTGGGGGGGTGGGGCGCCTCCATTAGAAACTCCCTTCTGACTTTGGGCGCCCCACCCCTTCTTAAGGTCTGTCGGCTGCTGGACCTCCTTCCTGCCCCGCTGTCTCTCCCCACGCACCCCAATCACCCACTTTCCAACACCCCAAGACTTCCCTCCCCTCCCTGCCCTGGGACTCCATAAACATGCCTTGCCGTGCAATTCTGTGACTTAGGTTCGGGCATCTTCCTGAATCCCTCTTCTGTCCCCTGCAGCTCCTGTCGCCGCAGGGACTAGAGAGCTGCCGGGCCAATCAGATTGGCCAGCAGCTCTCCCAGCTGAGGCTTCTTCCTGAGGGAGGGGCAAAAGTCCTGGCGGCAGCCAATTGACGCTCACTCGAGCATGAAACGGCTGCAGGAAAGTCAGAGTCTTGGGGGGGGGTGGGGGGAGGGGCGTGTGTTTCCCACCATCCAAAATATCCAGGCAATTGGCTAGGATTTTCCGCCTTGGTGGGACCCACTGCGGGGCGCCATTGACTTTCAGCAGGACCGGATGATCCCAGCGGTGGGCAGGGCTGGAAAATCCCACCCGTTGTCATTCTTGAAGACGGGCTGCCTCTTCTATCCACATAACAATTCACCCAAGCACATTGAAATGGTATTTTTGTTCAAATCAATCTTGCACTGAGGCTTTCCATGAAATTGAATTTGAGAATAATTGCTGCTAGGCACTAACCTGCAGTTGTTGCTTTAAGTTGTAAAGAGGCGTGTCATAGCCTGAACTACATTGTACTGCAAAGTAGGAAAATTTAAGAGCATTTAGTTTTTGCAATATTGTCCAAAATATTGGTGTTTTGTTATCATTTTTGACCACTGCACAGAATATTAACATATACTAAGGAATAATATAAATGGTGGATGCATTAACCTGAAATTCTTTTGACCTCTATTTTAGCAGAACTGGTAAAACAGCAGACAGAGGAATTTCAGAGGAAATGCAAAAAACATATGCACAAGTCTAGCCCCCACAACAAAGTTCCACACATATATATATACATAAAAATCTCACCGTTAGCACATGGCCGTGTCCGTCACACTCAGCAACAAACTTGTGTCACCGTATGAAATGCATGGTAGAGCAGCAGAGTATAAATGCTCATCAGTTGATAAAGAAAGGGAGCAACATCTAAGATATGCATTAAGGTGCAATTTTGATTATGTAAAGCCAAGCTTCATTTTCTCAGTTAATTGGAATCATCAGAAAACATCCAATTTCTCAACCTGAAGGTAAATTTCCAAACACTCAACACAGCATAAACCAATATTTACAATCAAGCTAACTTCAAAGGCTAGCCTTATTCTATAAAGATGATTAAATCAATATTTAGAAATGTATCAGCACACAATTTGTTGTACTATCCATTCTCACTTCTTTCAGAATAATTTCCTATTATGGTGTGAATATATAATTGCTTTTTCTTCACTTTGATAGATTCATATCATTTATATTGACTCTCATTTCCTTAGGTATAGCATCAATGATGGTTTCATTCCTGGTTGGTTTATATTACAACAGTATAATTGCCTTGGTTATGTGGTACACCTTCAACTCATTCCAAGACCCTCTACCCTGGAGCAGTTGCCCAACAACAGATAACAATACAGGTACCGATTAGTATTGTATTTCACAAAATCTATTACTGTTATGTGTTAGCCATCCAATTCTACTGAAAGAGTGCTTATACCTGTCCTCATTATGCATGCTTGGCTGAGAGCTCAGGCTCAGAAAAGTATTTTCTCAGCAGGGGTTTCTGTTTTGGTAGCTGCAGAAAATTGTTGACTTCACTTGATTGACATCTGTTAAGTGGTTATAATAAATTGTTCTCTCTGAGATCTGTATTGTCAATGTCTCAATGGGCAGAATATTGAGGCAGAATTGGGCAGACACATGCCCGACCTGGCCAAGCGTAAAATGACACGCGATGACATTGGGCAAGCATCCTGACATCATTGCATAGTCCAGTGATGTTTTGTTCGGTGGGTGCGCATCAGAGTTGGCAGCCCACCCGCCGACAATTAAAAGGCCTATTAAGGCCATTAAAAAGATAATTAATTTCAAATTTACGCTGCCCGTCCAACCTAACGTTGACGGGCAGATGAAAACACCGAGCGGCCTTTGTACATTTTAGGAAACCTCATCCACGGGCGGAATGAGGTTTCCTAAAGCAAATAAAAATAAAATTAAAATTTCACACTTGAATTAAAAACATGTCCCTGTTCATGTGACAGAGTCGCATGAGGGGACATGATTTGTGACATTTTTATTTCGTTCATTAATTTTTTTCACATTGTTTCAGCTCTGTGCCTTAGGGAGATTGAAGCGATCTTTCAGGCGCGTGCGCCAAGTTCACGCTAGGCCCACTCGCCCTCCTCCCCCTGCCCGCACAGACAGGCTGAGCGCTGCTGTTCGTGTTCCACACTGGGCGGGCCTTAATTGGCCCCCCCGAGCACCCCCGCCAAGGGTAAAATCCTGCCTGATGTTCATTCGCACATAATTAAGAGGTGTGAAGCATTTTAAGCCTCTGTTATTGATACCTTAATGGTATGTCTAAATGACACCTAAATGGGGTTGCAGGAACAGCAGTTTTTTTATCAACAGAGGTTTGTGAATAGGTGATTTTTTTCTGAGCAGTTCCACACATGCCACTGTCTATATATGTATATGATTCATTGACTCTGTAATTGATATGCGCTGGGTGAATGGGCATGGAAGGGCCATGAGTTGACATGGAAGGTAGGAGAAGCCATAGGGGTGGATGGGTGGGTGGGGCACATGGGTTGGCATGAGTTGACATGGAGGGGGCATGGGGGGGGGGCATGGAAGAGCCGTGGGGGCACGGGTAAGACCTTTTGAATGTACCTCTCAAAAGGTTCCCAAATCCAGACTATGGTTCGCGACTTCTCTGAGTCATCCAGAAACTGACCCAAATCCATGATAATTGCAGGAGGGCGAGGATATGCTTACTCTGGCAATGGATCTAGCCAGGTTGGGAGTGCATGGTGTGGGCTTGTACCCACACCCCAGTCTGGCATCGGCGAAAATTGGTGGCACAGGAATGGGAGTGACAATCCCAGAATCAGGTTCTGCCCATCATTTTTGAATGGTTCCACAGTCATTCTGACGACAGAAAAATCTGGGGCTGAGTTTCAGCCGGCTATTTGACCGGGGAGGCCTCACAGCTGAGTCCGATCCTGGACACACCCAATATTCACAAACACATACATCTAGCATGGGTTTGAATAACAATCAAAAATATGAACCCTGGCCAATATTCCTCTCGGAGGGAGGGAGCTGAGACTAACAATATTGCCCTTATCAGTAATCCAGGTGAGATTTGTTCACCTAGCAGAGACCGGTGATAAAAAAGACAAGGTTTGGTGACTACCTGATTGGGCGAGCACTGACACAGTGACCGAGTGATCTCATTCTGTACTGTAACCATTCTATGATTCCATTCTATGATCCTGAGCCTTTAAGATTATGAAAGGATTTGATGGGGTCGACATAGAGAAGATGTTCCCACTTTCAGGGGTGACAAAAACTAGGGGTAGTAAATCTCCGATAATCACTAATAAATCCAATAAAGTATTTAGGAGAAACCTCTTCATCCAGAATGTGGTTAGAATGTGGAACTTGCGAAAACACTGAGTAGTTACAGCGATTAGCTGGGATACATTTAAGACAAAGCTCGATAAACACATGAGGAGGAAAGGAATAGTACATGGTCATGGGGAAAGATGAAGAAAGTTGGGAGAGTCTCACATGGAGCATAAACCAGCTTGAATCAGTTGGGCCGAAAGGCCTGTTTCTGTCCTGTAAACTCTATAAGAAACCACTGGTTGGCCTATATACTAGATAAATGCACTCAGTCACTGGGATTTTTTTCACAAACAAAAACGAAAATCCCTGGAAAAACTCAGCAGGTCTGACATCCTCTGTGGAGAGAAAGACAGAGTTAACGTTTCGAGTCCATATTACTCTTCTTCAGAACTAAAGAGAAGTAAAAATGTGGTGAAATATATACTGTTTAAGGGGACAGGGGGCAGGACAGGTGAAGCTGGATAAAAGGTCAGCGATAGGTAGAGGCAAAGGAGAGATTGCAAAAGATGTCATAAACAAAAGGTCGAACGGGTGCTGATGGTGGTGATACTGGCTAAAGGATACTGGCTATTGTGATGCTAAGAGCAGAGAGCAGGATGATCAAGTGACAGATGACCCTAGTGGGGGTGGGGTGGGGGGAGGGAGGGGATGGTGTGAGAAAAAATATCGAAATAGGCTAAAAGGTGGGAATAAAACAATGAGTGGAAATACATTTAAAACATAATAAAATAGGTGGAAAATATATATATATAAAAATTAAAATATAAACATTTGAAAAAAGGGATCAAAAAGGGATGAGGATGGAGGAGAGAGTTCATGTTCTGAAGTTGTTGAACTCAATATTCAGTCCGGAAGGCTGTAAAGTGCCTAATCGGAAGATGAGATGCTGTTCCTCCGGTTTGTGTTGAGCTTCACTGGAACAATGCAGCAAGCCAAGGACGGACATGTGGGCATGAGAGCAGGGTGGTGTGTTGAAATGGCAAGCGACAGGGAGGTCTGGGTCATGCTTGCGGACAGACCAAAGGTGTTCCGCAAAGCGGTCACCCAGTCTGCGTTTGGTCTCTCCAATGTGGAGGAAACTGCATTGGGAGCAGCGAATGCAGTAGACTAAATTGAGGCAAGTGCAAGTGAAATGTTGCTTCACTTGAAAGGAGTGTTTGCTCCTTGAACGGTGAGGTGGGGGGGAAGTAAATGGGCAGATGTTGCGCCTTCTGCAATTGCATGGGAAGGTGCTGTGGGAGGGGGTTGAGGTGTAGGGGGTGATAGAGGGGTGGACGAGGGTGTCCTGGAGGGAACGGTCCCTATGGAATGCCGACAGGTGGGGTGAAGGGAAGATGTGTTTAGCCAGTATCACCACCATCAACACCACTTCGACCTTTTGTTTATGACATCTTTTGCAATCTTTCGTTTGCCTCCACCTCTCACTCCAGCTTCACCAACCCACCTGCCTTGAACAGTATATATTTCACCATATTTTTACTTCTCTTTAGTTCTGAAGAAGAGTCATATGGACTCGAAACGTTAACTCTATCTTTCTCTCCACAGATGCTGTCAGACCTGCTGAGTTTTCGCAGCAATTTTTGTTTTTGTTTCAGATTTCCAGCGTCCACAGTATTTTGCTTTTATCTTCCTGAGATTTTTGTTTTGGAAGTGGTAAAGATTCATCCCTGGACATTTGCTCACCACCTGTTTGCCTTCAGGGCCTGAGTTCAAACCCAGCCCAGACTGATGCAATGAAGGTCTCCTCTACCTGCTAGCTGCAATGGAACCCATTTGACAAGTTTCAATCAAGTTTCTCGAAGGACATCAATCCACAACGGAATCTGCAATTTGATACCAATTAGCGCCAAAGCGGGTGTTTGATGGAGAGAGTCTGTGTGCCAACTGGTTGGAAAGATTAGAGTTTTATTGCGCGGGCTCCTTACTGCAGTATTCTCATCCCATAAGTAATATCTTCCTCGACTATTTTTAATTATGTTTTGACAGCATTTGTTGATGAATGTGCCAGGAGCTCTCCAGTAGATTATTATTGGTACAGGGAAACCTTAAACATTTCACGCAATATCAGTGATTCAGGTACTATCCAGTGGTGGCTGTTACTCTGTCTTATATCTGCTTGGGCTGTGCTGTATGTATGCACAATCAGAGGCATTGAAACAACTGGCAAGGTACTGTTCGTTCATTCATTCATTCTACCTGTTTGTACAATTCTAGGATTTTCATTGTGCAATGAAAGAGCTGACAGTGCAATCAGCCTTAACCTTTTTTCTCATGCTCAAAATTATCCTTGAGGAATGTTTAACAGGGCATCATTGCACCTGCAAAATGTTTAGTGCCATTTCATTTTAGCCACACATAGTGAAACATTTTTGTTCTACATAGGATTGCATATGATTTACTGCATTGAGCCAGCCCATGAAGCCCAACCAGCTCATGACGGTGTTTATGCTTCACTCGAGCTTCCTCCCATCTTTCCCCATCTGAATCTACCATCATAATCCTGTATTCCCTTCTCCCTCATATGCTTGTCTTCTTTCCCCTTAAGGCATCTATACTATTCGCTTCAACCACATGTGGTAGCAAGTTTCACATTCTCATCACTCTTTGGTGAGGAAGTTTCTTCTGCATTTGTATTGGATTTCTTGGTGACTATCTTATATTGACGTTATGTTCTTCCCCACATTAGGAAACATTCTCTCTGTATCCACCCTATCAAAATCTTCCATCATTTTAATGAATTCTAATAGGTCGCCCCTCAGCCTGCTTTTTTCAAGAGAAAAGAGGCCCTACCTGTCAATCCTTTCCTGATTTGTATACCCATGCATTTCTGGTATCAACCTTGCAAACCTTCTCTACATCCTCTCCAGTGACTCAACATCCTTTTCATAATATGGCAACCAGAACTTCACGCGGTACCCGAAGTGTGATCTAGCCAAGGTTCGATGCAAATTTAGCATAACTTGCCTGTTCTTCAATTCTATTACGATGCATCATTGAAAAATACAAATGCCATTGTATTTTCCTGCCTACAATAGCCATCAGAAGATTTGCTTGGGTTGTCCTCCCTCAGCAACATCAAGTATCTTGTTTTAAAAGGGAGAAATACAATTTTTTTCCTCCCCTTTACTCCTAAAGGTGTTAACTCCTTGCTGTGTCACAGTTCCACTAACGCTGGTCATTGTTGTGATCACATCCAAGTATTTGTGTGTGAATCTTAATGATCTCATCATAATGTGAACGCAGAAGGTTCTTTTTATTCTTTCGTGGGCATCACTGGCTGGGCCAGCATTTATTACCCATCCCTAATTGCCCCGAGAAAGTGGTGGGGAGCTGCCTTCTTGAACCACTGCAGTCCATGTGGTGTAGGTGCACCCACAGGATAGTAGATACCACAGTTAAGCCCAGCCTTATCCCCATTGGCAGACAACTGTTAACTTTCACTGTTGCATGTTATTGTACCCTACACCATGTTAAAAGTGACGGCAGCTGGTTTGACTTATAATATTCAGGATAATCATGATAATTACCTGTGAAGAAAGAAATGCATTAAAATAACTTTATGATTGGATATCTAACAGGCTTCACTGATGGCATTTTGAGTCTGTAGAGTGAACAGCTGATTCCATAGACCAGGAAAGCCATATTTGGTGGCAAGTGTGTCAGGGAGCTGCAGCTGGGAGGGAAAATATCATCCACATTTTTAAATAGTCACTTTAATTGGTATCTGAACATCCGAAAATGATGGATAGGAAAAGACCATCTGATCCATCGAGTTGTGATAAGTGCTCACTGATGCACCATTATAAGACATCCCTGGGTCACAAGCAGCCACTTAATTGCCAAGGATAGGTAGCAGAGGAAAAGCCTGTGGCCAATTAGCGCTGATGAAAAGGAACTGAAAAATCTATCTCCAGGCCCTTGAGTTGATTGGAAACTTTTCACATTGTCATGTGAATGATGAATCCATTTGCATCGAATTCCCATTTGCTGCTTTGATCGAAATGATAATACACTTAAAATTAACACTAAAATAGTGCAGGCAATAATTGATATGAACAACGGGTAATTTCAAACTCTCATGTTTATATTCAGTAGTAGAAACACAACGTTAATGCAAGTAGCTAAAGTTTAAGTGGAATGTGTAAATTTGTGGACATCTTTGGCTGGAATGATACAATACATTTAATCTTTTTATTTCTTTCCCTTCAGGCTGTGTATGTTACCTCCACTCTTCCTTATGTTGTTCTTACTATCTTCCTGATTCGAGGGTTGACATTAAAAGGATCTGTTGATGGAATAATATTTCTCTTTACACCAGATGTAAGTATAGGTTTTTCATTTCTTTTCCCGTTTCTGCAACTTTTATCATGCTTTCCCTCATTGAAAGGAAAGACAGGACGTACTTTTAACCTGGGAGAATGGTGGGTTGGGACTCGGGTAGGACGTTAAAATTTGTAAAAACTTAAACCTGGCACCAATCTGCCTCCAAGATGCCCACTTTTGGTTTTAATGGAGGCTGGGCCAGGCAGTGGTTGGCGTGTGGAGTGCACAACCTCAGGAGGTGGGTTGGCTATTGAAATATTATAATGAGGCTGGGTGCCTCATATTTCAACTTCCTTCCAGGTTTAACACTGGGTGACTAGGTTTAACCCTGGCTTTGGGAAAGCTAAGTGTTTTTACAGCATTGCTTGTGGGCAAAAAGGATCAGGAATGTGTTTTGTCAGCCTGCCAAACTTGCCTGCCTTTCTACTTGCCATTGGATCCCTAACTTCCCCCTCTCAAATCCTGCCCTCCCCCCATCTCTGACCCACCCCCCCCACCCCCCCACCACCACCCCCCGCCCCCCACACCCCCATCGTGATTGGATGCTCCCCCTTTCAGAATTTGAGATCAGACACCATATACAATGCAAAGAATCCCCCCCACAATCGAAACCCCTGGGAATCGGGATCGAGAGTGGACCTCCCCACATTAATGACCACGTCCACGCCCCACAATCAGACCTGCCTCCCAACCCCAGCAATCAGATGCCCCCACCACCCCTGGATTGGAGCCCCCTCATCCACAAGATTCGTCTGTCCCACCACTGGAATTGTCAGTCCCCTCCTAAGATTGGTGGATTGGGAGCCAATGGAAGTCAGCTACAGGGATGACAGATGAAGCGGCCATGATTTGAGTTAGGACATGGGCAACACAGGTATAATGGGCTGAATGGCCTAATCAACACTTTGTACAAGTTTGTCATCATACTCCTTTAATCTTGTGCACTATGCCCCAATTTACAAATTCTAGAATACTGGAGGTCTTCTTTCATTTTGTTTTCATTCATTCTCTCATTTATTGCCCACACCTAGTTTCCCTGATTGCTTTGCTTGACCAGTTCAGGGGACAGTTAAAGAATAATGTCTGGGACCAGAGTTACATACAGGCTAGATCTGGTGAGGAGAGCAGGTTTGCTTCCCTAAAGGACATTAGTGAGCTCGATGGTTGTTTTTAGAACAATCCAATAGTTATATTTTTTACTGTTACATGTATTTCATTTCCAGGTTCATTCTTCACTGAATTCAAATTTTCAAACTGCCATGGTGGGATTGAACTCTGTGTTATTATTAGTCCAGTAACATAACCATTGCACTACTGTACCATGCACTCACACTTACAAGGAATACCATATATACTCGGGTAAAAGTCGAATTTTTTAGACCAATTTTTTAGGTAGAGTTAAGGGCTCGATTTTTACATAGGTAATGTTTTTGAGGGACTTACTTTCAATTAAAACACATCACCCACCCAGCACGACATGGTTCTGGAAAGAATCAACAAGGTAAAGGGGGAAACAACACCCATACCAGACATTTACCGTTGTCACCCCCACTCCCCCGTCTCTCTTTCGCTTGCTGTTTTTATTAAAAAGCTGCCCTCATGCCCTGGGAAGAGTAATCGGTGATATCGGCTAGACCTGTGGTTTCAACGCTGTTCATTTGTTGTGATGGGGGGTGGTGGTTGCAGTGGGGGGGGGGGGGGGGGGGGGGGGGGGTGGGGGGGTGGGGGGGGGGGCTGAATGGCCTCCCCAGTTCGTATGTTCTTAAAGTCCCTTTCATTGCTTGCCAGTATCACCGGGGCAGTCAATACCGCCAAGGACCCCCTCTGTGGGCCATAGAGTGCACGAAAAGGAGGGCCTTCTCCCACCAAGCCCACAGGGAGTCTGCCAAGGTTCCCCAGGCTGTCTCCCCATGTGATGAAGGGCCCACCATCAGCTGGTAAAATGCCACTGGAGTTGGGAAGAGGTGCTTAATTGGTCACGTAAGTGTCTCAATTGGCCTCTGGCATGAGGGCTCCCCTCCATCTTCCCTGCCATGGCATAGTAGTGAGTAAGCAGTGGGCATACCAATCCCCTCTCCTTCCCTCATCATATTACAGGCCCCCCCATAATCCCCTGGAGGGCTGGTGTAATCCAGCACACTATGTAGAAAGAAACATAAAGATCATTTTGCACATTTAATTGATGATAAGTTTGGTCAATGCTACTCAATGTGTTTAGAATCTTCTTTTCCATCTTGTGTTCCATTTAATTCATTCTTGGGAAGAGGATATCACTGGTAAGACCAGCATTTATTGCCTCATCTCAGTTGCCCTTGAGCAGGTTGATAATGGACTGCCTTCTTGAACTTCTTTAGTGTCCTCAGAAAATTTTCAAAGCGCACTCCTAACATCCAAGAATGGTCTTCAAAAATGTGTTTTATAATAAATGGAATTCTGCTAAATTCTACACAGCCATTTTGGCTGTTACCTAGCCAAACGCCATTATTGTCGAAAGTAATATGTTTCTATTCCTATGATTTCCAGGTGAAAGAGTTGTCAAATCCGACCACCTGGTTAGATGCTGGAGCACAAGTGTTTTACTCCTTTTCCTTGGCTTTTGGGGGTCTCATATCCTTCTCCAGTTATAACTCTGTTCAGTAAGTAGCATCAGATCTGAACTCCCATGTGCTCATAAAGTAGAAACAACCCAACCATTCATAAATAATCAAACACTGGCTGCTTCTCTCTACTCCACAGCAACAATTGTGAGCGAGACGCTGTGATAATCTCTGTCATCAATGGCTTCACATCAGTGTACGCAGCCACAGTAATATATTCCATTATTGGTTTCCGAGCAACAGAGCAACTTGATACATGTTTTGATAAGTAAGTAAGTTATCCGGGAATAGTATTCAATATCAATATTAATTGTTTGTACTTTGCCGCATCACATTGCTTGATTCAAGTTATTGGGAAATTCAAATAGTTTAGCTCAAGAGTCTTCAAATCAGCGGACAGTGGGCTGAATTTTATTGCTGTGGTGGGGGTCCCGATGACAGGCTGGAAAGCCATAGGCCGTTCCCTGCCTTAGCCATTTGCAGGACACCCAGGTGCATTTTACAGAGGTCAGGCAACTAGTTGGTTCCTATTGGAGCTGCTGTGCATTAAAAGGATGAGCGCCCACCCCCAGGAATCAATCAGAGGGCCAGCAGCTCGGAAGTCGCAGCCACTGGGAGCTGGGGGTCGAGGGTGGCAAGGAAGGACACCACTCCCTCCCAACCAGGTAAGTGCGGTCTGGGGACACTGGGGCCCAGTCAGGCAAGGAGTGCTAGCGACGGCAGGGGAGATGTCACCGGGGCCATCAATACTGCCTAGGACCCCATCTGTGGGCCACAGAGTGCACGAAAAGGAGGGCCCTCTCCCACCAAGCCCACAGGGAGTCTGCCAGTGTTCCCCAGGCTGTCTCCCCGTGTGATGAAGGGCCCAACATCAGCTGCTAAAATGCCATTGGAGATGGGAAGAGGTGCTTAATTGGTCACGTAAGTGTCTCAATTGGCTCTCTGGCAGGAGGGTTCCCCTCCATCTTCCCCGCCATGGCATGGTAGTGGGTAAGCAGTGGGCATACCAACCCCCTCTCCTTCCCTCATCATATTACAGGCCCTCCCATAATCTCCTAGAGGGCTGGTGTAATCCAGCACACTATGTAGAAAGAAACATAAAGATCATTTTGCACATTTAATTGATGATAGGTTTGGTCAATGCTACTCAATGTGTTTAGAATCTTCTTCTCCATCTTGTGTTCCATTTAATTCATTCTTGGGATGTGGGTATCACTGGTAAGACCAACATTTATTGCCTCATCTCAGTTGCCCTTGAGCAGGTTGATGATGGACTGCTTTCTTGAACCTCTGCAGTCCGTGTGGTGAAGGTGCTCCCACAGCACTGTTCAATAGAGTGTTCCAAGGTTTTGACCCAGCTATCATGAAGGAGCAGCAGGTCCAAAAGTCAGAACATTGTGTAACTTGGAAGGGAACTTGGAGGTGGTGTTCCCAAGCACCTGCTCCCCTTTCCTTCTAGTAAGTGGAGGCTGGGGGCTGGAAGATGCTATCAAAAAATCCTCAGGGAAATCTGTCAGTGCATCCTATACATTGGTCACATTCTAGCCACTGTGGTGGAGGGAGTGGATGTTTAAGGTGGTGGATGTGCTTCCGATCACTAGGCTGCTTTGTCTAGATGGTATCGAGGTTCTTGAGTGTTGTTGCAGTTGCACTCAACCTAGTGGAGAGTATCCTATCGCTCTCCTGATACCTTGTAGCTGGTGGTGAGGCTTCAGGAAGTCAAGAGGTGAGCTACTCACTGCAGAATCTCCAGCCTTCAAACTGCTCGATTTATTTATGTAACTTGTCCAGTTGAGTTTCTGATTAATGGCAACCTCCAAGATGGTAATGCCCTTGAATCTGAAGGAGAAGTGATTAGCTGATATCTGGTTGGAGATAGCTATTGTGTGAATGTTACTTGCCATTTATTAGTCCAAGCCTGAATGTTGTTCAGTTTTGCTGCATTCATGCCATGAACTATTTAATTATCTGAAGAGTTGTGAATGGGACTGAATATTTCCATCATCAGCGGACATTCCCATGTCTGACCTTGTGGTGAAGGGAAAGTCATTGATGAAACAGCTGGATACAGATGGTTCTAGGAATGTTGCCCTAAGGAACTCCTGCAGTGATATCCTGGGGCGGAGATGATTGGTTTCCAACAACTACTATCATCATCCTTTGTGCTAGGTATAACAAGCCAGTGGAGAAGTTTCTCCCTGATTTCTGTTGACTCACTTGTATTAGGGTTCCTTGGTGCCACACTCAGTCAAATGCTTCCTTGGCATCAAGGGCAGTCATACTCACATCACCTCGGATCTTTAGGAATTAGTGGGCAGTAGTATGTATTAGATGATATTCTATAATGGAAAATGTTCTAAGATAATCATAGTTGTGGTAGACTCCTCGTTGATCAAGTACGTTCAAGCTGTAAGTGATTTCAAAGATCACACTCTTTCCAGCTAAATCTACTCTAAGGAATTCGGGCTATCATGAGGAATGGTGTTTGTTGCTGAGCCCCACTCTCTTGGCTGATTGTGCACAATCCCAGGGGCAAAGAGGATCCAAGAAGTCTGGGTAGCTTGGCAGCTGCAGTGGAAGACCAGTAGAGGGTGTATCCCTGCCTTTGCCCTTTGCCAAAGACCACTGAGGGTTGCTAATTTTTTGTAAACTCATTTACTGGCCTCGCCAGTTAGGCCAGCATTTATTGCCCATCCCTAGTTGCCCTTGAGAAGGTGGTGGTGAGCTGCCTTCTTGAACTGCTGCAGTCCATGTGATGTAGGTACACCCACAGTGCTGTTAGGAAGGGAGTTCCAGGATTTTGATCCAGCAACAGTGAAGGAACGGTGATATATTTCCAAGTGAGGATGGTGAGTGACTTGGAGGGGAAATTCCAGGTGGTGGTGTTCCCAAGTATCTCTGGCCCTTGTCCTTCTAGATGCTAATAGTCATGGGTTTGGAAGGCGCTGTGTAAGGAGCTTTGGTGAGCTTCTGCAGTACATCTTGTAGGTGGTACACACTGCTGCCACAGTGCATTGGTGGTGGAGGGAGTGAATGTTTGTGGATGGGGTGTCAATCAAGCGGGCTGCTTTGTCGTAGATAATGTCGAGCTTCTTGAGTGGTTTTGCAGCTGCACTCATCCAGGCGAGTGGAGAATATTCCATCACACTCCTGACTTGTGCCTTATATATGGTGGACAGGCTTTGGGGAGTCAGAAGGGGAGTTATTCGCCACAGGATTCCTAGCCTCTGACTTGCTCTTGTAGCCACAGTATTGATATGGCTATTCCAGCTCAGTTTCTGGTCAATTGTAACCCCAAGGATGTTGATTTTGGGGGATTCAGTGATGGTAATGTAACTGAATGTCAAGGGAGCAATGGTTAGATTCTCTCTTGGTAGAGATGGTCATTGCTGAACACTTGTGTGGCGCGAATGTTACTTGCCACTTGTCAGCCCAAGCTTGGATATTGTCCAGGTCTTGCTGCATTTGGACATGGACTGCTTCAGTATCTGAGGAATCACAAATGGTGCTGAACATTGTTCAATCATCAGCGAACATCCCCACTTCTGACCTTATAATGGAAGGAAGGTCATTGATGAAGCAGCTGAAGATGGTTGGGCCAAGGACACTACCCTGAAGAACTCCTGCAGCAATGCTCTGGAACTGAGATGATTGACGTCCAACAACCACAACCCTCTAATGAGGTATGACACCAACTAGTGGCGAGTTTCCCCCCTGATTCCCATTGACTGCAGTTTTGCTAGGGCTCCTTGATGCCACATGTGGTCAAATGCTGCCTTGATGTCAAGGTCAGTCACTCTCACCTCACCTGGGGAGTTCAACTCTTTTGTCCATGTTTGAACCAAGGCTGTAATGAGCTCAGGAGCTGAGTAATCCTGACAGAACCCAAACTGACTATCAGTGAGCAGGTTATTGCTAAGCAAGTGCCACTTGATAGCACTGATGATGACATCTTCCATCATTTTACTGATGATGGAGAGTAGACTGATGGGCGGTAATTGGCCATGTTGGATTAGTCCTGCTTCTTTTTGTACAGGACATACCTGGGAAATTTTCCACATTGCCGGGTAGATGCCAGTGTTGTCGCTGTACCAGAACAAATAGGGGTGCAGCAAATTCTGGAGCACAAGTCTTCGGCACTATTGCCGGAATGTTGTCAGGTCCCATAGCCTTTGCAGTATCCGTTGCCTTCAGCTTTATCTGATAGCATGTGGAGTGAATCGAATTGGGTGAGACCTGGCATCTGTGATGCTGGGAACCTTGGGAGGAGGCCGAATTGGATCATCCTCTCAGCATTCCTAGTTGACGATCTTTGCAAGTACTTAAGCCTTAACTTTTTGCGTGTCATATGTCATGTGTTATGCCCTGACCTCACTATGGGTCAAGCCCAGGAGGTAGACCCCAAGAATTAGCCCAGCTAGAATGGGGATTAAATGCATGCGGTTAGCGCTATTCTGCACCACACTCTTAGCCAGCTGAGCTAACTGCCCCTTGGTGGATGATATTCAATAGTGGATAGTATTCTGTTGGGGAAGGCATTCTATAGGGGATGAAGATGTAGAGAGGACAGTATTCTATAATGGATAGTATTCTCTCGTGGGTGATATACGATAATGGTCGTTGTTCCATAGTGGATGGTATTCTATTGGGGAAGGTATTCTGTAGGGGATAGTATTCTATAGTGGAAGATAATCTATAGTGCATGGTATTGTATAGTGGATGGTATTCTATAGATGGTGTTCTATAGTGAATGATATATACAGAGGGAGCAAAAAGACGAGTGAGGCAATTTGAAAATGCTGTCTGTGACAAAAGTATCAAGTAACGTTGATTAAAGTCTGATTCATTTATGTGTTTTTTGTTTCCTTACAGCAATATCTTGAGCTTGATGAATGCTTTTGATCTGCCAGAAACCAATTTGACCAGAGAAAACTATGATGAAATGGTTCAATATTTTAACGCCACCTCCCCTGAAATTGTATCTAAGCTGGATTTGAAGATCTGTGAGCTGCAATCCCTGCTCAGTCAGGTAAGTACCTTTAGCTCAGACTGTGTTTATTCAAAGTGCCCTGGCAGTGATTCCTTGAAATGCTGTCAGATTCTTCTAACCTGTTTTAAGCTGCTTTTTGGGAGGCAGATGAAAAAGGTCAAAACTAATGATCATGTACTTTCTATCATTCAATATTGCGGTTTTTTTCCATCAATTCATTCTCATTAAGTAATATCCCAATATAAATGCTGAAGTACTCAAATACGCCTGTTTTATGTAACATTACTTTAGGCTCCTTGGTCTTTTCGACATTGTACCTTAAAAACCAAGAATGCAAAGACTTATTTATTTCATCCCTCTCCTCTTCCTAAACGCAAACTATGAAAAGAAGTGATGTGTATACAGGTACATGGCCATATATATGTATAAGTATACATGGAATATTGGCCAAGCCCCCTCAACCCCCCACTAATGACCCAGCATTTTTATCCTAAAAGGTTCAGCTCCTGGAAGGACATTCTAAGATCAATGTGATCTGCTCAATAGCATCACTAAACCCTCATCATTTAGTCAATTTCTAAACGAGGCAAATGTAGTTCCCAATGGTATTGGTAGTTTTTCTGTACTCCTTCAGTGTTTCTAAATTGAGCTCCATTATTGCTGCGAAAAGAGACATCGAAGCTTGTCATCTTGCACTCATCAGGACACTTGCAAGAATACCAACATAAGAAGAAAACAACAATTTAAACCGTATGTGAAGCCAATCAATCAGCACTCTCTTCACAGTATAAATTGCTGTTTTCCCTTTATATTGGTAATTTTGCGAGTGCCCTGATGAGTGCAAGATGAAAAGCTTCGACATATCTCTTTTCTTAGAAATACTCAAGTTCTGTGCTACCAAACGGCTATTTGAGCTCCATTAACTCTGCAATCTCCTACAGAAACTGATGGTGGCTGGTGTGCATTCTCAAGATGTATATTAGCACTCTCCACAATGGAGATGCGTCTATTCATGCTACTAGTTGATGTATGACCAGGGGCATTGTGGCTTAGTCTGACTCTTTAGCCAACTGACCGGTGTGCAATTGACTACCAAGCACCTGTCCCTGGACTTTTTCAACTAACTCTAATCTCCTTTAATACAGGGTGTCGAAGGCACAGGATTGGCGTTCATTGTCTTCACTGAAGCTATTACAAAAATGCCTGTCTCTCCATTATGGTCCATCTTGTTCTTCATCATGTTATTCTGTCTTGGTCTTTCTTCAATGTTTGGAAATATAGAAGGCGTGCTGGTACCGCTAGAAGATATGAAACTCCTCCCAAAGAAGTGGCCCAAGGAACTTATTACCGGTAAACATAAGCCCTCCATTTACTTATCTATTGTTAGAGCTGTTAGGACCATTAAACAGCTACTATTATCTCTTCTTGAGTCACATTGATCAAGCAATCTTACTACTTAACTAATTCTTGAAAAGCAAAAATTCAGTTCCTACATCATAGAAATCAAAACAATGTTCGCTATATTAAACACGTTCCTTATTGTGTCCAACCATTGATGCCTAACGCCAGGAATTTGCTTGGAGCTGCTCCTGCTCCAATGCATTAAGTGCTGGAAAACTGGTACTAGCCTCATTTAGGTGGCTAACCACCACACATCTGGCAAAATTAGGATGCACCCTGACGAAATTCATGGCTTGAGTTTGCATGCAGGCATAAAGATAGTTCCCTTTGCTGCTATTTGACTACTTGAGCAGATATGATCTCACTTACACTGCATTCCCCTACTATGCCCTGACTGCCAGCTGTTCAGATCCCCCGATACTTGGCCTTGCCGGTCTTATTTTATACGGAATGGAAATGCAGCAAAGAGGATGAGGTTTAAGTGCATATTAAAGGAATCACCTTGCAAAAGAACCCCATTTTGCAGTGTCAGGGAAGTTGCAAAAGGCAATTTTTTTTTTTGTTTAGAAAGAGCAGGCATTATTTCTTCACCCAAAGCACCTCAAAACTTGTGTGGAAGTGAGTGATTGAAATTCCTTCTACAATTAGGGAGAATAGGCAGCGCAAGATTAAACACTGACCTATCAACCTGGGATCTGGCATCTGACTGCTATCTCTCTATCTGCTGGTTGTAAGGGTCCCATGTGAAATCAAGTTGTTTCTATCAAGTTCCTCGTGTGCTTGAAGCCAAAAAACAAATTTCTCCCTAAATGGCAATCTCACTCAGAAAGGCAACTTGCAGGCAATCGGTTACACATTAGTAGCAGGTTTACAGGTGAGGTACATTGTAGGAACACAGTGCAGGGAGCAATAAAAACAGAAAGTGTTGGAAAAACTCAGCAGGTCTGGCAGCATCTGTAGAGAAACAGAGTTAATGTTTCGAGTCCAATATGACTCTTCTTCAGGACTCTGCATCTGGCTGTGCTACACCTGACCTGCATTCTTATATTGAAACAGATTGATAAATTAGAAGGAAAGAAATCATCTTTCTTTAGTAACCAAACATTTTCATACAAAAGCAACATTGTCCTAGACCCAACCATCTTCAGCTGCTTCATCAGTAACCTTCCTTCCATCATAAGGTCGCAGTGGGGATGTTCACTGATGATTGCACAATGTTCAGCACCATTTGTGACTCCTCAGATACTGAAGCTGTCCATGTCCAAATGCAGCAAGACCTGGACAATGTTCAAGTTTGGGCTGACAAGTGGCAAGTAACATTCGCTCTGCACAAGTGCCAGGCAATGACCACCTCCAAAAAGAGAGAATCTAACCATCGTGTCTTGACATTTAGTGGCATTACCATTGCTGAATTCCCCACTATCAACATCCTTAGGGTTACCATTGACCTGAAACTGAGCTGGAATAGCCATATAAATACTGTGGCTACAAGAGCAGGTCAGAGGCTAGGAATCCCGTGGCGAGTAACTCATCTCCTGACTCCTCAAAGCCTTTACACCATCTACAAGACACAAGTCAGGAGGGTAATGGAATACTCCCCACTTGCCTGAATGGGTGTAGCTTCTACAACACTCAAGAAGCTTGACACCATCCAGGACAAAGCAGCCTGCTTGATTGGCACCCTATCCACAAACATTCACTCCCTCCACCTCCGATGCACAGTGGCAGCAGTATGTACCATCTACAAGATGCACTGCAGGAACTCATCAAGGATCCTTAGACAGCACCTCCCAAACACATGACTACTACCACCTAGAAGGACAAGGGCAACAGCTAAATGGGAACACCACTATCTGGAAGTTCCCCTCCAAGTCACTCACCATCAATGACTTGGAAATATATTGTCGTTCCTTCACTGTCGCTGGGTCAAAATCCTAGAGCTCCCTTCCTAACAGCACTGTGGGTATACCTACCACCACATGGACTGCAGTGGCTCAAGAAGGCAGCTCACCTTATCAAGGGCATTTACAAATGGGGAATAAATACTGGTCCAGCCAGTGAAGCCCACATCCCATAAAAAGATAAAGAAAGGAGCAGAATGCCAACTCATTCGAAACACAGAAACATTAGAAACAGGATTAAGCCATTCATCCTCTCGATCCTGCTCCTCAATTTAATTAGATTTTGACTCATCTGCGTCTCAACTCATTTACTCACCTTGTTACATATGCCTTAAATATATTTATGTAAACTGTCAGACTCACATAAAAGCTGCAGTTGTTCCCAAGCATCCATAGTCTTTGGTGCAGAGAGGGAAGGATTTCCACTAGCCCTTCTGTAAAAGAATTCTTCCTGAGCTCCCTTCTGAATGGCCTTGTTTCAATTTTAAGATTATGGCTCTCTATTCTTAATCTCCTCACCAGAGGAAAATGTTTCTCTGGATTAATCCAATCAAATCCTTCTAACATCCCAATTAGATCACCCTTCAATCTTCTCTACCCAAGGGAATACAAGCCAAGTTTATCCAACCTGCCCTCCCGATTTAACCCTCGAAGCCCCAGTATCATTCTAGTGAATATGAGCTGCCCCCACTCCAAGGCCAATCCAATATATCCTTCATGAGCAGCAGTATCCAGAACTGAATACCATAATCCAGATGTGGCATGTCCAGTGACATATCCAATGAGCATAACTTCCTCCTATTTGTATTCCAGCTTCCAGGAGGTAAAAGCTAATATTCCATTAGCCTTCTTGATAGCTTTTGGTACCTACTGTATTAGTTTCTTAATGATTTGTGTATTCAAATTCCAGAATCTCCTTTCTCCTCTACAATTCCCAATTTCTCACCATTTAGAAAATACTCAAATGTATATTTCTTGGATCCGAAGTGGATGACTTCACTCTTGCCCACATTGATGTCCAATTGGCACTACTGTCCCTTCTAACTTAGAGATATCCCCTGGATACACAACTCTCCATTCCTTCATCCAAGTCATTAATAAATGTGGTGAAAAGTTGAGGAGCTAGTAGGCATGTGGGGAACCAACCAGATTTATTTTACAGGATCACAATGTCTATCTTTGTTCATTATCACAGTAGCCACATTCTAACCTATTATGGCTTTGTTATAATGGGGTACTATTTATAAAATGTACCAAACCTGTCAACTTCTACCCCTCAAAAAGATTAGAATTTCTAAGCATCAACATTTATTTATTTTGACTGACACATAGCTAAAAGTGTGAGCAGCCCCCACTTCAGAGGCCCAACACAATACAAGGCTATTGGCTAGTGCTGGAAACTGGGATTAGAATAGTTAGGTTATTGTTTGACTGGCACAGACTCGATGGGCCAAAGGGCCTTTTTCTGTGCTGTAGACCTCTATGACTCTATGATGATTCTGTAACTCGGTGAGATCCATGTCTGTGCTAAGGCTCAAACAGCCCCAGATGTTGTTAGATTAATAACTGTGATTGGAGAACTCTCCAATTGTAAAAAGAACTGTAATGGCTTAATGGACCGGACAGGTTTCAGCAAGAAACAAATAAACTTTATTACAGTGAGCTTTTCCAGATGCTACATGCTCGATCAAGACCGTTATCAGGAAGCCCCTCCCCCCAGATTACCCTGCTTAGGGCTGATTGGTCGGAGCCTCCAAGAACATCACACGACCCCTGATAGACAGCAGGAGAGGCCATACCTTTAGTTTTAACACAAGAACCCAACACTAAAACTATTCAGACTATTCAAAACCCAAATTTTAAAACCCAGGCTGGAGAAAAAGCTCAGCCACTTCCATTAAATGAGACGGAGCAGTTTCTTTTTGTATCTAATTGTCCCATCTGTAAACATTCAGTCTGTTTTTTTCCAAAAGGACAAAAATCAGACTGGAGTGCTTTGTCAAGCTTCTTGGAGCTTAAATAGGGTTAATTGTCATGCGTGATTCAGTGTTGGATTAAAAACTAACTCACGCATAAAATCAGAGGGTTAAAACAAATGTGATTTCCTGAAGGCACAACACTTTCTGTGATTTTTAAATAAATGCACACAAATATTCATCCAAATGCGAGATCTTAAAGTCTGCTTATAATTGAGACATGCTATTGGGGTGCTTACTGCCATTAACAAGATGAGAAGCTGCTGTAGGGAAAGGCTGGAGTCTTTTCCCCTGTTTGCTTAAATTAATGAAAAATAACATGGGGAATCCGACTTAATTTTCACTGATACTTTTTCAGTAACATGACAGAGCAGAGGAAACCTACCTGTGTGTGTTCTGTTGGGTTTGATTTGTGTAGTGCTTTCTGCCAGGCAGTGGACGAGGAACCCTCACTAATCTCCCATTGGCCTTGGCATAAGGCTCCAGCCACTTGTGTGGCTGAGCCTCATTTGTATGAACATGGTGAACTGCCAACACAAAATGTATTCCCTTTAGGCAGCTGACCAATCTGACGGGTAAATCTGGCAGGACTGGCCTACAGCAATACCTTAAAGGGGTAGAGTGGAAGTGGCAAGAGTGAAACAGCTTAAAGTGGCTGGGAAAGATTTCTGTAGCACCATACAGCAGCAAGAAGATCAAATATTGGAAGCCTTAAGGCCCCAAAGACACAAAGTAAACAATTTGGCTCTCCTTGACTGCAGCTAAGGATGACTTTGACATCATCACTGAAGGTGGCTGCCTCCTGACTTTTAATGCATATGTTTGCTGAGTGGGAGATGGAATTGGTGGTATCTGTGTGGATAGAGATGAAAATGGCAGTGGGAGCATAATTACCGACCCTGGTTTTTATTTATTCATGAGCATGTTTAAGGTTTACCGACCCTCAGGATTGGCCTGAATTTTCCAGGAATTGAAGATCAATCGCCAGGAAATTGCAGTGAGCAATCCTGGAGAAAAATCATAGGGACATTAAAAAAGATGGTTTTTTAAAAAAGTTTCCTTTGAACATTTCTCTTTACCAGATATAAAAATATTGATGCTGACAGTCAAGCATCATCCAATTGGGTAACGAGCCTTTTTGCTTTCCAATTGGTGGAGGAAGGCAATATGTCACAAGGATGGACGTGTTGGCCGACTAATGGCTGGAGCATAGGGCCAAGGGATGTGATGAAACCTCCAGGAATACATTTAATCACAGTTGGCAACCCTAGTTTCCAGTGGGAATTCTGGCGGCCGGGACCGAAGTGTACATGCCAAAAACCAGAACAGGCAGACAATAAGCCATAAGCCAGCATTTTTGCTTTCCCGCATGCATTTGTTCCTGTTACCACACCATTTTTAGGGGTGGGACAGCAAGGAGATGAATGTCACTCTCATTGTGTTCACTCGACAAGTTCTGTTCTTCTCTCTTCCAGGCCTGGTTTGTCTGGTTTGCTTTTTTATAGCTTTCATATTTATCTTAAACTCTGGAAACTACTGGCTGGCCCTCTTTGATGCCTATGCCGGCTCCATCCCTCTGCTGATCATCGCTTTCTGTGAGATGGTGTCTGTTATATACATTTACGGCGCCGACAGGTAACAATATGATACTTTCAGCATTGAGTTTTGTTCATAATTCTACGTTTAAGGAGAATATGGTGCAGATATTTTTCTTTTGCTGAATGGTATTGCTTTCCTTTACCCATTCCCCGTCTACTGCTTCAGAAAGACCTGATTTATCATTCACCTTGTTTCTTTTATTTATGCATTATGTATTATTCAGTGATTCATAAATAATTCACTCTTACCAAATGATGAAGGTCAGTGAAGTCTTTTCCAGATTTAACAAGAGCCTTCAAATGATGTTCATTTTGACGATACATTTTAACGTTGCCAACTCTTGTTGGGTTTATTGTAGGAGCCCTCACCACATAACTTTGTACCTTCAATAGCCCCACACAGCCTTTTCTTCCTTTTCCCAATATTTCTAGAGCAAATATACACAAGTATTCAAAGAATATGTAAAAAGATCTTTTTTTATTTTTAATACCCCAGTGATTTTTCTCCCAGGTTCCTCAGTGCAGTGTCCAGGAGGTTCATCTTCAATTTCTGGAGACTTCAGGGCAACCCTGGAGAGTTGGCAAGCCTTAATACGCTATGGTACTATTGGGGTGTGTGATTGGGGAAGCTGAGGGCCACTCATGAAAGCAAAGCAATAAATTCCATCCCTGTATACCACTGTCTATCTTGCTAGTGTTTGAGGATCAGATATCATATTGCATTTTAAAAATATTTGCCAACTTTTGGAAATGTTTGTGCCCAAACTGTTTTATGCTATCACAAAGTATTAGCATTTGGGAAAGGAATTTAATATTGGTCAGATTTACTCAGAGACTGAGAATTTCACTGCGGTTGGGAGTCGCGGGAGTAATTGTCCGAGTCCGTAACTGTGGGGAGGAGCTTTGTCCACCGCCATTGCAAATTGGAAACACACTGCCCACGATTTCCCATCCATTAAAATCCATCAAGTTTCCCCAGTCCTTGCACAGAAAGTTACCTCACTGTGTAAGGTACTTAGCAACAAAATGCACCACACACACACACACACACACACACACACACATTGAGGCTAATTTTAACTCCTACTTCATGGGAAGGGTGCATGGGAAGGGTTAAAATTGGGCAGATGTTGTCACCAGCTTGATGTCGCACCATACCTGGCTTGCACCATTTTATCTTCACCAGCTTTCCAGGTGTCCAAGGCTCCCGCTGTACTGTCCTTTGGTTAAAACCACATTTCATCCACTCATGTCGATGCACTTGTCCTTCACGTTTGTTCTTCAATATTTACTTCCAGCCAATAAACCAACAATGAGCTCCCTTTCCCCTGCCTTTCACGAAGGCCTTGACTCTAAGCTGGAGTGTGGAGGAGGGGCTGTTGCTTAAGGGCTAATCCCAAATCTGTCCCAATTACTTCTTTTTCCGCTCATACATCTTTATCTCTGAAGTTGCCGCTCCTGCCCCAAGGATTTATAGCCTCCATCCTGTCCTCCTGTTTCTCTTCTACATGCTGCCTCTGGACAACATCATCCAAAGACATGATGTTGGGTTTCACAAGTACGCTGACAAGAGCCAGTTCTACCTCACTAGCAGCTGCTCCACTGCCATTTTGTTGCTGCTTGCACGCCGTACTGGATTTACTCCAAATTTCTCCAATTAAACATTGGGAAGACCAAAACCATTGCCTTCAGTTCCCAACACAAATTCTATTCCCTTGCCACCTCCAACCCCTCCCTAGCTACTCGCTTGGGTTGAACTAGTCTGTTTGACACCCTATTTGGGCTACCGGCACCACATTCTCTCCATCACCAAGACCGCCTCTGAAATATCTCTGGTTTCCACCATACCCGGTCTGTGCTGAAACCCTTCAGACTCCACTATTCCAATGTCCTCCTGACTGGCCTCCCATCTTGCAACCTCCATAAACTTGAGTTCATCCAAGCTCTGGTGCCTTATTCTAACCCATAACCAAGTTAAGGTCATTCATCCCACCCCCTAGCTCGGTGACTTACATTGGCTCCCAGTCCATCACCACCTCAAATTTAAAATCTCATCCTTGTTTTTAAATGGTCTTATTCCTCCCTATATTTTAACTATCATCAACCCTACAACTCTTCTGAGAACTCTGCAATCATCCAGCTCTGACCTCATGCACCCAACTCCTTTTTTTGCCCCATCATGGGTGGCCATGCCTTCTACAAAATAGGCCTTAATCCCTGGTGTTTTCTCTATAAGACTCTCCCTCTCTCCATTTTTCCCACTTCCTTTAAGACTATCCTTAAAGACTGCCCCATTGACTAAGCTTTTAGTCACCCTTCTCAATATAGCCTTCTTTAGCTTTGTGTTCATTTCTGTCTCTTTTCTCCTCTGAATCAGGCCATCACGTCTTACAATATGAAATGTGCTATGTAAATGTACTACTTTATCAACATTGCTTAATTCAAATCGCTGAATAATTTGAATTATTGAGCAAAATAACTTTGGATTAACAGGAGTAAGCTGTATTTTAAAATATATGAAATATATAGCATTGAGCCTGATGTGAACTGTTTTAGCTAATCTGGATTTCTTACTTGGCATACAGCCATCATGCTGAAATTTAAAACATTAATTTTTCTTTTAAAACAGGATAATACATTTGTATCTAGCACATTGTCCTACGACATAACCAACCTAAAGGTTAAAGGGCAATCAGACAGGCATAATGGACACTTGGGCCAGGTGTCAGAGGTCTGGTGCCCCTGTGAAAAAGTACACTCCTTTATTCCCTGGAGATCACAGAAGAAAAGGGACCAAAATTGGGAGTGAGTGGGGAATGCATCCAAAGTGTAATTATGCCTTTAAAATTACTCCCACTGATAAACTGCATGGTCTATGTAATAGTACATTTGAAACCCCATATTACCAAATGCTTTGCCTGGAAGTCATTCTGTGATAAAACAAGAAATTTCCACCTCACTTATAAGGTTCACTAGTTTACTTGTTATGTATCTCTTGCTAGATACTGATAAAGAGCCTCTTTATAATCTATATATCCACGCGTGTGAATTATTGTATCTATTCCTTCACAGATTCAACAATGACATCCAATGGATGATTGGTCACAAGCCGAATTTTTTCTGGCAAGCCACCTGGAGAGTCATTAGCCCCCTTATAATGCTGGTCATATTCCTGTTTTACTTTGTAATTAAAGTTAGAGAGGAGCTGACATACATCGTTTGGGATAAAACATACGTAAGTATTCTTTTATATTAATCAAGGCTGATTTTTCATACTAGCAATTTGAATTTTTAATCAAAAGCATGTTTATAACAGAACTTGCTCCTGCCCACAATATGTTGCCCCATTGTCAGTAATTGATACCTAGGATAAGCTAGCTCCAGGCACTTGTCTTCATTCATAAAGGCTACTCAATGTTATAAGGCCTATACCTGGGGTTGATTTTGATCATATCAACTTTACTGAAACTGTCATTAACCTAGGCTGGCTTGAAAATGCCTTAAGTGGATTAAATTGCAAAACACAGTACATTATCAAACCAATGTCTATCAGAGAGTGAATGTAGAGTGACTGTTCCATTGGGAAAATACCAGGTGACTCTAACCTGTGTTGTAACCAGTTGTAAAGAAGGAGGGGGGCGGGCAAGCAGTTCATGAGCGCAATGTGGGCAGCCCACTTGGAGAATTCAGCATTCACATTCTTTGCTATCGCTTCTGAACATTGCAGATTACTTTAAAACCATAATAATATTTGCTAATGGGCAGGGTTTTTCAGATTGTGGGGTTTCCTGTCCTGCCACCCAAAGAGTCAGTGGGGACACATCCCTGCTAAGACAGGCTGCCTTGCAGCCACTTAGCACTCTCTCATTCGGAAAGAAGACCTGCCTCACCTGCAGAGGGCAGTCTTTCGAGGGGTAAGGTGGGGGGCGTGGAGGGAGGTGGGGCACTCTATATGGAAATGAGGCCATTGAGGGAGGCACCACCCCCTCCCTGCCCGAGGCCCTGGGAAGGTGACTTGCCAGGACTCCCCGCCGCTCTTCCCGTCAGCCTCAAAATTGAGGCCGAGTGGGAATCAGCCCCTTAAGTGATCATTAATTGAGCACTCAAGGACCTCATTTCAGGCAAAGGTGGGTGGGCCAACCCAGGCCTCGCCTGTCCCACCATAAAATTGTGGACAGGTCAGGATTGGGCAGGAGGGTTACAGGAAAGCCATCCGGGGAATTTTACAGTCCCCCACACCAACCCCCGCTCCTGCCCCCACCCCCAATCCACTGCAAACCCGCTGGTGGGAGGCATAAAATTCTGTTCAATGTGACTGGTCAGTCCTTAGAATGGGCTGAAAGGTCGATTGGAAAATGCTGTTAGCACTCAAATTGTATGTTTGGTCTTCTTGGCTAATGGATGTTTCTGCAACTCTCAACAGAAAAACTTCCCTAACCTTGCTGTGATACCCTATCCTGGTTGGGTGTCTGCGGTCATTGTCCTTTTGGCTGGAGTACCGAGTTTAGTCATACCTTGTACAGCCTTGTACTTGTTCATCAGAAACAAGTGTCGGAGGAAGGATGATCAGCGGGGCCTTGTCCAGGCAACATCAAGCACCTCTGTGAATGGAAGAGTAAACAATGAATACTTGACTTAACTTGACTCCGCAGAGCAACAATGGCAATCTGCACTCCCCCCGCCCCACCCCACCCCACCCACTACTTTCAGCAAACACTGAACTCAAACAAAAAGATTACATCACTGGAACATGGAAAATATCTAAATTTCTTCATATTTTGATGCAATATTTTTATATGTGATGATGCAGTAGTGACCACCTGGCACATCATTGCTTGGAGAAATGTCTATTTGTTAATGTATATCCTTACGGAGAAATGGGCCATAAACAGAAGTTAGACACTCTGAATTGTTTTGTTGTACCATTAAGTGAAAGGGATATCCATGTTGCCAGTTAATGTGCTGCAGGCTTTTCCTTCATGCTTTTAGCACTTTGGGATGTTTCAATACCTTAAAGGTGCTAAATAAGTACAGGTTGTTGTTGTTCAAGTAGTTACCTCATATCAACATCTATGTTCATTTCGGGTCCAACCAACAAACCTCAGGTAATGTATAATTCTGTACAATCACTGTTGTTAAAATGTATTGACACTTGAAAGGTTCCCATAGCACTCAAACCTGTCCTGCAATGACAAATAAGAGGGAAACAGAGGCAGTTATTAATTCCTGTAAAAGATGTTGCTCTCAAGACTCAATTGCTCTTTGGAGCAATGTTCTTGAACAGTTGTGAAAAAGCAATGCTTCCCCTGCCCCTCATACTACCATTGTCATATGGAGAAGGACATATCAATAACCAACTCAATCCCACCAGTGTGAAATTGGACAGTTGTCTAATACACATTAGTAGTAGATCAGTAGATGCAATTTTATGTTATTTGGTTACATCGAGACAAAAATGAGCATTATTATTAATGCCTTATATTGAATACCACAATCAACAGCAACAGAGCATGAGCATCCTAATCCTGAAGCTAGTGTGCCTTCTCTCCTACACCAGTGGTATGTAGATGCTTTGCCATTGTGCACCTAACCTATTCATTTCTATTTAATGGAGGAAACATATTGATACACATGGCTTTTTCCAGATGTATGCCATGACCTTTCCTAGAGGGTAAATGAAAAGACAACTTTAAATTCAAAGGTTTTAAGGCCACCTAAACTATTTGATGCAGTATCTCTTCCCTACCCAAAGCAGAAGAGCCTCTTCAATCCACTTCTCAACCGAGCTGGAAGAAATGCCTCTTTCTCTTTCTGATTTGCAAAATCATAGGTTAACATGTCAAAAGTCCAAAGTACCTCAGGGGCCCCAAGGATGACATTGTGGACTGTGCTGCTTATTATTGCCTGTTTGTCAAGAAATGATGTGGGTTGTGAACTTGCTGTGATCATGCGCTGTGGAGTGATTATGGAAGGTGAAGGGAAAGTGCTTGCAGGTCCCTGTACTGGCCATATTGAAGGAAATAAAAGTTTTTAAGTTGTTTTCCTGCACAATGGCTTGCTCAGACTCAATTTTCATATTTATTTCTTTCACACCTCAGAAATGTTTAGAAGGAGTTTAATGCCTGTCGATGCAAAATAAAATCTGTTCATTTGGAGACCCAATGTGTTCGCAAGAAAATTTGCATTGATCTCATTTAGTCCAGAAATTGAATGTAATCCTCCAAAACTAATTATTGATCACAGTTCCCTGAGGTTCACATATGATGGAATGATATTGTTTTGGAATGGTTTCATAAAAGGAACATTATAATCTAATAGGGTTGCCAACTGTGATTAGATATAGTCCTGGAGGTTTCATCACATGACTTGAACCCCTGCTTCAGTCATTAGTCGGCCAACACATCCATCCTTGTGATGTACTACCTCCCTACACCAATTGGAAAGTGAAAAGACTCATTAGTCAATTGGATGATATTTGACTGTCAGCAAAACAGACTACTCTCCCCCACCCCCATTTTCAATATTTTTATATCTGGTAAAGAGAAATGTTCAAAGGGGTTTTTTTTTCGAAAAACTATCTTCTTTAATGTCCCAATGATTTTTCTCCAGGGTTGCACAGAGCAGTGTCCTGGAGATTGATCGTCAATTCCTGGAGAATCCATGCCAATCCTGGAGCATTGGCAATCCCATGACCTAATATTTATTAGGGTACAGGGGAAACACTTTGCCCTTCAAAGTCAGAGAATGGGATTCCACTGGGTTTTGTTTGGGATGCAGTGCCCCAGGCACACAGCCTCATTGTACAGGCCAAATTTCCCCGGTTGGGTTACGATCCTGACTTTGACCTCAATTCCGGGTCGGGAATCCAGAAGTGGCCACGGCGGGAACCCATGATCTCCTGGAGTCAGCCAACTGAGACCCGGCCTCCGGCAGTCCCATCCAATTAAGAAGAATGGATGGACCATTGAAGGCAGGAGACTGAGAGGCTGCCTCAAAATGGAAGTGCTATCTGCTGGGTTGGGAATAATTAGACAGGATGGCTCATGGCCATGACTGTGGCTGGTCAGTGCTGGAGTGATTTCCCCATGGAAAAACAGAGTCCACAAAGGAATGCTGAAACTTATTGTCAAAAGAATGGCTCAAAGTTAAACTCAAACTTACTGAAAATGTTGAAAGGAAAATCTAGCTTGGTGAATCATCCACACACAGCAGAGCCAACTATCTTAACTTTTATTGAGATTAATGGAGAGAAAATCCCGTGGTTTCTGTAAAGAAGCTTGATCATCCCTATCAGACTGCCCTCCCTGCATTCTGCTGTTTAATACCCAGCTGATAATGGTGAACATTTAACCGAATGTCATAGCAAAGCAGTCTATCAGCATCGGTGCAATTTAAAATAAGTAATAAATTCAATCTGTTTAGGAGCCTCATTATGAGTGAGTGATGAAACAAGAAGGATCATTGGTTCTGGACTTAAGCCCTGAACCTTGGTCTTTGCATAAAGGTGGCTAAAGGTTACTTAATTAATTAATCTTAATTTGAAAATCAGACTAATCTAATCTTACATTGATTTTCTATTATTGTTCTCCAACAGAATCTGAGAACTGTTCCATGATAGTTGTTTTGTCGTGGAAGCATTCCACCAATTGGACAATTATATGTAAACATTTTTTTTGTGACATGCTACTCTTTAGAATTTTGATTGCTGCCTAAGTCACTAAGTGGACTTGCTCAGGAATATTAGTGAGACTGAAACTGAGTGTTAAATGAACAACAGACATGGTTAAAATCTCAACTTCAGCTCTACGCTCCAGGTCGATGATTACTGATATGTTATGAACTTTAGAACATGAGCCTCAGTAATTCTCACAAATTCAGTCCCCTGCACTCATTTAAATCAACAAAAATAAAACACAGCCAATCTTCTTTAGATTCTCCCCCCCCCACCACCACCACCAACACCTCCCATTCCCTCCGCCGCCCCAGTGCACCATAGGTGAATGCTTAGAGGCATCATTAAGATAATGCGACAATTGGGTTCAACATTCCTGGACTAAAGAGGAAAGAATCAGCCATGAGCTTCTGTTCACTATCCAGTGGCCTTTACTAATGGAGCCATGATAATGGACATAAGGTAAAGATGAATTCAGTTGTGGCTGTAACATCCCCTCCACTCAAAAAAAAACATCTGTTGCTGTTCAGCTACGCCAAAAAAAGGTGAGATATTGGCTAACACCTGTGGAACTATATTGTAGCAAGACTCACGAACTTCAGGAGAAGGGAAGAAAATTGGCCAGAGAAAAATCCAAATATTGTGAATGTGAATAGATTGCTTATAGCCTTTTTTTTTAGAAAAAAGTGCTGGGCATTGATGGTAACAGCAACATTTTAAGGATAATCAATGTGTGTGCAAGTTTTTGAAGGAATCCGCATGCAAGGGATTGCTTTCCACCTCTATTAAATATTCCCCACATCATATTTGTTTTACTATCAAACTCAGGCTGGCTTTAAATTTCTGTCACCTTGTTTTCAATTCACAAATGTCACTCTGCATTTGACAGCCTGAATCTGTAGCACACGTCAATAGTGGCAGCTTGATTTATTTAAATCAGCACCTATCCTCGTGATTCTCCCATTGCCTATTCAGGGATCTGGGCAAATGGAGTCTCCCCTCTGTGAGATCTGGCTCCACCCAGCTTTCCTCCAACTGAATATAACTTTTTTCTCAGTATCAGATTATCCAGTAGGTTATGGTTAAAGAGATAAATGACACATGAATTGAAAGAAAAGCAGAAGGTTACAGGAAAGCTATAGAACAGGGTAACTGAACATATCCTTCTGTATGACCCCAGTTGGGTGAGATGGCAGCAGAAAATGAGGTTGCTTGCGTTACGGGTGAAACCAATGATGTTCTGAAGGAGGAGAGGCCAAAGTGGGACAATAAGTTTCAGTATATCCTGAGCTGTGCAGGATTTGCTGTGGGACTGGGGAATATCTGGAGGTTCCCTTACCTCTGTCAGACTTATGGAGGTGGTAAGTATACAAGCACAAATGTAGAAGAGAAACTTAGATATCAAATGTGTGGTTAACCTGCATGAATTTCTCTGTATTTTGGAAGCTCTTAAGTTTGGAAGTCACTTTGTACTACAACTAGAATGTGAACACTTAACACAGAAGACAACCTTCCTTTGTTCACTGTTTTAGCAAGACAATTAAGAATTTAAAATAAGTAGTTTTAACATCTGCATGGAAATAATATATAAAGGAATGTCAAGAAAATAGTGTCTGTCTATCAATATCATCCACAGTGATTCTAAGTTTAAAGGTCTTTAGTAATTTCTATGATGCATGCCAAATTAACAAAGCACAAAGGTAATCAAACTTCGTTTTCTATCCAACAGAAACACTGATCATTATTTTGACAATAGCATACAATTTGATTATTTTAGAGAATGATTTGAGGCTTCTTCAATTATTTTCCACTTTACTCAAGACTCGGCAATGAGACTACTTGCATGAATTTCACAGGCAATCAGTCAGGTTTTTATGCCATTACCAGGGCAAGCTTTAAAGCAGAAGGGTAGTTAGAAGTCACTGGGATAATTTTGACTTTGGATGAGAGTGTAAAATGGGTGATAGCAAATCAGTTGGCACATTTTATATCGCTCTCTGATGTTACTTCCAATGGGGTCCATGTTACATCCCTAGGTTACCCTACGTAGGGTCAGATATTGCACCAAAGTTGAGCATTAAGTCCTGCCCTATTTCCAGTGTTATTGGGTGTCCCACATCAACAGGCGGCTCTGTGTCATGGCATGAGCAGTTGAAGATCAGTTAAAAAAAAGTTAAACACCAATTTTCAGTTTGCCCCTTTCTCAATTGCAATCAACAGGTCTGTGTTCAACTACAGCAAATAAACCAGACGAGAGGAGATTGGACCCTTCTCTGGCCAGGATCAGGCCCTAATATGGAAGCTAAGCCTGCTTCATTACACAGCATTGGACAAGGGAGGCAACTGGAACTACCAGGAATTCCAGTGGTTAACACTATTCTGCCAATCTTGCACCTCGATGTGTAATGTTCTCATGGAAAGGGCATGAGAGGCATCTGCTCCACTTGCTTCTCTAGTGATCACTAGCTCCTCATCCACCTTCATTGACTTTTTTGAGTTCCTCCAGGCTAGTCCTTGACTCACCCATAGCACCGATTATCCTGATAATATTCAGCAATGGCTTCATTGTGTGACTGTGGTTCACCTTGTCCTCCTTGACCCTCCTGCCATCGTTAACATGGTCAGCCCCTCATTTGTCCTCCACCACCTCACCTTTTGCGTCACTGTCCACGCACGGTGCTCTCATGGTTCCCATTCCTTTCTGTGTCAATGATTTCTGGCCCAGGTTGAAGGGTCGAAGAATGCAGAAATCACCCAGCACAAAAGTGAATATAAAAGGCTTCTGTGCATGAAGTTGATTGTGGCAGCTTAAATTAGGTTTCCAGATAGATTTTGATAGACAATTGCTGGTAATTTCTGCCAGAGTTCTTTCTGATCGATCGCTTAATGTTGCCAGAAAGCAAGCAGAAACACCAGCCTTTTAAGAAATTCTACTCAGATAACATATTTCCCACTTTTCACTTAAATCAGTTATTCACTTTCGGTTGAATCTGGGGTCAGAGCGGTTAAAAACAATACGGAGAAATGTTTGTTGTGTGGAAGTTGTGGATTATTATTAACAAATGTGAATGAATGATCTACTGAAGTATCAGCTCAGTTGTGAGTCCTTTTGTATTTGAGTCAGAAAGTTGATGACTCTGCTGAAGGTACTTCCTTCTTTCCTTTCCTCCTTCATGTGTGCTCTTCCCAAAGGCAGGGCCTTGGCTCATTGTCTGTCCTGAGCTGTTTTCTTGGCAGTTTTTCTCAGTGGTGGTTTGCCATTGCCTTCTACTCTCAGGGACAGGAGGTGGGTCCCAAGATGACTTCAGCCCGAACGGGAATCAAACTCATGCTGTTGGCATTAATCTGAACCACATGCTAGCCAGCTGAGCTAACCAGTCCCCCCATGAGGGTCCTGTTGCACTAAAATGTTAAACAAAGGTCCCATCTGCCTGTTCCAGCAGCCGTTATGATGTTAGGAGTCCTATTATTTAAAGACCAGAGAGTATTGGCCTCCCCACATTTCCACTTATCCACATAACCATAAACTAACCATTTATCGTACTCTGCCCAAAATGTCTACTGACCTCATACCTCTGTTGGGCAAATAGAGAGATCTGCCATTGGTGGAGTGATGAAATGGAGCCAATGAACTCCTCTGGATATCACCCACAATCAAATGGAAGATGCAGTAACTGGAAGTATAGCCTCTCGTGCTGTCTATCAGGGGTTACGTGGTGTTCTTGGAGACTCTAACCAATGAGCCCTAAGCACGAGTAATCTGGGGGATATGGCTTCCTGACGAGAGTCCTGATTGAGCAGCTAGCATCTGAAAAGCTCTCTGTACCAAAGTATATTTTTTTCTTGCTGAAACCTGTCCGCTCCATCAAGTCATTACATTTTTTTCTTCCCCTTTAGTTCTTTACAGTTTCTATTTAGAGAGAACATTTGAATATACAACAACATATACATACATACAACTCAGGTAATTAAAGATTAAGGGCAGAAATTTTCACTCGGTGGGCGGGTGCACACCCAGCCCAGTCAAGTGTGAAACGACACGCGTTGATGTCAGCCCGAGTGTGCCAATGCCAATGCACAGTCATGTAATAGTTTGGTCAGCGGGCATGCGCCGGAGCTGGCAGCGCACCCACCTACAATTAAAAGGCCTAACCTTTGGCAGGGCAGGCAAATTGGAAACTTCATCCATGGGCATGTTGAGATTTCCAAAAGCAAATAAAAATAAAATAAAAACTTCAATTTTTCATTAATAACATGTCCTTGCTCATGTGACAGAATCACATGAAGGGACATGTTTTATTATCTTTTTATTATATATCTTCATCTCCCTGAGGCAGCCCTGTGCAGCGGTCACCCATGTGCATGTGCAAAGTTCACGCTCAGCTGGTTCACATTCACCCCCCCACCCCCCCACCACCCCCGGCTTGGGCAGCACTCAGCGCTGCCACTCGCGTTTCACGCTGGGCCAATTAGGCCCACCAACTTGAAATTGCAGAGCGGTGCCGATCACGGGCTGTGGTTGGCTTCCCAACCACCTCTACTCGCCCCTGCTCATCCCCACTGAGCCCGCCTGCCAAGGGCAAAATTCTTCCCTAAGTCTCTGAGGTTCTTTCCTAATTCGGTTAGAGCGGAGTGGCTCTGCCACTTGAGCTTCCTCCACAGGATCGCCATGATTAGGACCCGCAGTACGAGATACAGCATTAGAAAGTGGCAGTTCTGGGTTTGGCAACTCTACAGAGATATAGAGCATGTCTATTCCAGGTCGTTCTGTCACTTCAGGGATTGATGGTTCAACGTTAAAAACAGGCGGAATAATTGGTTGTTGGAATGTCTCTCTATCACGAATATGGCCTGCATGTTTTTGAACAATTCTGTCTTCCACTCCCACCTGGAAGGATAAGGGACCAGTTTCTGAGACAATGATTCCAGGTACCCAACAAGGTCCTCTTCTGAAATTCTGCACGTATACTGTGTCTCCTACATTGAAGAATATTAAGGTGGATAAGTCCCCAAGGCCAGAGGGGATCTGCCCCAGAGTACTGAGGGAGGCAAGGGAGGAGATTGCTGGGGCCTTGACAGAAATCTTTATATCCTCACTGGCTATGGGTGAGGTCCCAGAGGACTGGAGAATGGCCAATGTTGTTCCATTGTTTAAGAAGGGTAGCAGGGATAATCCAGGAAATTACAGGCCAGTCAGTCTTACATCAGTGGTAGGGAAATTATTGCAGAAGATTCTTCGTGACAGGATTTACTACCATTTGGAAGCAAATGGGCGTATTAGTGAGAGGCAGCATGGTTTTGTGAAGGGGAGGTCGTGTCTCACTAACTTGATCGAGTTTTTCGAGGAAGTGACAAAGATGATCGATGATGGAAGAGCAGTGGATGTTATATGCATGGATTTCAGTAAGGCCTTTGACAAGGTCCCTCACGGCAGACTGGTACAGAAGGTAAAGTCGCACGGGATCAGAGGTGAGCTGGCAAGATGGATACAGAATTGGCTTGGTCACAGAAGACAGAGGGTAGCAGTGGAAGGGTGCTTTTCTGAATGGAGAGCTGTGACGAGTGGAGTTCCGCAGGGACCAGTGCTGAGACCTTTGCTGTTTGTAGTATACATAAATGATTTGGAGGAAAATGTAACTGGGCTAATTAGTAAGTTTGCAGACGACACTAAGGTTGGAGGAGTTGCAGATAGTGAAGAGGATTGTCAAAGGATACAACGGGATAAAGATCGGTTGGAGACTTGCCGGAGAAATGGCAGATGGAGTTTATTCCGGACAAATGCGAGGTAATGCATTTTGGAAGGTCTAATACAGTCAGGAATTACACAGTAAATGGCAGAACCCTTAAGTGCATTGAAGGGCAGACGGATCTGGGTGTACAGGTCCACAGGTCACTGAAAGTGGTAACACAGGTGGATAAGGTAGTCAGGAAGGCATATGGCATGCTTGCCTTCATTGGCAGGGGTATTGAGTATAAAAGCTGGGAAGTCATGCTGCAGCGGTATAGAACCTTGGATAGGCCACACTTGGAATATTGTGTGCAATTCTGGTCACCACATTACCAGAAGGATATGGAGGCATTGGAGAGGGTGCAGAGGAGGTTTACCAGGGTGCTGCCTGGTCTGGAGGTTATTAGCTATGAGGAGAGATTGGAGAAACTCGGATTGTTCTCACTAGAGCGACGGAGATTGAGGGGCGACTTGATAGAAGTTTACAAAATTATGAGTGGCATGGACAGAGTAGATAGTCAGAAGCTTTTTCCCAGGGTGGAAGAGTCAATTACTAGGAGACATAGATTTAAGGTGAGAGGAGAAAACTATAGAGGAGATGTGCGGGGCAAGTTTTTTACGCAGAGGGTAGTGAGTGTCTGGAATTTGCTGCCAGAGGAGGTGGTGGAAGCAGGTACGATAGTGATGTTTAAGAGGCAGCTTGATAAATACACGAATAGGATGGGAATAGAGGGATATGGACCCCAGAAGTGCAAAATGTTTTAGTTGACGGGCGATATGATCGGCGCAGGTTTGGAGGGCCGAAGGACCTGTTCCTGTGCTGTACTTTTCTTTGTTCTTTGTTCTTTGAATGTGCGAGCTTTGCTATGAATATTGTGATTCAATTTTTGATTACTCTGATTCCTCTCTACCTTCCCCTCCAAACTTGGAAACACCAGATTTAACCTTGTATGTAGGTGGCGTTTCATCAATAATTCAGACGGCGTTGAACCCATAGTTGAATGTGGTGTTGTATGATAACTGAGAAGAAAGTGGGAAAGTCAAGTTTCTAGAGCACCTTCTGGTAATCTCTTCATTCCAGATTTGAAAGTTTGCACAGCTCTCTCAGCTAAACCATTTGATGAGGGATTGGATTGTGCTGTTTCAATATGTCCGATTCCATTTAAACTCATGAATCTCTGAAATTCTGTACTGGTAAAGACTGCACCATTAATGGAAGTGATGATTTCCAGTAGGCCATGTAGACTAAAACATTGGCACAGCTTCTCAGTAGTTGCACTCAATGTTGGTGATTTGACTTCATACACATCCACCCATTTAGAATGTGCATCTACAACCAACAAAAACATGGTACCTAAGAACGGTTCTACATAATCAATAGGTAGGCTAACCCAGGGTCGACCAGGCCACTCCCACAGATGCAGTGGAGCTGAAATAGGCAACTTCTGTTGTTGCTGACAATGGAGGTTGACCGTGCTTTCAATATTACTCAACGCTTAGCCATCAGACATAGCTTTAAGCAAGTATTTTCATCTTCGATATGCCTGTGAAGCTCTGTCAAGAGTGATTCTCTTCCTTGCAAAGGGACAACAACTCTTGATCCCGACAATAAGATTCCATCTTGACAACTTAACTCTATTTTTCGGGCATGGAATGGTCTCATCTCTTCAGATATAGGTGAATTGGACCACCCTAGCAAAACAAAGTCTCTGACTTTCGACAAAATTGGATCCCTGTTCGTCCAATTTCTAATTTGATTCGCACACACAGGTGAAGAATCCAAGAAATTCAGCACAACTTCTTGTGGCACTGGAGCATGTACGATGCTATCTGGTAACGGGAGACGAACGAGTTACTACAGAAGACCTTTAAAAGATTTGACTGACTTGATAGATTGTAAGTTTAATGGATTAGTTTTAACCCACAAAGCTGCTGATTCTGATTTACTTCCAGTGCATTTACTGTTGTGAAAGATGAAAAAAATGCATCTTCCTTTTGTGCCCAACATTGTAAAATATTAATTCAGTTCTATCATTAGAGCTAGTTTTTAATCTACTTCACTATTTCTTTTCCCACCAATTAAAAGAAACAAAGCATTTAGCACCATGTCTGACTTCACCAGCATTGTATCCATAGGGACCTGGCTCCTAGATACCTGACTATAAGGTGGGTGACTAGTATGATCAATTTTGCTTTTCAGAACAGTGTTTAATGTCTCAGGGCTGTAATATTCCATTCCCATTTAGCTAAAGACTCAAAATGGTGGTGGTGTAGCTAAATCATACTCATCCATCCCATCTCCCACAGACCAAAGCAAACAGAGCCCAGGATTTTCAAACAACCAGGAAGACCACCACATAAAGAGTTGTAGAAACTGCACCTTGTTCAAACTTTGCCTGCACAAAGTCCCATGGCCCCCATCCTCCCTGTTTCACCTAAGCTGTTTCCATCTGCCAAGGCACACTACAAATCCTGCCAAACCTTAATATATAATGTATCAAAGTACATGGGTTATGTAAAATGCTCAATTTATACATGTCTAAGTAACATGTAACCTAAAAGGTTAAGTAAGACAATGTTCAAGTTCTTTCCTGAATCCAATAAAAACATTTTTATCGAAAGGGAGTAAGAATTCCTTGACCTGTAGTGACATAGCAAATTTGAAAAAGAGTTCCTGCGTTTGATATTTCTATTGGATTAAACACATTCCTACAATTCCCAACAGGTTCCTCCTGATCTGCTGCTGTAACTTTGGGCATAACATCGGTGGAAGCCTGCAAAATGGGGGAAAGCTTTGTTGTTTTAGTATTTGTTGCTGGGATGTGGGCATCATTGGCAAAACTGGCATTTGTTGCCCATCCCTAGTTACCCCTGAGAAGGTGGTGTGCTTCTTCTTGAACTGCTGAAATACGTATGGTGAAGGGACTCTCACAATGCTGTTAGGTTGGGAGTTCCAGGATTCTGGTCAATTAATGATGAAGGAACAATATGTTCAATTACAGGCCAGCAGTAGTCTGGGAGATATTTGTGAGGCCTGGAAGAGAACTCCGGCCCTATATTGGGAGACCTCCAACTCTCCCTGTAACGACTGCAAGTTGGGGCTCTTAATGCTGGAGAAATAGAGCTGAATTAATCATGCAATGCTGTGCTCATTTTTCTTGGATGTTGCAAGCATGATCCTACAACAGTGTAAGACTCAGATTTGAATATCTAAAAAGCTCTCTGCCCTATTAGGGCAGGAGCGCTAGGTATCAATTTAAAAGCCAGTCTAAAAGTTGATTCCAGTGCGTAAAAGAGGGTGCCCAAAATCCCTGCCAGTTACCAGTTGTCTATTTTTCAGGTGAGGAATGGACAGCCAGCTGCTGAAATTTCTTCCCTGTGTACTTTTGTGTGGACAAGTATGTGAGTGTATATGTGTGTGTGCATGCATTTGTGTGCCAATGTATATTTGAATGTGTGTATATGGCTATGTGTGTGTGTATATATTTATGTGTTAGTATGTGTGTGCCCGCATGCATTTGTTTTATTTGTTCATGGGATGGGGGCATTGCTAGCTAGGCCAGCATTTATTGCACATCACTTGAGAACTGAATGGCTTGCTAGGCCTATTCAGAGGACATTTAAGGATCATACTTGTAGGCCAGATCAGGTAACGATGGCAGATTTCCTTCCAGAAAGGGGAAACTAGGTGGGTTTTTACAACAATATTAACAATGGCCATGGTCATCATCAGTTCCAGGTTCTTTATTGAATTCAAATTTCATAATCTGCTGTGGTGGGATTCAAACCCGGATCCCCAGAACATTACCCTGGGGCTCTGGATTAATAGTCCAGTGACAATACCACTATGCTGCTACCTTCACCACCATTTCATGCATGCATGTATGTATGTATGAATGATGTATATATGTATTATGTATGATGTATGTATGATGTATGTATGTGCATATGTTTCTGCCCCCAACTGCCTGGCACAAATGAAATGAATGAATTCTGAGTGAATTAAAATCTCGCACCTTATGAGTGGGCAGTTAAAATTCCCTGAGTTACTTGACCCACTGCCCACTTCCTGCCATTTTAAATGTTAACAGCTGCTTTCTGGAAGCTTCTAAGGCACAAATCCACTGCCAGGGAGTCCAAATTCACAGATGTTAATCGGGGTTTGAAGACATCACCAGGCACTGGCAGTAATCTTAAGTTTAGCCAGAGCAATCATGCGGGTGTAGCTTTGCTGGCAGCTGAAGGCTAGCTTGAAAAGATAGAGACCCCCTAAGTGAGTTTTTCTACTTTCTCTATAAGAAAAGTTTAGGCATTCACTGCCCTGGATCTAACAACCTTTCCTTATCATAGGAATTCCCAGGCAACCGATTTTCCCACAGTGACCTGACTGCCAACAAGCATCCATGGACTGCCTGAATTTCCACACAGCAGATTCTACACCTGCCCACCTCCCACTCATTCTGGGCAGGAACTGGTCAGATTAATGAGGCCCAGTGGTTAATAGTGACATGGACTCATGCTACCACAGCCAGCCAGGGAAGGAACTAATAACAGCAGTTCCCCACCAAAAACCCACTGGCTATATGTTCTCTTTTATTCATGGGATATGGCTGGACAAGCATTTATTGCCCAACCCTAATTACCCTTGAGAAGGTAGTGGTGAGTTACCTTCTTGAAGCACTGCAGTCCACAAGGTGTATGTACACCTACAGCACTAGTAGAAAGGAAGTTCCAGGATTTTGACCCAGTGACAATGAAGGAACAGCGATATATTTCCAAGTCAGGATAGTGATTGGCTTGGAGGGGAACTTCCAGGTGGTGGTGTTCCCATGTGTCTGCTGCCCTTGTCCTTCTAGATGGTAATGATCATAGGTTTGGAAAGTGCTGTCTAAGGAGCCTTGATGAGTTCCTGCAGTGCACCTTTAGACCTCATCACCATATAGATTGTGGAAGCCCAAAATCACCCGACTGGCTAGCGTACAGGCACTTATAATCATGGAAGGACCACTCATATTGTTTCCTTTCCGATTGTTATTTAGCCTGTGAATACCTTATTTTCTAAGGGAAGAGTGCAAAACAACAAGAGGGACAGTTTCAGTAGGTCCATGACTTCATTTAAATGATGGACACAGAAATGTGGCACACGTGTTAAATGATCGTCTGCAATATCATAGGAACATAAGTCATTTTTAACAGTGATGAGATGCTGAAGCAATTGGAGTACATATTCATAGGGGCATACAAAATAAGAGCAGGAGTAGTCATATGGTGTCTTGAGCCTGCACAACCATTCAATAAGGTCATTGCTGATCTGGTTGTTTTTTGAGTTCTACATTCCCATCTACTCCCGATAACCTTTGATTCCCTTGCCTAACAAGAACCTACCTACTTAAAAATATTCAATGACCCCGCCTCTACCGCCTTCTGAGGCAGAGAGTTCCAAAGTCGCACAACCCTCTGAGAGAAAAAAATTCTCTTCATCTCTGTCCTATAAGGGCAACCCCTGATTTTAAAACAGTGACCCCCTAGTTCTGGACTCACCCACAAGGGGAAACATCCTTTCCACATCCGCCTTGTCAAGACTATTCAGAGTCTTATATACTTCAATCAAATCACCCCTCACTCTTCTAAACTCCAGTGGAAACAAGCCCAGTCTGTCCAACCTTTCCTCTTAGGACAACCCGCTCATTCCATGTATTAATCTAGTAAACCTCCTCTGAACCGCCTCCAACACATTTACACCCTTTCTTAAATAAGGAGACCAAAACTTTACACAATATTCGAGATGTGGTCTCACCAATGCCCTGTATAACTGAAGCGTAACATCCTTAGTTTTATGTTCAATTGCTTACATAATAAGGGATAATTAGGCTTCTTGATTACTTGCTGTACCTGCATACTAACTTTTAGTGACTCATGCACGAGAAGACCCAGATCCCTCTGCATCTCAGGATTCTGCAGTCATTCTCCATTTAAGTAATACTCTGCTTTTTCATTCTTCCAGCCAAAGTGAATGACTTCACATTTTCCCACATTATACCCCATCTGCCAGATTTTTGCTGACTCACTCAACTTATCTATGTCTGTTTGCAAACTCCTTATGTCTTCCTCACTACATACTTTCCTACCTATCTTTGTTTCATCTGCAAATTTAGCTACCATGCCTTTGCTCCCTTCATCTAGGTCATTGATGTAAATTGTAAAAAGTTAAGGTCCCAGCACAGAGCCCTGCGAGACTCCACTAGTCACATCCTGCCAATCAGACAATCATGATCCTAATTCTACTACCTGCTAATCTCTTCCCTATCCATATCTGTAGGTTGCCTCCAATTCCATGTACTCTTATTTTTGCTAACAATCTCCAATGTGGAACTTTAGTGAATGCCTTCTGGAAGTCCTTATAAATAACATCCATGGGCACTTGTTCCTCTAACTCCAGCAGCTGGAATAATTTCTGTTCACATATATTCTTAGGCTGCTTGCATCACTGCACATCTGCTGGTCCAATTAGTGATAGTCAGATCCTGTGAGTCCCATGTGGCTGCTGCCCTTGTCCTTCTGAAAGGTAGTGACCCTCTTAGGCCCCATTTTTCAAAGTTGGTACAAAGGGCACAGGTTATTTTCTCCCCCTATGGCACCAGAGTAACAGGTTGTGCGACCATGCTGGAGGAGAAGGAGTTAGTGAATGGTTTTTAGATGGCGACCTGTCAGACATTTCAATACAGCTGCTGCACATTTCTTTTAGGCTGCAATGCAGTCATGATAAGCAACAAAGTTATAATTAAGCTGCATAAAACACTAATTCAGCCTCAGCTGGACTATTGACCCCCAGTTCTGGGCACCACACTTTAGGACGGATGTGAAGATATTAGGGAGGGTGCAGAAAAGATTCATGAGAATGGTTCCAGTGATGAGGAACTTCAATTCAATAGATAGATCAGAGAAACTGGGACTGGATTCCTTGGAGAAGATCAAGGGGAGATTTCATAGAGGTGTTCAAAATCATGAGAGACCTGGACAGAGTAGATAGGAATAAACTGTTCCCGTTGACAGAAGGATTGAGAACCAGAGGACACTGATTTTGTTGACTGGCAAAGAAGCAATGGCAACGTGAGGAAAAACATTTTTACACAGTGAGCAGCCAGGATCTTGAATTGATTGCCTGAGAGTGTGGTGCAAGTAGATTCAATCGAGGCCTTCAAAAGAGAATAGGATAATTACTTGAAGCCAAAAAATTTGGAGGGCTACAGGGAAATGGAACAGGACTAGGTGAGTGCGCTTGCACAGAGAACTGGCACAAACACGATGGGCTGAATGGCCTTCTGTTGTGCTGTACCAGTTCGATAATTCTAAGGGAAATCCTCCCTGATGCCTCAAATGAAAACTGTAGGTTCCACAGACACACCCAGTCTGTGGCTGCACATCCTCAGACACTGACTTCAGAGCCTGTATCTAGGTTTGATGTTTAATAGTGGCGTTCAAAATTATGAGATGTATTGATAAAGTGGAAAGGGAAGAAACATCTCCACTGGCAGGGGGGTTGGTCACCAAAGGATGGAGATTTATGGTAACTTGGAACAAAAACAGTAGGGGAGATGAGGAGAGTTCTTTTTATTCAGTGAGTCATTATGATCCAGATTGCTCTGCCTGAAAGGTGGTGCAAGCAGATTCAATAGCCACTTTTTAAAGGAACTTTAATAAATGCTTGAACAGGAAACGATTGCAGGGCTTCGAGGAAACAACAGGGGAGTAGGATTAATCGGATAGTTCTTTCAAACAGTTAGCACGGGCACAATGGTTCTATAAAACACGAACTTAAACTAAGGCCGGGATTTTCCGGCCCCATCATGGCCAGGGCCAGACACCCCCAGTGGTGGGCGGGGCAAGAAAATCCCGCCCCCTAAGTCTCTGTGAATTCAATTCTCACCCTGAAGGAAGAGTTATGAGCTTTGTCTCAGATACTCTCTCAGAGACACTGGTTCTCATTAGCAGACTGGGCAGTGCGCCAGGGCTGCTCACTATCTAATGACGCCATAGTAACAATAAAATGCCCCTCATAATCAGGAACTGGCTATTTGTGTCTTCACACATTTATTTCATCAATCTCTTTCAAAAACAGAAGAAACCAAACACTTGGTGCAAAGAAATTAGATACGGGTCATACAAAAAGATAGAACGTGCATTCATATAGCGCCTCCCATGACTTCAGCATTTCATAAATGCTTCATGGACACTTTAGTACATTTGAGTTGCAGTCACTGTTATAAGTTAGCAGCCAAACAGTGCACAGCAAGATCCTGCAGGTAGTGAAAATTGACCAGATAATCTATCTCAGTGATCAGGACACCTCCCTGTCCTTATTCAAATTGTGCAATAGGATCCTCCACGTCCACCTGAAAAAGCAGATTGGAGAACAATTTACCAAACCACGTGTAAGACAGTACTACTCTCCCTCGGTGCTACACTGGAACCGCAGCCTAAATTAAGTGTTCAAATCTAGATTAGGACTAGAACCAGCAACCTCCTGTCTCAAAGGCAATTCTGATACCAGCTGAGCCCTTTTGGGAAACTTTATGGGATTGAGTGAGTTAGAAGGTGTAGGATGACTCTTAATTTCAGCAGCTTTATGATACAGGAAGGCGAATGAGTGAGTATTAGAGTATTCACTGTTTTCTATTATATTCATCAAATAGGGCTGAAATTGGATTGTATCTCATGATGCTGGCTTCTGTATCCAAACTTGGAATAAAAGTTCTACCCCCATTCACCTACAACTGCACTCCCAAATTCCCAATTACCCAGCCTTTGGCTCCCCATTCATAACATTCCTGCAGCTACCAATCTGTTCAACCACATCCTCATCTTCATCTTTGACATGCTCGTCCCAATTAAAACTATTACACTCTCTCACCCTGGCCGTTCCTCCTGGTATGTCCGTCTTCTCTGATCCCTTAATGCTAGAGGATGCAAACTTGAATGAAAATGGCAGGTAAATAGCTTAGCCATTCACCATAAAACCTGGCTGGATCACATGAAGCACTATTGGGTTATGCTTTCACCTGTGAAAATTTCTCACTATTCCAGGGTCATCCTGGAGTGCAAAGATAACCAAAACCATCTTTTTAAACCCTTCTCCCCTGTCTCTCCACTCTCACCTCCAACAAGTGTGAGGTGCTAATGGGTTTCTTTGTCACTAAAACCAAGACCATCCAATCAATAACAGAACTGAGAAGTTCTGCTGAAGGGTCATGAGGACTCGAAACGTCAACTCTTTTCTTCTCCGCCGATGCTGCCGGACCTGCTGAGTTTATCCAGGTAATTCTGTTTTTGTTTTGGATTTCCAGCATCCGCAGTTTTTTGTTTTTACCCAACTTCCCTTGCTGGCTTCCATGTTGGCTGATATTGTTAATGGTTCTCTTGCCTCAGATTTGCTTCCACTCTCCTTCAAATCACTCCTCTCCTCAAAAAATCCCAGACCCCTCCATCCTGCAAGCTACCATCCCATGTCCAACCTCCCTTTCCTCTCCAAAGTCCTTGAATGTGTTGTCACCTCGCAAACTTGTGCTCATTTTTCCTAGAGCTCCATGTTTGAAACTCTCCAATCAGCCTATGCTGCAGTAGCAAAATCACTCTTAACAGAGTCATAAATGGCATCCCATGTGACTATGACAAAGGGAAACCACTCCTTTTCATCCTACTCAAACTGTCTGTAGCTTTTGACACAGCTGATCACACCGTCTTCCTCCAACATCTCTCCACCATTGTCCAGCCTGGTGGGATTGCACTCACCCAGTTCCACTCTTATCCATCTAATCGTGGCCAGAGAATCACAGTCAATGACTTTTCCTCCCTTTCCTGCACTGTTACCTCTGGTGTCTCCCAAGGGTATATCCTTGGACCCCTCGTACCTCTCATCTACAAGATGCCCCTTGACAATATTGTCTGAATACACAGCATTAGTTTTCACATGAATGCTAACGACACCTAGCTCCACCTCACCAGCACCTCTTTCAACCCCTTGAAATAATCAAACTGGTTATCTGACATCCAGCATTTGGTGGACAGAAATTTCCTCCATTTAAGTATCGGGGAGACCAAAGCTATTGTCTTCAGTCCCTAGGGTTGCCAACCCTCCTAGATTGGCCTGGAGTCTCCAGGAATTGAAGGGTCATGAGGACTCAAAACGTCAACTTTGCTCTTCTCCGCCGATGCTGCCAGACCTGCTGAGTTTTTCCAGGCATTTCTGTTTTTGTATTGAAAATCAATCTCCAGGACACTGCTTTGTGCAACCCTGGGGAAAAATCATTAAAAGAGATAGGGTTTTTTGGCATTTTATTTGAACATTTCTCTTTAGCAAATATAAAAATAGTGAAAATGGGGGGATAAAAGGCCACTTGCCTGACAGTCAAGCATCATTCAATTGGGTAATGGGTCTTTTACTTTTCAATTGGCATAGGAAGGCAGTAAGTCACAAAGCTGGTTATGTTGGTCAACTAATGGTTGGAGTGTGGGGGAAAGTCGTGTGATGAAACCTCCAGGAATATATTTAATCACAGTTGGCAACCCCATCAGTCCCCGCCTCAAATTAAGCTCCCTCATCACCGATCCCGTCCCTCTTTCTGGCAACTGTCCGAGGCTGAACCAAACTGTTCACAATCTCGGTGTCATATTTGATCTTTAGATGAATTTTCAACCAGATATCTATGACACTGCTAAGACTTATTTTCTCCTCTGTAACACTGCCTGACTCCAGGCCTGACTCAACTCTTCTGCTACTGAAACCCTTATTCATGGTTTTGTTACCTCCAGGTTTGACGACTCTAACATACTCCTGACCAGTTTCTCACATTCTATCCTCCATAAACTTCAGGCCATTCAAAATCTGCTGCCCATGCCCTAATTCATACCAAATACTGTGCTCCTACCACCCCTGTGTCTGCTGACCTACATCAGCTCCCAGTTAAACTATGCCTCAATTTTAAAATACTCATCCTTGTTTTCAAATCCCTCCATGTCCCCGGTGCTCCCAATCTCTTTAATCTCCTCTGCTTCTACAAACCACCCGAGATACCTGCATTACTTTAATTCCAGCCTCATGAGCACCCCCAATTTTAATCATTCCACCATTGGTGGCCATGCCTTCAGCTGCCTAGACATTAAACTCTGCAATTCCCTCCCTAACTCTCCCCGCCTCTCTGCCTCTATTTTCTCCTTTAAGATGCTCCTGAAAATCTACCTCTTTGAACAAGTTTTTGGTCATCTGTCCTAATATGACTCAATTTCATATTTTGTTTTATAATACCTCTGTTATGTGCCTTGAGGCATTTTACTGCATTAAAGGCACTATATAAATATAAGCTATTGTTGCTGTTCAGGAGTGGAGATGCAGCCATTCAGTATACTCTGCCCATTTCAAGTGCTAGTCAAAAATGCTAACCCTCACCATTTTTCAGGCAAAGTCTCTTTTCTTCACCTTCCCTTTGACAGTAAAGTTCAGCTTCTTTTGATTTTTTTTAAATTATCACTGTTCCTGTCCAATTTGCTTTTAGATTTTAAACAGTTTGAGTTGCCATGTCACCATTGTAAGTCAGCTACAAATAAGCTGCTACAAGTTTCAAGTCTTGCCTGAGGTTTTCTCTTGGGCACAAGCAGTGCTCATAACTCCTGTCAGTAACCTGGATGAAATATGTTTCAAGGTAAGATCGCACAGCCCTTTAGGATGGTATAACCAAGGGATAAGGAAGGCTGGTTAGCTCAGGCTAGACTGCTAGTGAGTCAGTCAGGTTAGTGCCAACAGCTGAAGTAGATTCAGGGCCTATCTCTTCACCCAATCTATCATAAAAATCATGGCACTTTGCTGTGGCTTGATGAATAATCACCAAGGACCTGCCCTCAGGCAGTGAACAGAGGAAGAACCAAGGGGTATATCCTGTGTTGTGCAATCTGAGCTTGTTCTTCAATCTCTTTGAAGGCAGAGTTGATATTTGATGAGATGAGACCAGCTGCAAATTGATCAGCTACTAGTTTTTACTACATGAACGTACAGAGCAACCGTTATATTTTGATTCACTTATTCCAACTTGTCTTAATGTAAAAATAAATAATGAACAAGCTACCCACATCCACGTGCCAATTTAAACAGAGTCACTTCTAACTGGTTACCTTCATCCTGACATTCTTGTAACCGTTCCTGGGATTGACGACCTTCACAGCATTCTGTTTTAAAACTCCGACTGAATCTATTTTTTAATACCCCTCAGCTTGTAGCCAAAATGGATCAGAGACTTCCCAACACAATGGTTGTGGCGTGTTTACCCATTATGAAGATAGGCCAAGAAATTGCCCATTACTTACACTGTCTGGGGAAACAACCCCAGAAGGGAAAAAACAGTTCAGACCAGTACTCTTATTTCCCAGGGGTTCTTAATTACGTGGGTTCCATTTTAAGGTAAACAAAGCCAATTCGGAGAGTATTCTTATTTCTCAGTCTTTAGTGACTTTCCTTCTGGGACATCAAATCAGAGATCGTTAGCATTTTAATCACAACTTTTAGTGTCTTTTTAACTTGGTTGGAAATACACTTTGCTTTAGAGCGCAATTAAAAGCAACATTTTTTTCCAAACACTTCCTGTGGCAGAAATGGTCAAAAAGAAATCTCCAAACGTAACAAGGTCTGAAGGATCGCAGAGAGGAGAGAAAAGAAAAGTAAATTAAAAAGTTGGCTTAAGTTCTTTCTTTGTTCATACCGTTTGTGACCACAGGAGCCTTTTTGATCCCATACCTCATTGCATTGATCTTTGAGGGAATTCCACTGCTCCACCTTGAATTGGCAATTGGACAGCAACTCCGGAAAGGGAGCATTGGTGTCTGGAATTCCATTTCCCCCTACCTGGGAGGAGTCGGTAAGATCTTGCTTTTAACATTTTAAAAGAATTAAAGTATTGTTTCAGTTTAACAAATAGAGACATCTTCAATGTCCAAAAAAATGGATTGCCTCTGTAATCCCAAGATACTCCAATCTTACAAGTAAGATGACATAATAGTTCTTGCTGAAAAATAGAAAGTGGCCCCTTTGTTTTAAAAGAATCCATTTTATGTAAGGCTTAAGACATTGTGCACCAATTAATAAAGGGGAAATGTGGCATAGTGGTAATGTCACTGGACTAGTAATCAAGAGGCCCAGGCTAATGACTTGGGGTCATGGGTTCAATTGGTACCTGATAGAAGTTAAATTCAGTTTGTAAAATCTGGAATTGAAAGCTAGCCTCAGTAATGATGACCATGAAACTGATGTCAATTGTCATAAAAACCCATTTGATTCACTTATGCCCTTTAGGGAAGGAAATCTGCCATCCTTACCTGGTCTGGGCCTACTTTTAATTGCCGAGAAAGCCACTTAGTTCAAGGGCAATTGGGGATGGGCAACAAATGCTGGCCTTGCCAGTGATGCTCACATCCCATGAGGGAATAAAGAAGATGTAATTTAAAGTATTAACAAAGGGTCAAACTTACAAACTAATAGAAACATTTAAACAAGTCATTTCACATCTGTGACTATAAACTAATAAGTAATGACAACGGAAAACTGCGTAAGAACATATGAAATAGGAGCAGGGGTAGGCCATTGAACCCCATGAGCCTGTTCCACCATTCAATAAGACCATGGCTGCTTTGATCAAGGCCCTGGCTCCACTTTCCGGCCTATCCCCTATAACCCTTGACTGTAGATCAAAAACCCATCCAACTCAACTATGAGTATATTCCATGATCCACCCTCCGAAGCTGTCTGGGAATAGAGAATTCCAAAGGTTAGCGAGCCTCAGAGAGAAGAAATTCTTAAACGGGAGGCCCCTTATTCCTGTGAATCCTGAATCTCTGCAACCCCCAGCCCGCCAACCCCCAAGTAAGACTGCTTCACAGTGCAGCTGTTACTGACACCATGGGAAATGAGGGTCCGGGAATTTCTGCATTGCGACATTCCATGGGGAACATCACGAATTGGGCTATTTCCCTCACGCTTCAATTTTTGTGTCAAAATGACTGGAAGTTTGAACTGATAATGGCACAATGATTTCATTGGGGCTTCTGGGGGCTTATGAACAATGGTTCAATCCTTAATCAATGAAATTAAGAAAAGAGAAAGAAACAGGGGGAAGGGCAGAGAGGGAAATTGCATGAATTAGAGTCAAGTTACATGAAGAGAAATAAAGAGAGGGAAAGAAAGAATGGAGAGAATGAAAGACTGGATTACAGAGAGGAAGAAGAGGCAGAAAGGAGAAGTATGAAAAAAACCTTAAAATTTAAAATGTCAGAAACCTGCAGGAGTTGAGACTTCCCAGGTTCAACTGTTCCCATTGTGAGCCTTCAAGGTTGAGTTTCATGTCAGGGCTATAAGTCACATCATTAACAGGGCCTGCTGTAGCAGCCCAAGTTTTCTGCAGATTTGCCACATAAATCCAACAATTTCTTCATGCTCACAGGAAGGTTGACAGCAATTTTTTTGTTTCTGTGAGGCTGGAAGGGTGCCAATTATCCAGCAATTTGTGTTAATTAGCAACTCCCGCCACACCTCGTAGTGATAAGGGCTAAAACAGGTGCTTGTAGTGGCAAGGGTAAGAAAGCAGAATGTGATAACAGCAGAACAAGGGTAAGCACATACCACTACCATTAACACTCCCTTGTCCATGACATCTTCGTCAACCTCTCCTTCGCCCCCATCTATCACTGGCCTTCTATCCAGCCTCGCCTGCCCCCCCAACCCCCCCACCCCCCCACCCCCCTGAAACAGTATAAATGTCATCACATTTCTACCTCTCTTTTGCTCTGAAGAAGGGTCACACTGACTTGAAGTGTCAACTCTGTTTCTCTCTCCACAGATGCTGTCAAACCTGCTGAGCTTCTCCAGCTTTTTCTATTTTTATTTCAGATTTCCAGTACCCGCAGTATTTTGCTTTTATCACATTATCCATCTGCAATGCACTTGTGTGAATGGACCTTTTATAGCAGTAATGGGGAGGATAAGTAGGCACCATTACTTGATATATTCTCCTAACCAAACCTCCAAACTAAAGTGAGGTAAAAGCCCATATTTCTAAAATACAGCTCATTTAGTAATGTTAAGAGCAATTAGTGTTCCAGTATGTTTATGCTTGTACCTTAAATCTCCAATTCTAACTTAAAACTCACTGCAGCTCAGTGCAAATCATTTAAGAAACTCTTGCAGCTCTTTTGATCAATTTTCTGTAATTTATTATGTTACAGGTATTGCCGCCATGGTGGGTTCCTTCATCATGGGGTTGTACTACAACACCATCCTTGCCTGGATACTCTGGTACTTTTTTCATTCTTTCGAGGAACCATTGCCATGGAAAAACTGCCCTTTAAACAACAATAAAACAGGTTAAAATATAGAAACATTTAATCAAATATCCAGTGATGAGATATGCAGAAGATTTGTTTGTGTGTGTTCAGGGGAACTAATGGAACCTTTTTTGTCTTTACTATCAACATTGTTCATTACTACTTCAAGAACAACATGTACACACAGAGGCTTAATTTTGTGTCCAGTTTCAAGGGTTAAATTATAAAGATAGGCTGTATAAATGTACTTTGTGTTTCCTTGGATTGAGGAAGAATCAAATCAAGGTCTTTCAAATGATAAAGGGTTTTAATAGTCTAGATGGTTCCTCTCATGGGTGAGTCCAGAACAAGGAGCATAATAAAGAGTCCTAGGGGACTTGAGACCTTAACTCTGTTTCTCTCTCCACAAATGCTGCCGGACCTGCTGAGTTCCTCCATCATTTTCTGTTTATATTTCAGATTTCCGGCACTTGTAGTATTTTGCTTTTCTTTCAGTGGAGTTCGTAGAGTTGAGTTACAGATCAGCCAAAATCAAGTGGAATGGCATAGCCAGTTTGAGGGGCTGAATGGCCTATTCCTATTCCTTTGTTCTGCCAAGAGCTGTAGGTTGTGATCCTGCAGCCTCAGTGTGAGGGCCAAACCATTTCAAAGTTGGGCCTTGTTTGGCATGCAGTTCAGCAATCAATGTAGCAAGTGGGAAGGAGATCCATTAGCTCCTCTGCGGAGCCAGGGCAAGACAGGAGCCTTAACCAGCTTCATGTTGTACTTATGACCATGTTTCACTTGATCTCTGTTGGCAGCCAGTGGGAAGACTTTTAGTTGCCTACAGAAAGGACTAGGACACGGTGACACAGTGGGGAGTGTCCCAGCCTTTGAGCCAGAAGCTCAGTGTTCAAGTCCCACTCCAAGACTTGATCGCCAAGGAAGATGCGTTTGTAACATGGTCAAACTGGTCAAGTATCAACCTATAAATCCTTCCAACACATGCCAATGGCAGGCAGTAAGAGTGGGAGAGATTATTGGTCAGCCATGTGACAGAAATAATGTTGGAGCATCTACCATCACTATCCATAGCACCAGATGACAACATGCATATAAAATTGCATGTTCCCCCTGCAACTTGGACTCCCTGAGTAGGTGCCATTAAATGGCTGTGGGGGAAGCCGCCCTAGTGGGGACAGACTCATCCCTGACTTATACATAGGGTGGGGGACTCCACCCCTAAGCTGGTTAAGGCTCCTGTCTTGCCCTGGCTCCGCAGAGGAGCTAATGGATCTCCTTCCCACTTGCTACATTGATTGCTGAACTGCATGCCAAACAAGGCCCAACTTTGAAATGGTTTGGCCCTCACACTGAGGCTGCAGGATCACAACCTACAGCTCTTGGCGGAACAAAGGAATAGGAATAGGCCATTCAGCCCCTCAAGCTGGCTATGCCATTCCACTTGATTTTGGCTGATCTGTAACTCAACTCTACGAACTCCACTGAAAGAAAAGCAAAATACTACAAGTGCCGGAAATCTGAAATATAAACAGAAAATGATGGAGGAACTCAGCAGGTCCGGCAGCATTTGTGGAGAGAGAAACAGAGTTAAGGTCTCAAGTCCGTAGGACTCTTTATTATGCTCCTTGTTCTGGACTCACCCATGAGAGGAACCATCTAGACTATTAAAACCCTTTATCATTTGAAAGACCTTGATTTGATTCTTCCTCAATCCATGCATATTCTTCCTTTTCAGGTAACAATTCAATTCCCTCATGAATGCCTCGATTGAACGTACACTTGCTGAAAAGTGTGGATTATTTAAATACCGTCCAACTTGCAGGAATTCCCAATGTCTTGTTCCCAACAAGTTCCTCTGGCAAAGCGAAGACAGGGCATCTAACACTTCCTTGAGACTGAAAATGAGGTGTGGCTCATCCATGTTCCCTGTTAATACTTCAGTGGGCAGGATCAGGCAGTCTTACAGCTAGTCTTATATTAACTAAGAGGTTTACCGCAGAATGCGAGTGTTTTGTGTCTCTCCTCTCCCACTGGTGGCCAGTTGTCCTGGGGCAAATTCTCCCACTGCCGTTTCTGTAGCGGATGCTCCTATTTGCGAGATTGGAGGAATTTGAATCTTCCATGATCTCTGGTATTGGCCTGATGTTTTCATGGCTGGCTGGCTGGCTGCTGGTCAGCTGGCTAGCTATAGCTTGGCTGCTTGACTAACCTTAAGGGCAGTTGACCACCAGTAGTTCCCTGGAAATTGTTGGAAAACAGGCTCCTTTGGCATTTATCACATCAATGCTTTATCGGATTGTTAGGCTTTGTGGTGTTCTGCTGATTGTAGAATGCTGAGTGTGCCCAGTCCGACAATCCATTACTTTAAAGAAAAAGATTAGTACAATCAATAGGAAGTTCTTACTCTTAGATCAGCTCCACAAATTTCACATTATTACTGGGACTTTATTCAGATATAGCAGCACAGCTTGAATTGTGATATATTGGGATGATTTTGTGGTATATCCATTCATCATCTTCAATGTCACAGAAATGAGACTTCCTACAGACTATATACAAGCCACTGAGGTGTGTTAAAAGCCACACAAAATTTTAAAAGGACTCTATTAAAATAAACTTGCTGAAAGTCCAGTGCTTTTATGCCAATGTATATTCTGAAAGTACTTTTGGGGCTCACGCGCTTTATAATATTCTGTTCCTGTTGCCTCCCAATTTTACTTGTCCTTCTTTTTCTTGTCTAGAACGTTGAGGGTAAGATTTTAACTCCTTCAAAACCCATTCACCTACACAAAGTTAGAACTGCTTGTGTAAATTGCATTGGCTCACACGTAAAAAAAATTGCTTTGTTTTCAATGAAGACACAAAACTGAACTCCACACAACGAAGTTTCTCTTAAAAGTTATTTAAAATTTCATTAAAATGTCACTGTAGCGTATTTGGGTATTATGTAAGATATCCATGTGATGATTCTAGGGAGACATTAACCCATTCCCACTCCGCAGCAAGTGGGTGCGCTGTTAAAATTTTCCGGAAGGCTCATTTGTCAATATCCTGCTCCATTCCCGCTGTTTTCTATTTTAAATTGCTCTCTTCTGAGCAGGTGGTAAGATTGAAACAGATTGGGGGCCTCCTTTAGACTTGTAGTTTGGGGACTGATAACGTCATGAGGCCCCAAGTACAATGGTGCCCTGACTGGGGAAGCCAATGTGATCTTCCTGCCAAATGAACATAGTGATGAGGAGAAGCTGGGGTTAGAAATCCAAAGATGCTAATGGCTCCATTACTGACAAGTGAGACATGTTGCCGAAGCTTTTCGTCTTCCACTCATCCGGACAAATGCAAGAATGCCAAATTTCAGACTACCACAACAATTTATACTATAGGAACATACAACTCCTGATGAGTGGAAAATGACAAGTTTTGGCTACATGCCTCCCATTTCAACCATTTTCTAATTCTGTACTGTCCAGTGAGAATCAATCTTTTTTATTTTTCTCCCTTTCCTCGTGGCACCAGAAAGTGCAGGAATATTCACCTGGGCCCCCACAAGGAGAGTTTAGCTTCTCCTGGCCCAGAGTCAGCTCTTCCTCTCTCTGATCATGAAATCCTCCCAAATCCCTGGCCTGGAAAACCACCAGGGGTTACCAGATACTACCCCTGCTGCCCAAATCTCAGCCCACTGACAACTGCCACTTCCTGTCAATCTTGAGACGTCAGCTGACAGATGAGGTTGGGGAGTTAAAATGTGCTGAGGTGAGGGAAGTTTGGGGCTCGCTGTGTCCTGTCTGCTTGATTCTTACTCCCAGTTAAAATGAAGGCTTTAGCCTCAAGCGAGGATACACAGAATTGAACAAGTTTAAACATGAGAAAGAAGGGACCTGTCTGAGGTACTTAATGATAAATGACCAATGTAATATAAATTTAAGCTGATTTAATTCAGTCTGTGTTTGCAAACTTAGAGGTTGTACAAATCTGGCAAACTTTCAGTGAAAATAGTAATTAGCAAATTTTTCCCAGAGTATGGATAATTTCCAAAGACTCCACAAATTACCTTCTTTGAAAATATATCCCTTGTTAAAACAAAGAGCCTGGTAATATGAGGATAAAGATAGAAATGAATGATGTTTTGCTCAGTGTTACAAAATAATTCCGTGCAAATGGAACCAAGAGAATGTTAAGAGTTGAATGATGTGGTTTAAGGGTTGAATTAATAGACATGGGATTTGTTGACTAGTTGTTGGCTTTAGGGATTCTACAAAGATACCTTTTGAAGATCTGCTTTGACTGATCCCTTCGCCCATGGGTTTGAGTGAGTTGGGGAGAGGTCACAATGGGTAAACTGGTGCACGTCTGTGAGGGAAATGGGAGCATGAACAGTCTTGTATTGTTCCATCCTTATCTGCTTATATAATTGAAATTTGTGTTTCCACTAATTTAATAAATTCACTTTAACAGTCATGTTTGAGTCCCAAGGTTAAGCACAACAGTGAAATTTAAAACATTTATATTCTCTCAGTTGCCAGTAGCCCTTCCTGTCACTGTGTTTTTCATTCGATCTTGCGATATACTTGGCCCATCCTTAAGGTGGTGGTGAGCTGCTCTCTTTAATCACTGTAGTCCATCACTGGGATTTTCTGGTCCTGCCCACAGCAGGGTCTGTCGTGGGCAGGACGGAAAACTTGGCAAGGCAGCCAGAAGTCCATTGACGTTTGGTGGGATTTTCTGGTCTCACCGGATCCCAGCTCATGTGCCGCAGGAACACCCACAGCGCTGTTAGGGAGGGGGTTCCAGGGTTGTCACCCAGTGGCAGTAAAGGAATGGCAATATAATTCCAAGAGCTTGAAGGGCAACTTGAGGGTAGTTGCATTCCCTTGCATCTGCTGTCTTTGTCCTGCTAGGTGAGAGGTCACGGGTTTGGAAGGTGTTTTCAAAAGAGCCTTGGCGAGTGCATCTTGTAGATGGTACACCCCTGCTGCCGCTGTGCGCTGGTGGATGAAGGGGGCGAATGTTTAAGGTGGTTGTTGAGGTGCCAATCAAGCGGTCTGCTTTGTCCTGGATTGTGTCGAGCTTCTTGAGTATTCTTTGGAGCTGCACTCATCCAGGCAAATGGAGAGTATTCCATCACACCCCTGACTTGTGCCTTGTAGACACATATGAACATACGAGCAAGGAGCAGGAGTAGGACATTCAGTCCCTCGAGCCTGCTCCACCACTTAATAAGATCATGGCTGATCTGATAGTATTCTCAAATCTGCATCCCGCCTACCCCCAACAACCTATCACCCCCTTGCTTACCAAGAATTTATCCACTTCTGCCTTAAAAGTACTCAAAGACTCTGCTTCCACTGACTTTTCTGGAATAGAGTTCCAAACACTCATGACCCTCTGAGGGAAAAAATTTCACCTCATCTCCATTTTAAATGGGCAATCCACTTATTTTTAAACAGTGACCCCTAGTTCCAGATACTTCCTCAAGAGGAAATGTCCTCTCCACATCCACGTCAAGACCCCTCAGGATCTTATGTGTTTTGATTAAGTCACCTCTTACTCTTCTAAACTCCAGTGGATACAAGCCTAGTCTGTCCAACCTTTCCTCATAAGACAACCCACCCATTCCAAATATTAGTCTGGCAAACCTTCTCTGAACTGCTTCCGATGCATTTCCATCCCTTCCTTAAGTAAGGTGACCAATACTGTACACATGCTCCAGGTGTGGTCCCACTAGTGCTCTGTATAACTGAAGCATAACCTCCCTACTTTTGTATTTGATTCCCCTCTCAATAAATAATAACATTTTGTTAGCTTTGGGGAATCACGGGTGAGTTATTTGCCACAGAATTCCCAGCCTCTGACCTGTAACTGTAGCTACAGTCCATTCATGTAAATTCCACGCCACCTGTACCTTACTCGTAAAAGCAATGTTTTTGAGGCCTTGGCTTTGGGGAACTTCATTCAACCTATTTCATTTCTTTTGTAGGGTTTATTAAAGAGTGCAAGCAGAGCACTTCAGTGGATTACTTCTGGTACAGAGAAACCTTGAATATCAGTCCAGATATTACTGCAAATGGAGGTGGCCAGCAATGGTGGCTGGTTATATGCCTTGCTGTCGCTTGGTTGACTGTGTACTGTTGTGTTTTAAGAGGAATTGAAAGCTTGGGAAAGGTGAGTTTTAAAAATAATAATCATACTGCATTTTAGGTTTAATAGTAATCAAAGAATATTTAGTACAGATATTTACTATTTATACCATACTCAGTAACTGAACAGGAATCTTCCTCACTTACAATATTTTCAGGTGTCAGGATCATTGCTGGGTCCCACCCATACTTGCTTCTGCAGTCGGCCCTCTGGTGCAATCTTACTGGAAGCAGCCAACTAATAGGTGTTCGCTATCCAATTAGCAGCGGCTAGTGGGCTGAGGATCAGCTCCTTTGTTCAGAGGCCTATTAGAGTGAAGTCGGGGAAGGGGCCAGGGTAACTTCCCCTCCCCGAGTTTCTATTAGCTTGGGACAGTACGTACCTGAGATTTGCCCAAAGTGGTATGTGCCCTTGGCTGCCCCATGCTAGTTAGGTGGTCACCCACTGACCCCAAAACGGGCCTGGTTTCAGTCCTGGGAGGCATAGTCGGGCACAATTCCAGCATTAACATCCAGAATCAATAACAGCAATTCTGAGCTCGAGGAATAGAAACAAAAAAGCGCTGGAAAAACTCAACAGGTCTGTGGAGATAAAAATAGAGTTAATGGTTCGAGTCCAATATGACTCTTCTTTGGAACTTCAGAGCTCAAGTGTTGAGAAAACTTTATCAACCATTTAAAATGCTTTTGTACATTGCAGGTCATCTACTTCACTGCAACTTTCCCTTACCTTGTACTATTCATTCTCCTTGTACAAGGATTAACACTGCCTGGGGCCTTTCATGGTTTGACCTATCTAATTACTCCAGATGTAAGTAAATGTAATTACCTGTCAATACAGAGTGTCAGGACTGCCTCTGGATATATCTGTGATAAATTACATTCTGCGTCAATGAGTGCAAAGCTAACCATGTGGGAAGGGTTGACATTGTAAAACTTCCCATGTGGGCAACCATAAGCGCAGATTTAGTTACACTTGTCCTGTTGCCCTTCCTACACCCCAAGTGGCCCCTTGAATTGACCCCTGATATTTCACAAAGGAATGGGGCATATTCCCAGCGACTTTACAATCTCATCAGCCTGCTCCGCCATTCAATAATGTCAGGGCTGATCTGATTGTAACCTCAACGCCACATTCCTGCCGACCCTCGATAATCTTTCACTCCTGTTTGTATCAATAATCTATCAAGTTCTGCCTTAAAAATATTCAAATATTGTCAGTGGACTAGTATTCCAGAGACCCAATGTAATGAACTTGGTATACCGAACAGGTTTCTTACTTGAAACAGGTAACTTTATTACAGAGCACTTTTAGAAACTACATGCTTGAACCAGGTCCACTACTAGAAAGCTCCACCCCTTAGATTACCTGTGTTTAGGGTTCATTCGTCAGTACAATCATGTGACCCCTAAAGGCAGTAGGAAAGGTTATATCTACAATCGCTACATTTCCTCCTCCTTTAGTTCTTTTACATTTCCTATTTGCAAAGGATATTTTAATCCACAACATATATATACATATATTCACAAGTCATGTGATTAAAGACTAAGGGCGGAATTTTACACCATTGGGTTTTATGGTCTCACCAAAATCAATGGAGTTTAGAATGACTTGTCGCATCCTACAGCACCGTCCCCATTGAGACAGGGCCGCAAAATTCCAGCCTAAGTCTCTGAGGTAGTTTTCTAATTCAGTTTGAGTGGCGTAGTTCTACCACTTGAGATTCTCCCACTGCATCGACATGATCAGGAACTGCAGCATCAGGGACATCCTTAGACAGAAGCAGTTCAGGATTAGGTAATTCAACAGAGATATCAGGTATGTCTGTACTAGGTTAATCTGGCACCTCAGGTATTAAAGGTTCGACCTCAATTAAAGGCAGAATTGCTGGTTGTTGGAATGTCTCTCTACTCCTTAGATGATCCACATGTTTTCGAATAATCCGGTCTTCCACTTCCACTTGGAATGACAAGAGTCCAGCTTCAGAGACATTTATACCAGGAACCCAACTAGGACCATATCCAAAATTCAGCACAAAAACTCTATCTCCCACAGTAAATCTTTGAGCTTTATATCTAATCTGTCTAGACCCCTCATGGTTTTGAACACCTCTATCAAACCTCCTCACACCTTCTCTTCTCTAAGGGGAATAGCCCCAGCTTCTCCAATCTATCCATGTAACTGAAGTTCCTCATCCCTGGATCTATTCTGGTAAATCATCTTTGTATTGGTGTCCAGGATTGAACACAACACTCCAGTTGAGGCTGAACCAGTATTTTATAAAGGCTCATCATAACTTCCTTGCTCTTGTACTCTATGTCCCCATTTGTAAAGCTCAGGATCCCACATGTCTTTTTAAACCATTCTCAACCTGCCCTGCCACCTTCAACAGTTTGTGTACATTCACCTCCAAGTCTCTCTGCTCCTCCACCTCCGTTTAGTTTATATTGCTTCTCCTTATTCTTATTTGCAAGTCAGGATGGTGTGTGACTTGGAGGGCAACTTGCAGGTGGTGGAGCACTCATACATCTGCTGCCTTAGCTCCTCCAAGCAGCAGAGTACATCAAATACGATGAGTGACCGTGAATCACCTTTCCCCACTTCCCTTTCAAAAGGGACGGAATCAGTGAGCATGTTAAAGGCTTCAAGCCAGCAATCAGTATTTTGGGTGTCCAGTTAATATGCAATCCCAGCCACTCCAACTGAGCATGTGCTGTGCATTTAGACACTGGGCTAAGGAGGAGTGGGCAGGAGAAATGGATGGGGAGGAAAGAGGATGGGGGAGTGGGGGGAGAAATGAATGTCACGAGGGGAGTTAATACTGTTTCTCTCTCCGCCTTCCAGCATTTTCTGTTTTTATTTCAGATTTCCAGCAACAGCAGAGTTTTGTGTTTGTGTAACAGTTCTTTCTGATTGTGCAGAAGGAGGAAAAGGGCATTTTGGTATACCTTGTGTTGAATTTTTGTACGATTGAAGAAAAACAAATTGTTCCCCTGCATGGTGCAGGAGCCCTAGACATGCAAATCACCCAATTATCTCTAGCCCATGTGTGTGATGCAGGAGAAAGCTAAGATGCTGAGCTGCACTGGAATATTGCTGAGTGTGCTGGGAAGGTGGAGGAGTCAGCCTTCATAGCTCTTTCTTTAAGCTCTGAGAATCTGTTCTGTGCAGGTGGTGTTGAGTAATACTTGTATGCAGCATTACACTTACAACACCTAAAACACCAAGTTAGTTGGCACAATTCAAACTGCTCTTTGCAGTTCCTTTCACTATATTCACCATACATGTAAGGAGACTGGGAGTGACACAGAGGAAGGCATTATTCTGGAGGCCAGGTATGAGGACATGTGCTCATATATCCATATTGCTCTATCCTGGTAAGCTTTGTGATTTCAGCTACTCAAACTCCAGTAATGGCCTGCACACACTTCAGAGTTCAGAACCTTGGCTCTGACAACCCATGATTAACGGACTGTAACTTCCGAGCTCCAGTCTAACTGGGGGGTTCCCCAAAGATGCATTGGGGAACACCGCCCCCCACCGCCCTCCAACCCCCCCCCCCACCACCACCACCACCACACCCCCACCACACCCCCCCCCACACCCCACCCACCAACACTTCCCTGATTCCCCCAGAGGTTTCCAGAGGATTGCACAGCAATTGCCCAGGAAGATCAAATTTCCAATGGGCAATTGCCCTGCACTGGGAACCATACGAAAATGTGATTTAAATCACAAACTTTGGATTTCTGACTGTGTTACATCAATGGTTACCCAGAAAAAGTTAGAAGAATTAAAACCTCTTCTAGCTACCGGATAACTATTGCACAGACCCACACCGACCCCCTCTTCCCTAGAGTGCCCAAGCTCCCCCACCCCCAAAAGTGCCTAATTCCCTCCCCCAACTGCTGGCCCCCACCACCGACTCTCTGACTCACCCCCTTCCCCGATTGGTGGCAGCAACCCCCCCCCACCCCCCATCCCAGATTACCCGACCAGTCCTCCCAGACCAAGTGCCTGACCTCACCCCACTCCCACCCCCACTCCCACCCCCGCCACCCTCAAATTCTAACCACTTAATTGACAAACCTACCTTCCCCCGGCTTGAAAGTGGCTAGACCTTTGAATTTACCCGATTTACGGCAACCGGTGCCATAAAAAAAGGGGGGGCGTGACGTCCTTGCATCTGACTCCGAAGCCCTCGACACAAGGCCTAGATTTCCAGGTAATAAAAAACAGGAGTGGAGTGGCAATCTGACTCGGATGTGATGAGTGTATTTCTATGGGGAGAGACAGTGTGCTCCACATCAGGAATGTAAAAATCTCAGTAGCTTGATTTAGAGAGTTTTTATGTATGGTGATGAGTTGCCACATGTATCAGACATCTGGCTGACCCGGAAAATTACATGAGCTGGCTAATAATAACTGATATTAATAACTGATTATTATTTCTAGTAAGTGCATTTGTTCTCTCATTTTATTTCATTTAATTCCAGCTGAATGTTTTGAGCCAACCACATGTGTGGTTCGATGCAGTGACCCAGATCATTTACTCGTTGTCTTTGGGTCTTGGAGGACTTATTGCATTCTCCAGCTATAATTCACCAAAGTAAGCATTGTTTTAAGAACGTTACTTTCTGTAGTAGCCTTTTCAAGTAAAGTAACTCCCAGACCAGAGGGAAAGGAGGAATTTATTAAGACTTCCTGGAGTTAACTTGGAGATCCCACTGCATTATATTAGCTTACCCTGTACATATCAAATTACTTTTCCTGCCACTTTAATAGCACTATTAACCTGCCTGTCAAAATGGCATCCATTAAAATAGTGGATAAAGTAATTTCATATAAATGTGCTAAACATCCATACGCTAATATTTCACAGTGTTCACAATTCCAAAGAGCTTTCAATAAGGGATTGTGTGTGAGAATTAGTTGCTAAGGTGTGGAAGACAAAATAGCTGAGGGGCGATGAGCAAAGGGCTATTTTAAATAGAGTAATTTCCCAGTGGGGTACGTCCCATCACAAGTGCCATGCCCCAGGGTGTGGTGTGAGGTCCTCATTGTTCATAATATTCACCTGGAGGAGAAAACAGGCATGATTAAACTTGCAGATGACACCAAGCTTCCTGTACCTTATAACATAGAATTAAATTGAATTTACATCCTCCTCGTTCAGATACCATGCCCTAAGAGGGCATTGGCAACCATGCCTTCCACTGGATTGGTCCATGGTTATGCTCAGCAAAGTGCTGCAGTTGGTTTGCCATTACCTTCTGCAGTATGGCTGACCAGGAAACTCTCCCACTCTTACCGCCTGCCTCAGGAGTATCCAAAGGATTTACAGGTTGAGAATCAACCTATTTGGCCACGTTATGGACGCTCCTCCCTTGGCCATCAAGTCCTGAAGTGGGACTTGAACCCAGGGCTTCTGGCTCAGAGGTAGAAACACTATCACTGCACCACAAGATTCCCTGAATTTATGTAAATGAGGATAATTTGCATTTTTGTGCTACCTTTCACAATCTAAGGGTGTCCCAGTGCACTTCACTGTCACTGAAGGATTTTGGAGTGGAGTCACTGTTGTAATGCAGGGAAGTGCAGCACCCAACTTCCACACAGCAAGTTCCCACAAACAGAAATGAGGTGAATAACCAGATAATCTGTTTTTGCGGCTGGGAATTTCCCAGTCCCGCCGAAAGTCAACGGAATTTTGGCTGGCCCACTGCAGTCCTCGTGTTAGGTCCTGCCACAGGGGGCCGGGAAAGTCCTGCCCTGTGTTGTGAATTGGGGGTTAAATATTCACCAGGATACTGGGAAAAGTTTCAAACGTACCATGGGTTTTTTTTTGTATCTACCTGAGAGGATGATAACGAGGTTTAATGCCACAGCCAAGGCTCCCTCAGTACCACACCAATGTGTCAGCCTCAGTTTTAGGCTCAAATCTCTGGGGTGAAGCTTGAACCCAAAATCTTCTGCTTCAGAGGTGACAGCCTTACCACTGAGCCATGGCTGACACCTTAGATTGGGGAATTGGATCCAATATTAGAAAATAACATTTGGTACAGGCAATGTGAAACTGAGTGCTTGGGGGCACTTACTAAGAGCATGGAATATACATAAGAACATAAGAAGGAGCAGGAGTAGACCATATGACCCCCTCGAGCCAATTCTGCCATACAATACAATCATGGTTGACCTTCTGCCTTGACTCCACTTTCCCATTCGCTCCCCAAATCGTTTAGATTTGTCTGAAAGAACAAAAACCTGTCCTTCAAACAGAATATAAAATGAGTGAGTGTCAGCTAATCATAATAGAAGGGAACTTCTAGGCTATTATTATTTTATCAGAAGACTCATTGCATTCACCAGTTGGGTAATAAGAAGAATATTATGGTCACAAATGGAAATCAAACTGACAGTAAAAGAAAGTATTATGATTTGCAACTATCATTGCGGCAAGTCGTACTCTGGGCCAAGTATAGAACTCCAGCCCCAAATGAACTGGCTTCAACTACTGAATTGATGAAATGAATAAATGTTACAGTGACTAACCTACCTTCCTAACAGTTTGAATTATTTTTTCCACCATCTACAAGGAATAGGTTAGGAGTGTGGAAGAATCCCCACTTGACTGGCTGAGTGCATCTCCAACAATGCTCAAGAAGCTTAACACTACCCAAGACAAAGCAGCCCACTCGACTGGCACCCCTACCCACCACCTTAAACATTCAATCCCTCCACCACCAGCACAGTGCGGCTGCAGTGTGCACCACCTACAAGTTGCACTGCAGTACCTTGCAAAGACTTCTTTGACAGCACCTCCTAAACCTGCGACCTCTTCTACTTAGAAGGGCAAGGACAGCAGATGCATGGGAACTCCACCACCAGCAAGATCAAGCGGTTGAATGAACAGAAATGTCTCTGAATGCTGACATTCAGGTTCCTGTTTTGACAAGTGCATAAGCAAGATAGAAAAGGAGAGAAAGCTGCTTACAAAAGAATGAGGTGCAATTTCAACAAAGACACTTCTGCTTTTCAGGAATGACTGTGAGATGGATGCCCTGGCAATAGCTATTATCAATGGCTTTACCTCTATCTTTGCTTCTGTTCCCATCTTCTCCGTTCTTGGGTTTAAGGCAACTACTACTTACTGGGATTGCTTAGACAAGTAAGTAGAATTCCACAATCTACTGTGTACTTGCACTAATTATTATCCATGCCAGTTCGATCAAAAATGTATTACTTCAGAACCTTGTATATTTACTCTGCAAACATTTTATTCTATGTTAATGTTGATGGATATGCACCTGAAGTGCCATAATCTATATGGCCATGGACCAAGAGCTGGAAAGTGGGATTAGGCTGGATAGCTTTTTTGGCCAGTACAAACACTATGGGCTAAATGGCATCCTCATGTGCTGTAAACTTTCTGTGTATCTATGTTAATTAATGTATTTTGTTTGTTGTGTACTTAGCCCAGAAGAACACTGGATTTCCAGGCCCAAGACTTTCAGTGCCCTCTAGGATCTAACTTAGTTAATGTCCTATTGGGTTCTTAAACTCTTGGGGGTTGAATTTCTGCGGCAGTTTTTCAGATCACCAGCTGTAACTTCAGTGGTAGGTTGACGGAAAAGATGGGGCCATGGATGCAATTTTGGGGCATGGATGATATGAGGGTATTAGAGCAGGACATTGAGCTATTACAGGAGAAGCCCTGGCCATTATAAGAAATGTGTTCCGACAGGAAGGGGTGGAAGCACACTTCAGAGGAGAGAGGGTGGAAGGGTCAGTATGGTCAATGAGGATGGAGACAGATATGTTGCTGAAATCAGTTAACAAAGTGTCGCGGGTAGCTGGTGAGGGCAGTCTTTGCACTGTGAGCAGGCTGCAAACCAAACTGAGGAGATTCATAGATAAAAGAATGGAAGAGGTTTGCATTGAGCTGGGGGACAGCAACATGCTGTGGAATGATAGGGTCTAGAGGCAATGGAGTGATGGGGGCTGAAGGGTGTAACAGGATGGGGGTCAGAGAGGCAACTAGATAACTAGATGGATACAATCTCTCCAATGGAAAATCCATGAGTTCCTTACTGACAGGGATTCTCCTCTGAAATCACAGCCACAATCAGCCCCGCTGATGGCTGCTCCATTTTTAACTCAAAGGAATCCTCAAAAACAAGGCAGTGACGCATTTGGTTTTATTTTATTTCTCTGTATTGATTGTGAATGGAAGACAAAGGCTTGCCAAACACCTTTTCATGAAGATGGTGGCTGCCTAATCATTGCATCTGTGAGTACTTATATGAAATTTTCTCAACAGGAATATGCTACTCATTTCAAATGAATTCGAAATTCAGGATGGAAATGTCACAAGAGAAAATTATTTCAGTTGGTTGGATGATCTAAATGCTACCCATCATGACAGACTCAATGCTCTCACTTTGAAGAATTGTGTCCTTAAGGACTTTCTTGATCAGGTATTTCTATTAATTTTCCATTAGCGACAAGCTTGCCTATTTTTAGTCGGTTCCATAAAGTCGGAATCCCTAGGACCTTGGCATGCTTCCTAAAGTTTTTAAAGGTTCAATATAACTTCCTTCATTTTGTATTCCAAGTCTATATTTATAAAGCCAAGGATCCACATGCCTTTTTCACAGTCTCCGCAATTTTTCCTGGTACATTCAAACACTTGTGCACACATAGCCCCAAGTTTCTCTGTTCCATGAACCCCTTTAAAATTGAACCATTTATTTTATATTGCCTCTCTTCATTCTCGCTCCCAAAATGGATCACTTCAGTCTTCTCTGCATTAAGTTGAATCTGCCTTGTGTCTACCCATTTCACCAGTGTTTCCATATCTTCTTGAAGCCTGTTACTATCAATCTTACTGATTATGAGTTTTGTGACATCTGCAAACTTTGAAATTATGCTCTGCATTCCCAAGTCCAGGTCATTAATAATTATCAAAAGAAAAAAAATGATCTTAATCCCAACCCCTGGGTAACAGTACTGTATACTTCAGTCCAGTCGGTAAAACAACCGTTCACCACTATTTGCTGTTTTCTCTTCCCTGGCCAATTTCATATTCATGTAACAATTCCCCCGTTGATCCCCTTGGCTTCCATTTTGCTTACAAGTCTATTATGTGATACATTATAAAACACTTTTTGAAGTCCATATACACTACACCAATTGCATTACCCTCATCAACCCTCTCCACTACTTTAGCAAATGTCTAGCTCTGACTCATGGGATGGCATTTTGCTCAGATCTTGCTGGTTGCAAGGAATCCATGTGAAACACAGCGACTTCATCTCAATCCAACTCACACCGGTAAATGGTCAGAGGCCTCTCTGGGATGTCAAAAGCACAGGTCATGTGAGACGGCTGTGACACACCAATGCAGATCTTTGGAGTTAAGCTACATTGTTTGGGTTAGGGTACAAGAAAAATATTGAGAATGTGCTCTCTAGCATAACACTCCTCAGCCCGAAGACTTGACTGAAATGACTGCCTAATTACAAATTCAGAATCAAATAACCAGCTAAAAGTTTGATATCACACAAACGGATGAAACGTTTGAACAGTTTGCACATTATTTATCTGGCTAATACTTATCCTTCAATCAACATCACAAAAACAGATTATCTAGTCATTTTCACATTCCTGTTTGTGGGTATTGCCTTTGACAAGGTGCCGCACAGGAGGCTGCTCAGTAAGATAAAAACCCATGGTGTTAGAGGCAAGGTACTAGCATGGATAGAAGATTGGCTGTCTGGCGGGAGGCAGAGAGTGGGGATAAGGGGGTCCTTCTCAGGAATGACGGCCGGTGACTAGTGGAGTTCCGCAGGGGTCAGTGTTGGGACAACAACTTTTCACTTTATACATTAATGATCTAGATGAAGGAACTGAGGGCATCCTGGCTAAGTTTGCAGATGATACAAAGATAGGTGGAGGGACAGGTAGTATTGAGGAGGCGGGGAGGCTGCAGAAGGATTTGGACAGGTTAGGAGAATGGGCAAAGAAGTAGCAGATGAAATACAACGTGGGGGAGTGTGAGGTCATGCACTTTGGTAGGAAGAATAGAGGCATAGACTATTTTCTAAATGGGGAGAGAATTCAGAAATCTGGAGTGCAAAGGGACTTGGGAGTTCTAGTCCAGGATTCTCTTAAGGTTAACTTGCAGACTGAGTCGTTAGTTAGGAAGGCAAAGGCAATATTGGCATTTATTTCGAGAGGACTAGAATATAAAAGCAGGGATGTGCAGCTGAAGCTTTATAAGGCTCTGGTCAGACCACATTTAGAATATTGTGAGCAATTTTGGGCCCCGTATCTCAGGAAGGATGTGCTGGCCCTGGAGAGGGTCCAGAGGAGGTTCACGAGAATGATCCCAGGAATGAAAGGCTTAACATATGAGGAACATTTGAGGACTCTGGGTCTATACTCGATGGAGTTTAGAAGGATGAGGGGGGATCTGATTGAAACTTACAGAATACTGAAAGACTTGGATAGAGTGGACATGGGGAAGATGTTTCCATTAGTAGGAGAGACTAGGACCCGAGGGCACAGCCTCAGAGTAAAAGGAAGACCTTTTAGAACAGAGATGAGGAGAAACTTCTTTAGCCAGAGAGTGGTGAATCTATGGAATTCATTGCCACAGAAGGCTGTGGAGGCCAGGTCATTGAGTGTATTTAAGACCGAGATAGAAAGGTTCTTGATTGGTAAGGGGATCAAAGGTTACGGGGAGAAGGCAGGAGAATTGGGTTGAGAAACTTATCAGCCATGATTGAATGGCGGAGCAGACTCGATGGGCCGAATGGCCTAATTTCTGCTCCTATGTCTTATGGTCTTATGGTCTTATGATATTTGTTGTGCGCAAGTTGGCTCCTGCGCTTCCTGCATTACAATAGTGGCTGTAAAGCACATTGAGAGGTCTCAATCCTTGTGAGAAGTGCTTCTTAAATGCAAGTCTTTCTTTTCTTTCTAAAATAGAATTATGAATAATAAGGAGAAGGAAATCAGACTGTAACTTAGTCAAAGATTCAGGCAATGCCATAAACCAGAAGAGCAAAGGTCAAGCGACATAAATGATCATAACCAATCAATTAGGTTGTAACATTACTTGCTCTGTATCTCTAGGACTTTTACCCTGTATATTTTACCTCAGTAAAATGAACATTATGCTGATATTAGAAATATTTCTGACACAGACACAGGAAGATGCTGTTATGGTGCCAATCTTTCCAAGATATGTGTGTTCAAAACAGGAGTTGGAGATTCACCAAGGCAGTCTGTGAGATAGAGAAAGCAGAGAATGAGAGGCAAAGGATTTGGGAGCAAGATTAGGGTTAACTAATTTAACTTTTTCATGTCAGAGTGGAATAGGGGAGGATGAGGTGTCAGCCTTGACTCAGTGAAAGCACTCTTGCCTCTGAAGAAAGTCATATGTTCAAACTCCACTCTTATAACCTTGAATATGTAATCAAGGCTGATAATTCAGTTCAGTATCTTGGATGTAGCCAATCCACTTTCGGGTAGACATAAAATATCACATAATCCTCGTTGAAGAAGAGCAGGGAGTTCTAGTGACCCGGTCATTATTTATCCCTCAACCAACATCATTAAAGAGTTTGTCTGTTCATTGCTAACCACACCTGTTTTCCATTCCTTGTCCAGTTAAGTACCAGTTACCCAATTGAGCATCGTCTCACTAGGTTTCTTGGGGACAAATGGAATGAATCCTGGGCTGGATTTTCATGCCATCGTCCATGTCAGAACAGAGGTGGATGGGTAGTAAAAATGGCAGGCAGGACCCGATTCTGGGATTCCTGCACCCCCCTCCCTCCACCAGCCCCATTCCCATCATGTGGGATTTTTATGGTCTCAGGATAAGGATATGAGTAGTGAGCTGGCACACAGAAATCCTGCCCTTGCCTTCTCCATTACAGGGGTGGGGATTTTAGACCCCTCGCTATTTTCCTGGAGTCTGGCCCATTTTGTAAAGGGAGATGGTTCATGGCACCTCAGAGGAATCATGAACCATGGGAGAAGCCCAGTCTGGAGTTGGAAACCTTTTGACACATCAATTCAAAATTTGTTGGCAACTTTACATATCATAATAAAATGGTGATTGATAAGTTAACCATGTTTTAATGCAATGATTAATGTTAGGGCTTAGTTTAGAAAATGTAAGCAACCATTTAATTGATCAGCATTGTGAAAGTATTCAGATGTATTAGAGTACTTTATCCATTGAATAACACACTCTTCTGCACTCAAGTGTACTGAGACTAAGATTTTGAAGTGTCAACTTGCCCCTGCGATTTAATCTTTTGATTGACAGTTAAGCCATCTGTTGAGCCTTTGAAGCAGTGGACCAGATGGCCACCAGTTCTTCTGCTTCAAATTTTGAATAAATGGCTGAGACCTTTCAAAGACATCAAAAATTTTAATGTATTCAGCTCTGAAGGTTTTTATGACACCGCTGTGCAATGGAATTCCATTATGAATGCTTGGCTGAACTCCAAACACCCCTAATGGTTTCAAAGCTGCAGGGGTTGATGACACAGTTGTCAAGGGGGTCATGAGCTTTTTTTGACTGAGTTTTATGAACAGTTAAGAACTAAAGTTATTTCAGGATCCCTTTGAATGTTTATTTTGAAAGTTTAATAACCACTTAAGAGGAGGAAGTATTTTTTCAGTGTAGTTTGAATGGCTGTGTTTGTTTGATAGTTTTATGAACAATTATTAGGATTTAAGTTTTTGAAGAGATTTTTGAATAGCAGTTTCTTTGTTTTGACTGTTTAATAGGCATATCAAAGACTTCCTAATGCTATTGTAGGAATCATGAACAATATCCAGAGTGGATGTTCAATGAGTGTATGGGATGTATGGAGGAGGCATGGGGGGTTTGATGGGGATGTGGGGGATATGGACGGGCATGGTGGGAGGTGGGGGGTGTGAGGGGGAGGGTGCCTAATACCCATGTAGAGAACTGGGCTGTTATCCCAGGGAACAGAGACAGGCCTTTTAACCTCAGCATCCTTTCATCTCCATTCTCACCTCGGGTCCACTTCCAGGGGCAGTGGCCCCAATTCTTTCCCACCCCACCCACCCCCAGCCACGGAAATAGTGTGAACAGGCATCACCGGGCAGGAGGCAGGATTGTGATGTTGGGAAATGGCCCAACTGCGATTCCTGTCTTGAGGATGTAAATTCGGGCCCTGGGCTACAGTCCCGTGTTGCATCAGTGAATTGGCCAGGGTGAACAGCTTTAACCATGCCTTGGATGACTATGTGTATTGGATCAATAGACATCGGCACTGAAGACTGACAAACTGCGAAGTTGGGACTTGACCCTTCACATTTTGGGAGCTCCTGTGAGCAAATTCCCTTTATCGGGAATTATTTAATTATGTTACATTACTATAACCATGGGGGAGAAATGGGTGTGTTGGGGTCAGGTGAAACAAAGGCTCAAACTCAACTTCACCCTGCCTCCAACCTGCCCAATCCCAGCTTTAACATGGGCGTTGAGACAGACATACATCCCAACTGCTCCCAGGAGGCAAGTTGGACATTTAGGGCAGGATTTTTAGTTCGGAGGGCGTGTGCGAGCGGCCGACCCAGGAGCAGCCGAAGAATGGACCCCCGACCACGATTTCATGCTGGCCGGCCAATTAACGGCCAACCGGCGGGAAATGTGCGCTGAAAGGCTCAGCGCCGCTGGGATGGGGCAGGAGGAGGGCGAGCGCTGAAGTTAGCACAGGAATGGGCAAGCGCTCGCACAGAGCTCCCTGAAGGCAGGGAGCTGCCTCAGGGAGCCGAAAACCTGAACAACCTAAAATAAAGGTTCACAGAAACCGGAAAGAAGTGTCCAAGCTTCATAAACAGTCAGAGCTCTGAAGAGTCATACGGACTTGAAACGTTAGCTCTGTTTCTCTCTCCACAGATGCTGTTAGACCTGCTGAGTTTTTCTAGCATTTTCTGTTCTTGCTTCATAATCAGTCACCTGAAAATGCGGATAATGAAAACACTGTCCACGGAAAATTATTTTAGTTTTAATTTAAAATTCTGCCCTAAAATATTACAAATAAGGCTGGGATACTCATTTTTAATTGTTTTTACAGGTTTAACCCTAGGCAGCAGGTTTGCCGGGCCTCAGGAAACCTGGCAACTCAAGGGAGGCGAGGACAGCTTTGGGGAGAAGGTTACGGGTTCCTGACGCACCGTTTGAGGGCCAGGAGGAGCAGAAGCGCTTCCCGCTGGCTTACCAGGCTACCTCCTCCCCTGAAATCAAACGCCTCATCCAAAGACCCCCTGAACCCCTGCCCGGGATCAAACACCAGCCCCCTTGAATTGGGGGCCAGAGACCCCCTCCTGGAACTGGGGATCGGACATCCTTACCCACCAGGGTGAGGGATCAGACCCTCCCTCCAAGATCTGCAACCCCTCACCCCCACACTCCTTATCTTACCTTCTTTATCTGCTGTTGCAGCCATGGCAACCTCCACAGCAAAGGAAGCCAAGCTTATTAATCAGGGTGACTTTGGACAGGGAACCTAGTGAAAAAAAAGCTGTGCACTGTGGGGTCAAAATTCCACAGGTCAAACCTATTCTTCCCCATTATGTAACCTTAATAAAACATTAGTTAGAATGCAGTACAACATTGAGCTCCATGCTATCAGAACAATATTGATGGATACAATGCAGACTCATAAGGATGCTGTCTGCTATGAAGAAATACAAATACAAAGAAAACTCCTGGTTTTTGTTCATTAGAATTAAAGCAGTTTATGACAATCCTTTCAAAGTTGGAACATTACATGCATTAGAGCAAGGAAGAATGTCATTGGACTAACAATCCAGAAGGCTAGGCTATTGCTCTGGGGACATGGGTTTGAATGGCAATGGTAGAATTTAATTTCAATTAATAAATCTGGGATACAAAGTAGTGGTGACCATGAAGCTATCATTGATTGTTGTAAAAAAAACATCTGGTTCACTAATGTCCTTTAGGGAAGGAAATCTTCCTTCCTTACCTGGTCTGGCCTACACGTGACTCCAGACCCACAGCCATGTGGTTGACTTTTAACTGCCCTTTGAAATGGCCGAGCAAGCTACTCAGCTCAAGGGCAATTAGGGATCAGTAACAAATGCTGGCCTTGCCAGCGACACCCACAGCCCATGAAAGACTTTTTTTTTAAAAAAAGGAACAACCAAAACTTACGTTAACCATCTTCCTTATTGATTTGCTCAGTTAAATAAAAAATGTTGGGTAATTTTCCTTTTTTTTCTTTCTCCTGTTCAGAGCATGTCAGGTACTGGCCTTGCCTTCATAGCTTTGACTGAAGGGATTGCTCGAATGCCTGTTTCTCAGCTATGGGCCATCTTGTTCTTCTTCATGCTGTTCAATCTGGGCTTGTCAACCATGTTTGGCAACATGGAGGCAATTCTTACTCCGCTGCTAGACCTTAAGGTGTTTCCAAAATATGTTCCTAAAGAAATTATTACAGGTAAATGAGCACTCTCATTGCACAAGTCACTGAATGTCATTGTGATACAACAGGAAAGCTTGCCTCTGCCATTGGGTAAAGTCATTCCAGTAGCCAATTCTGTGGGGCATTTGCAATTTTAAGCCGCACCTCCACCATTGACATCCAATGGGCTTTTAAACCCGCTGTTCAAAATACATGTCACTTTCAAAACTGTGCTATGTGACCATACTGCAAATCTTCTCCTGATAATGGCAGAGTTAAGAACCTTTCCACTGTATTGTCAGGGAAAAGCATTTCCCAGGTAAACATTGATAAAGAACATGTTATTGTTCAGGATATTTCTAAAAAAAAAACACAGAATGCTCAGGCCAAAGGTAAATAATAATAATAAAATTGAGGCATGTTTGGGGGTGGGAAAATTAGAAAATTGCTGACGGACAGATATCCTGAGGTGTTCCCGTCTCCTCCCGCATTTCCCAGGGGCAGGTTGAGTGCACTGGCAAACCCCCAACCAACAGCAGCAGAAGACCAATGGAAGCCCTTAAGGGGCTGATTAAGAGGGATTTTCCCAGTGTAGTTTCTCTTTCCCAACAGTGGAACAGTTTCATGCTGTTAGTCAGAGAATCATTGAGGAAATCCCTACAATCCATAGTGAATCACATCAGGCTTCATCTCAGTCTGCCTACTGATCCTTTGGAGGAGGACATTCAAGGCTGCCTCACGCTCAGGATGGCTCAAGCATCATTACCAGAGACCTCTCAGCACTCCTCAATCTCCTGTGAGAGGGGGAAAATGGGCCAATAAGGGAAAAAGTACCTGGAAAATTCCTCTTGGACTCTCTATGACAGTCTAACCAGACCGGAAATCACATGGACAGCGTTACTTGTAAAACCACCCTAGTCAAGTACTGACCCTTCTTTAAGACACTTTTTTAGACATTCCAGAGGCTTACTATTCTGTGAAGAGACACTTGTGATGCAGTTGATTCCTACTCTGGTCTTCCCCAACCTGTTAAACTGGAATAACCTATCAATAAGTATGAACTCCTCTCCTTTCAATATTATATAGATCTCTATCAGGTCACCTCCACCTAAGGCTCTTTAAGCTAGGAATCATTCTCAGTGTTCTCCTCTGAACCTTTTCCAAGGCTTCCAAATCCTCTACCATATGCAGGGTCCAAAACTGGGCATAGTATTCCAGATGTGGTCTAACCAGTGGCCTGTGTAATGACAGAATAATTTCCTTTGGTTTATTGAGCTTTAACTACAACGTGTCTATTGCTCATGAAACTCAGGGATCCATTTTGTGTATTTCTACAGGTCCATTCCAGTGATCATAAAATACCTCCTCAGGATCCATTCAAACATTTTCCCAATGATGGGCAGCAGACTGATGGGGCTGTTGTTCTTTGGTTTTGATTTGACCTCTTTACTGAATAAAGAAACAACATGAGCATGATTCCAGTCCATGGGCGTTATCTCTGACGCTTTTGAAGAAACAGGCAAAGGGCTCAGAGCATTTAGCAACTCTGCCATAACCAGAGCATCAGTGCAAATCTATCCTTCAGTATCTTCCTGTGACCCTGTATGATGCTTAACAGTCTTCAGAGTTACGACAGAGCTGAAATGCTGCTACTGTTACTATGCCCAGCATCTGCATTTCCTGAGGTCTTGAGCTTAATCTTACGTTTGATGTTTCCTCCCTCAATTACTCCCAATTACCACTTGCAGTAAAATGTGTCAGAGCCAGCTCAAACTCAAAATGCCGCACTCCACATTCGGATTCGCAAATCCCATCCATCTCTCCTCCTGAAAGCTGGAGGGGGGGAGACGTTCGTCCAGCCTGGTGCAGTTTTGCACATCCGAGCATGTGACTTAGAAGCACTGGCTCAAACTGGGAGATTTAGATTGCCTTCATGGACTAATGGTCATGAAATAAACATCCATGTGGTCTCCCTCCCCACCTGATCTAGCCCCTTTCACCATTATGTAACGTCTCTGAAGATTTAGCTTCAGGCCACTGCTGGTGAGGGAAAAGGGCTTGGCTTTCATTGCCTTCAAAGGCACAAACAATCTGTGGAGGTGTGACAAGGTGCCAGCAGCTCACGCAAATAATGTTAATGATGCCTGAGGCCTGAGGTCCAGTTTCAGGCTGATCTTGGGCCTTCAGTTTGACGTGAAAAACAACTTCTACCCCCTTAAATTTTATCAGTAAAATTGCAATCCTGTTCACTACATAATCAGAGCACTATTTTCACAATCCTGACTACACCCAATGTTGCTCTTACCCAGCTTCAGGGAGGTGAGGCAGCCCTGCTCTACAAAGTTAAAACTCAGCCACAATGATTCTTTAGAGGTGAATTTCCACAGAATTTCCTTCCCCTGATCAATGGTCGGAAAACCATTTATGCCACATGGCCTGGGTTTCCTTGGCTCTTCCACTGAGGTCACCACCATCGAGAAACGTCCACAGAAGTTCAGCCCATACTATTTCTTATGGTTTAGGTTGTTATGCTACTCTAGGTGCATTAATAAGAAACGTGTTTTGCCAATGTATGTTCTAATCGACTTGTTTTTATCTTTTTTTTAGCTATGATATGTCTGCTGTCCTTTATCGGAGCACTTATTTTCACTACAGCATCCGGGAGTTACTGGCTGTCAATTTTTGACAAATATGGAATTTCTTTGCCTCTTCTGATCATTGCTTTCTTCGAGCTGATTGGGGTTATTTATGTATATGGGATTAATAAGTAAGTAGCAAACTCTAGGATAACTTTTTTTATTCATTCACAGGATGGGGACTGGCATTTATTGCCCATCCCTAGTTGCCCTTGAGAAGGTGGTGGTGAGCTGCCTTCTTGAACCGCTGCAGTCCCTGTGGTGTAGGTACATCCACAGTGCTGTTAGGGAGGGAGTTCCAGGATTTTGACCCAGCGACAATGAAGGAACGGCGATATATTTCCAAGTCAGGATGTTGTGTGGCTTAGAGGAGAACTTGCAGGTGGTGGTGTTCCTATGCGTCTGCTGCCCTTGTCCTAATCTGGGTGGGGGTACAGGTCACGGGTTTGGAAGACGCTGTCTAAGGGCAGTTCTACTGAATGGTGTTTCCGAATCATGATCTTTATTTCTTTATTGTAAATATCTATTTCATTCTATTCCTCTTAAACTTTTTTTACTCGAATAAATGTCGCAATACTATTATTTTGCCATTAGTTGCTTAAACCTTATTAGCTCCAGATTGCCTTTGATGCATCGATGAGCAGGTAATTAGGAATGTCCCACTGTAACTTACCCTACATTTCTTTGACACTTCTATCAAGGAAAAGTGCTATGTCTGAACTCATCTTCTGAAAGCCATGAACACTGGTGATCTAAAGGAACGATTGAAAGAGCTCAACTGAAAGAGGAGGAAAATTTAACATCTCACATGTAGATCCTCATGAAAGCCCTGGCTCAGAAGTGAAACACTTATCCAGGCAGAACAGGGCCTGGTTAAAGTCTGCAGCAAGAAGTCTTTCACTTCCTTTTATAGTTGCTCCATCCAATTTTGGAATCATAAAATAGTGCAGCACCAAAGGAGGCCATTCAGCCCATCAAAAGTCTGTGCTGCCTTTTTTTGAAGAACAATCCAGCTAGTCCCACCCCTTGCTCTTCCCCCACACCCCTGCAGCATTTTCTCCTTCAAATATTTACCAATTCCAGTTTGAAAGTTACTATTGAACCTGTATTCACCACCCTCTCAGGCACTGCATTAAAAAACCTAGTTACTTGTACATGAAATAGTTCTGCTTCATGCCGTCTCCTGTTTTTTCAGCGTTCAACTTAAATCTGTCCCCTCTGGTAATTTATCCTTCAGCCATTTGAAACAGGTTCTCTTCATTTAGTCTATCTAACCTTAATTGATAGATGTGTTCACTCCTCTTAGCCTTTTCTGCTCTAAGAAAAACCCCAGCTTCTCTAGCCTATCAACGTAACTGTCATCGCTCATCATTGGAGCCATTCCAGCAAATACGTTCTCCGAAGCTTTCACATCCTTCCCAAAGTGTGGTGCCCAGAATTGGACAAAATGCCCCAGCTGGGGCTGAATGAGTGTTTTATAAAGGTCTAACATAGCCTCCTGGCTTTTGTACTCTCCCTGCCTTGATTTATAAAACCCAAGATCCCATAGGTTTTATTAACTGCTTTGTTAACCTGTCCTGCCGCCTTCAAAGATTTGTGAACAAACACACCCGGTCTCTCTGTTCTTGCAGCCCCTTTAATATTGCACCATTTAGATTGTATTGTCTCCTTCATTCATCCTACCAACACATATATTCTCATACGTTTCAGCATTGAATTTCCTCTGCCACATGCCCACCCATTTAACCAGCCAGTCTATGTCCTCGTATAGTCTATTACTGTCTTCCTCAGTGGTCACTACACTTTCAAGTTGCATGTCATCTCCAAACTTCACACTGATGCGCTCTACTCCCAAGTCCAACTCATTTAATGTGTATCAAAAACAGCAGTGGTCCTAATAATGAACCTCAAGGGGATCAGGCTGTATGGTTCAGCCAGTTGTTAAACAGACATTCTCCACAACTCTGTTTCCTAATCCTTAGCCAATTTTGTATTGATGCTGCTATTGTCCCTTTTATTCCATTGACCTCAATTTTGCTAACAAGCCAAATATTTGATATTTTCTTTATCGAACACCTTTTGAAAATCGATATACACATCAACTGCACCGCCCACATCAACTCATCCACCCTATTACCTCATCAAAAAGCACAATCAAATTAGTCAAACACAATTTCCCCTTAACTAATCCATGCTGGTTCTCCTTTATTAGTCCATGCTTGTTCAGCTGGCTGATAATTTTCTCTGGGGCTATTATCTCTAAAAGCTTCCTGACCACTGACATTGAACTGACTGGCCTGTAATTACCAGCTATATCCTCCTCTTTATAAATTTTTTTTTAACAAGGGTGTAACATTTGCAATTTTACAATGCTTTGGCCACGCTCCTGTATCCAAGGAGGATTGGAAGATTGCAATCAGCAGTTCCGGGATTTTGACCCTTATCTCCCTCAGAAAATGAGGATGCGTCGCACAAAGTAAATGGCAACACAGTGGGATTTATCCAGGGTCTCCAGGCATATTTATTTTATTGCAGATTAAAATGTTGGTCCCTAAATGTAAAAGCCCTCTTATGTTCTTTTCCCTTTCTCTCCTGAAAGCAAATCACGCATTGCTGGTGGTTTAGATTATTTCTTACTAGGTAGGGAACTGCGGATTCAAACAAGCATCCTACCACTGTTAATTGTCATCAACTGCATAACATACTTTAGTGAAATGAAGACTGAAAAGGCCAATTTAGTTTGAATCTGAATTTGTTGATATATGTTAATAATTGAGTTTTAATTTGAACTTCTACCCAACGCATCCGAAAAGTTTAATTTTCTTCCTCTCAGATTCTGTGATGATTTGGAATTTATGACCGGTAGACGGCCTAACCTTTACTGGTACGTGACCTGGAAATTTATCAGCCCTGTACTGTTGTTTTCAATCTTTGTGGCCTTTGTTGCTATTGAAGTTCAGCATCATTTGTCATTTGAAGCCTGGAACCCCAACTATGTAAGTACCTTTCATATTGAAATACCTGCTGTGCTATTCCTTAACCTTTCATGAGTACTTCTTTTAATTAGTTCATATGAAGTTTTACTATTATTTCCATAAACAAATATCTTCCAGTATTCAAACCAATGGTGGTGTAGTGGCAACTGGTTGCAGCAAACACAAAAAGCCTGTGGAATTTGTGTTGGGGTAATACTGGGAGCCAGAGTCACCTTTTTTTAAAAATTCATTCATGGGATGTGGGCTTCGCTGGCTGGGCCAGCATTTATTGCCCATCCCTAATTGCCCTTGAGAAGGTGGTGGTGAGCTGCCTTCTTGAATTGCTGCAGTCCATGTGGTGTAGGTACGCCCACAGCGCTACTAGGGAGGGATTTTGACCCAGTGACAGTGAAGGAATGGCGATATGTTTCCAAGTCAGGATGTTGAGTGGCTTGGATGGGAGCCAGGTCTGAAGAAGAGTCATATGAACTTGAAGCGTTAACCCTGTTTCTCTCTCCACAGTTGCTGGCAGACCCGCTGAGTTTTTTCAGCATTTTCTGTTTTTATTTCAGTCTTCAAATTGTCTAATGTACATTCTTGCAATCCTGATTCAGGGTGTTGTTGCTAGTTGCGCCTGGGAGGAACTTATGGATCTTTTTCTCTAAGGTTGAGAGTTTCCCTCTAGCTGTCACATTAGTTCCAATCCTTTATCACTCTGCAGGTTTTTGTCCATTCTCAAGGCTCATTTCCTACACCAGAAACACTTCCTGCTTCTTCAAATGCCTTCCCACCAAACTCCCAGCCATTTGACTATCTTATCCAGCACCTGTACAAGCCCATATTGTTAAATGTTCAATTACCAACCTTTCTCTTTGCAAAACTCTAATTAACATCGTCCTCGTCAAAACAAAAGTCCTTCATCTTCAACTACTAGCTCACCTTTAATCTCCCTAAGATCAATGTGTCATTGGTGTCCTGGCTCCATGTCCAAGTCTCCCATTTGAAACCTTACTGTCTGCCTCCCACCTTCTCCCAGCACTGAGCCTGCCCTGGTCAATGTCATGAACAGCGCCCTCTGTGTCTGGCCACAATGAGGTACCTCACCACCTTCCTCCATCATTTTTTCCTCTGCTGTACTGCCATCAGTGGAACTGTCTTCAGCGGAACTGTCCTCATGAAGCCCCACTTCTACCTGTTCAACACAGGTAAGACGTTCCCAGCTATGGTTTTGTTTCCCACTCTCAAACAGACACCTCCAGTATACCACAGGATTATGCTTAGTCTCTTCCATTCTTTGCTTGACATGGCTGTGGAGATCAGCTGCTGATTGTAAGCTGAGACTCAGTTCCCTCTGTACCCTTAACTTGAATACTATTTCTATTCTGTCAGACTTCATGTCCGATGCCAAATCACGGATAAGTCAAAATGACCTCATCTTCAGCATCAGGAAGACCAGCATTGTAGTTTTTGAACTCCACCATAAACTCCCACAGACATTTGCTCAAACGGCTAAACCAGTTCAAATTGAACAAGAACGTGCAAAATTGTGACATCTTATTTGAACAAGAGTTTGGATTCAAACCAGACATTATATACACCACTAGGTCTTCCATTAAACTGTGTGCCTCCACCCTATCTCAACCCCCTTGTCCATCCTATAGTCTGGACATCATTTCTCCAGTCTCTTCCTTCCTGGTCTCTCACTCTTCATTATATGAACCAATAGTGAGCAGCCCCACTCCCACCCATCATACTCTCTATTCCCCAACACATCAAATTTAAAACCCATATCCATATTCTCATCTTCAAATCCCTCCACATCCCTGACCCAGCTTATCTCTGCAACCTCCTACCTAATATCGCCAGTTACACCTTTTGGTCACTCTAGATCAATAGCCAAGCTTAAAATTTTCCATTGATATGACTTATTCTTCTTATCAGCCTCCTGGATCTGTATGTACATAGACTCCTTTGTTCAAAGTCATCACAGTTGGAGAATTTTAAAACACAGGAGGCCAATCTGCCCTCATAACTGTGCTGGCTCTTTGAAAGAACTATCCAATGAATCCTTCTGCCTTGCTCTTTCCTCACAGGTGTGCCATTTTCCTTCTCAAGTATGGATTCCATTCCCTTGTCAAAGTTACTGTTGAATCTATATGTTGTTGTTCAGTCAACTTCCAGTACCATTCTGGCAGGGCATTCTGGATCATATCAACCCACTGTGTGAAAATAATGCATAATAATGACTGACAATGTAGCAAATTTCCAACAGCATTTTAGAGGATTCACAAAATTAAGTGGATAGGGTTTTTTAAAATTCATTTACAGGATGTAGGCGTCTCTGGCTAGGCCATCATTTATTTCCCCATCCCTAATTGCCCTTGAGAAGGTGGTGGTGAGCTGCCTTCTTGAGCCTTTGCAGTCCATGTGGTGTAGGTACACCCTCAGCGCTGTTAGGGAGGGAGTTCCAAAATTTTGACCCAGCGACATTGAAGGAACAGGAATATATTTCCAAGTCAGGATGGTGAGTGGCTTGGAGAGGAACTTCCAGGTGGTTATGTTCCCATGTGTCTGCTGCCTTGTCCTTCAGATAGATGGGGATACCACCGCCTTCCAAGGAGATTCCCTCCCAAGCCACTCACCATCCTGACTTGGAAATATATCGCCGTTCCCTCCCTGTTGCTGGGTCAAAATCCTGGAACTCCCTTCCTAACAGCGCTGTGGGTGTACCCACACCACGTGGACTGCAGCGGTTCAAGAAGGCAGCTCACCACCACCTTTTCAAGGGCAACTAGATGCTGAACCATTGAAGAAATGTTAATTGAGGTGATCAAAACATAATTAAAAAGATGGTTTTTAAAATCAGTGATTGAAGCAGTGAGGTGGGTTTAGGTTTGGAGTTACAACAAGTAATGGTGAGGTGATCGAAGGTTCTGCCACCAATGGTGGGACATGGGGAGGAGTGGAGGGTGGCAGAGAGATGTTCAAAAGGATTAAGGGTCCAAGTACTTGTGTTAGGAAAAGCCAGCTCGCTAAATCAACAAGTGTCATCACAGGACATGGAATAAAAATCAAGTAAATACTGCTTCAGTAACGGGATAGAATCTTCTGAAAAATTTCGGAAGTCAGGGCAATTTGCTACATCCCGACCCTGCGTGGGTCAGAGGCGCACAGACGGGGGAAAGCTTCTGGGAGGTGGTCAATTAGGAGGGGCTGCCGACGGGTTCAACTGCCCAGTTATGGACAACAGGCAGGTTCCCGAGGTGGGAGGCTTTATCAGAGTACCCACAGCACTGGTCACGCCAACATGGGTGAGATTGGCACTGCTGAGTCAGAAAGGGGAGTGCTCAAAATGGAGGTGCCCTCAGAAGCCTGCCTAAGAGTTATAATCCAGCTATTAGCGTCATCAGTGTTGAGGGGAAACCCAGGCTCTGTAATTTGCATTCATGTAGCGTAATGGCCTGTCCCCGGGAAGCCATCTCCTAGTTGCTGGTGACTCAGTTGGGGGTGGGACTGGGGGTCTGATGTTGGAAGAATCCTGGCAGTACTTGCACTATTGTCCTAAGCGGGTCCTTAATTGACCCTAATCAAGTGGAGTGCTGATCTGATCAAGGTCGCTCGGAGGCAAGAACACAGCAGCGGGAAGATGATACCCATGGAGTGCTGATCAGATTTCTTTCAGAACATCACTTTAGTGATCATTTAAGGAAGATTCCTGGCTTTGGAAGGAGGTACAGCTTTGGTTCACCAGGCTGATGTCTGGGAAGAAAGCATATAGCTATGATGAATTTTTGTTTAATTCCCTTGACCTGAGAAGGCTGATTGTGGTACTTAAAATAACGGAGGTAACCGGCAGTGTAGAAGGTGATCAATTCTTCACGGGATTGCAGAAGCTAGGGAACATAATGTTAGAATTTGAACTTAGCAAGCGAAAAAAATCCTGAAGCAAAAAAAAAGTTCTTCACACAAAAAATAGAAAAAAAATTGCAAGGTTACACGGAAAAGGTGGGGAGTGGGACTAGGTGAGTTGTTCTTACAGAGAGGTAGCTCGAACGTGAGGGGTTGAATGGCCTCCTTCTGTGTTGTAACCATTCTTGAGATTCAGTAATGGGAACTCACAAAGTAAGCCATAGATGCAAACAACTGAGGCTTAAAACGGAGGTAGGTACTTGCAGAGCGTAAGTATTGAGGGATATGGAGAAAGAGCAGGGCACTGGGCTGAAAACAAATTGCCACGGCTAAGAAAAGGAATTGCTATGATAGGCCAAACAGCCTGCTGGTGTTTCTGGAAACAACGTTAATTAAGTACATTTTCACCCAAAATAAAGGAGCTTCAAAATGAAATATTTCTAAAGATTTATTTTAAACCAACAGGTAGAGTTCCCTAAGAAAGAAGAGAAGGAGTATACAAGTTGGCTGGTAGTCATGTGTGTGCTCCTGGCCATACTACTCTCTATATTTATTCCACTTATTGCTCTTTATCATCTCATCATATCTAAATTCAGGAGACACAGGCAAAGACTAGAGAATCCCTTTGACAACCTAGCTTTTCATCTCTAAAGAATTCCATGTGCGTAGAAACCAATTTGCATTTATCCTCCGTTGTGTTATTGTGAAGATACTTTTCTACCATGTAATAAACACCATTCGTTCGAATTAGCTATTATTCAGTTAATTGATACTGAACGTCTGTGCAGCAGAAATAGGGCTGCTCCGATCCTAAAATCTGGGTGCTGCATTGCCCACTCTGTTCTCACCGGCCGTCATTTTGCTCAGAATCATCACAAGCAGCAAAAACCCTAAGTCATGGTAACAATAGAACCCTGTGCCATTTTCAGTGTTGGACCTGCTCATACAGCATCAATCCCATGTTGCAGGAGCATTTTGAATGGGCTCCCAAAAAGGCTGGAGCATCTGTGAAGCATCGCCACACCGGTCCAGACAGCGGAATCACACTTCCAGCTTTGGAACCACTGGGAAAGTAACATCGGGCAGTCGATCTGATCATGGTACTTTCCCACCTCGTGGGTTAAGTTAAAATTACCCTCAAAGTTGTCTGTTCACTGGACACGATCATCAACTGTGTTTTCTTAATTTTTGTTTGCTTGCCTTAAGCCTAATCATTCTGAACAGCACAAAGGTATGTAAGTGAGCCATTCAGCACCACCACCCCACTCCACCCCCCCCCCCCCGGCCCTGAGCCTATTCTGCCGCCATTTAATGAGATTGTGGCTGATCTGTGACCTCACTCCATATACTCACCTTTGCCGCATATCCCTTAATATCTTTGCTTAACAAAAGTCAATCCATCTCAATTTTAAATTCAATAATTGATCTTGCATCAATAGCTGAAGATAGTTCCAAACTTCTACCACCCTTTGTGCATAGAAGTGTTTCCTAACTTCATTCCTGAAATGTCTAGCTCTAATTTTTAGACCATGGCCCCTAGTCCTAGACTCCCCAACCAGCGGAAATAGTTTCTCTCTATCTATCCCAGCTGCCCCACTTAATATCTGGAATATTTGGCTCAAATCATCCCTCAATCATCTGAATTCCAGAGAATATTACACAAACTAGGATTATCTCTCCTTGTGATTTACTCGTTGATTTTCAGGTCAAAGTATGCTCGTGGTTATTTGAAATGTTTCAGCTTTTTATTTAAAAAAAAAGTGTTTTATATTGTAGATAAGAATTGATTCACACAATTATATCTCTTTGGCTGATGCACTCAAAATGGATTATAACGATTAAACAATTTTCAATTCGTGTTAATGTTCATTTCGTTGTTTTAATGCTTTAAAAAATGTTTTTAAACAAGTATCCAGGTTCTACGGATTTCAATTTTAAGGAATAAACTCTTCCTACAGCACTGCCTGGAATGTAAGATGTTGGAATATTTCAGCAGTTTGTGAAATGCAAATGATAACATTGGAATTTACAGCAATGAAAAATCCGAAGAGAAGGTTGACAGTTTCCTGATTAATCATTTCCACAGAATTCCTGTTGCCATTCTTGGCATCATTGGCTGTTAAATTTTAAGAGTCCGAGTACTAACTATGAAAGTATGCATGAGCCAAGTTCATAGGCTCTGGAACTCCGTGTTCCTGAAGTCGAGTTCATGAAAAAGTGCCTGGTCTTGAAGATGAAGGTGACGACTGGGGGAGCCAAAGTGGACCTTGAGCCTCATTAATACACCCTTTTTAAAAAAGATTTGCTTATGGGATGTGGGTGTCATTGGCCAGGCCAGCATTTATTACCCATCCCTAGTTGCCTCATTCAGGGGTAATTAAGAGTCAACCACATTGGTGTGGATGGAGTTACATGTAACTCCTGCCAGGCCAGGAAAGGACAGCAGATTTCCTTCCCCAAAGGACATTAATGAACCAGATGGGTTTTTACAACTATCAACAATGGTTTCATGGTCATTGTTAGGCTTTTCATTCCGGATTTTTATTGAATTCAAATTCACCCATCTGCTGTGGTGGGATTCAAACCCGGGTCCCCAGATTACTAGTCCAGTGACAATGCCACTATGCCATCACCTCCCCCAAATCAAAGAGACACATTTCTTCCCAAGAAAGTGGGGCAGAGCGACAACGGAAAGGGGCTAATGGGAGAATGTGGAGTCAGACAAGAACCACTGCTCCTGGCTCCATAGCAATGATTAATTTTTAAGCAAAACAAAGAAACCTTTTTGGTCACGTCAGTCAGTAACCACTTATAAATAGTAACACATAAAAGAGGAGTCAAAACAACACGGGCTGCCATTCCTGGTCTATTTGCCAGTATGCTTTCATGCAGCAGCGTTAAATCAGTTTTTTAAAAATAAACCAGGCAAAGTTAATGTTAGGCACTTAACAGAGGGGAGGAGCTTGTAAAATGCAGCAATGACTGCTGGGTCCAAAGGACAGCCAGTGCCCTTCCCAAAAGGCCACACTATTGTATCCACTTTCATACAGGTGTGGAGATAATATTTTCTTTCAAATTTCACATTGCGTGTCCTGGCCACGACCCATGCCTAACCACGTCCTGTTTGTAAGTGCATTGGGCTTGGTCCCACTCAATGTAATGTTTCTCTGTTACTCCTGCAACAGAGCAGGGAAGCTCCCTCCTCTGGCTGCACACTCTCTGATCTGGATGTCAATGGTCCTGCCCCTAGCAAAGCCCCTGTAGAAACTACTCGGGTAGGTCAGAGGCTGAGGTACCTCACACTGCAGCCAGGCTCATGACAGAAGTGCCATGAATTCGGAGGCACAAGCTATTCCCTTCACATCAGTTTGATTGCAGATTCATTTCCAAGCAGTGGACTACGCCCTGCAATAGCTTCTGCAACTGTGGGAGATCAACGCAGTGAAGGCCAGCTTGCAAGAAATTGGGGTGGAGGCCAAAGGCCTAAAAGACACTCAACATGAGCCAATACCAATAAACATAAATGTGGAGGCCGTGAGACTGCATGCCAAGTTCTTGAGAAAAACTCATTAAACTGTTTGGAGCATGAGGAAGGCACCAGCCCGTAATACAGATACAGAACCTGAGCAATGTTCTAGACACATAGTATCCATTTGGTTTTAAGAGAAGTGGGGTTTCCTCAAAAATCCAAAGGCCGCTTGGCCTTTTCACCCGCCCGGTAACCATAAGGTTGGACAGGCAGGAGAAAATTAATTTATTAATGAGTTTAAGAGCCCTCTTAATTGTGGGCGGGTGCGCTGCCGACTCACACGCCGGATGACTTTGGGACATTCGCCTAATGTCATCGTGCGCTATTTCACGCTCGTGCATATCAGGCATGAGCCCACAAGCCAAGCTGAAAATCCAGCCCAAAGTATTTCACGTCTAGTTTCTGGTTTAGGGAGAAGAAAATGCATCAAGTTTATAACTAAGTTTTGTAATTAGGGTTGCCAACCCTCCAGGATTGGCCAGGAGCCTCCAGGAATTGAAGATCAATCTCCAGGACACTGCTGTGTGAAACCCGGGAGAAAACTCATTGGGACATGAAAAGAGAGTTTTTTTTAAAATTTGCTTTGAACATTTCTCTTTACCAGATATAAAAATATTGAAAATTGGGGGGGGTGGGGGAGGGAAGGGCCGCTTGGCTTGGCTGACAGTCAAGCGTCATCCAGTTGGATAATGAGTCTTTTTGCTTTCCAATTGGCATAGGAAGGCAGTACATCACAGGGATGAATGTGTTAGCTGACAAACAACTACAGCATGGGGGCAAGTCATGTGATGAAACCTCCAAGAATACATTCGATTGTGGTTGGCAACCCTCCCTGTAATGGCTATTGCATCTAACAAAGGCTTTGGAAGACAGCCCGATTGGGGTAACTAATCATATCCCATCAGTGATCACGAGCGACTCCTCACAATCAAAGCTGATAGTCTGGGTTAACACGCTGTTCGAAAGCGCAGGGCTCATACAAAAAACATTTCATACAATGCTTGATGTGCTGTAAGAGCATGATGTGACTGCCAAATACAGTTAAAAATCACATTTATGTACACTGCCATTCTAGGACAGTAAACATAACACTGGTACCTGTTTAGAGAACAATCCAAAAATGTCAGAATTTCCAATCACCACATTCTGCAGTTGAAATCTAGGAGCATGTGTGACTTTCTTTCATACTCAAAGCATAATCAAAAGATGCTATCTTCAAAACAGATCAACGACCAATTACAGTTCACGCCTACAACTGTTTCGCTCCTAGCTTTCAGTGCTGGCAGCTGTTATCGCTCTTCAATAATAAACATCAATACGTCAATGGATAGCTTTAAAACTGCGACACAATTGAAAAGTCACCCAGAAAACCCTTACTGAGGTAATTTGCGTTATCAAAGACAATAACCACCCTCCCAAAAGTCCCGTCAGCATGCCAAAGAAATCAGGGTTGAATTTACGTAGGGGTGCTCTCATGAGTCTGCTGAACTCTGGGGGAGGGGATTGCAGTACTGCCAGAGAATGACAAACACAGGTTACGCCATTTTACTGGGGTCTCCATGGTGCCCTGGCAGGACAACCCCCCCTCCACCCCCCCCGTGTAAATCCACCTCACACAAATTTCAAAAGAAAAAAAACAACTGAAACTGCCCTACACCTGATAGGTAAAGCTTCGTGTAAGTGAGGCTAGTTCAGGCTGTCTCTGTACGTGGCATCAGTTGACCACGCATTAACAGGCACTTCGCCAGGCTTCAACAAGTAGGCGGTGGAAAATTCATCAGGCCTCCTCTCACCAAACTGCTGACAGGTGTTCCAAAGGGCGGAGCTTAGGAGTTTAGGAGCATTTATGCTTCCTCTGTAATGTCACAAAATGTGAGTAAACACACAAGATGTGCCTTTTGCCCCAATGCTGATTTATTGAAATCCACTCATTTGGAGCAACTCAACCTTAAATGAATACGTGGCAGCCAGCCTTAATGCCTGTAAACATATGGCACTGTCTAAGCAGGGAAGCTACACTGTAAGACTCTTTTTATGATAAACCTCCATTGATAATGTAACAAATCAATGATATTGTTCTGCAAACGTTACCACTTATCAGACATCAAGCACAACAAGGGTCAACAGGCACAATGCAAGTTATAAAATACTGTAGATTCCGGGGAAACTCTCCTGGTGGTCTCAGGGTCCAGATAACAGTTTATATACTGTGAAAATTATTGCCAAGACATTAATAATATCGGCTCAATTTCTTGGTTGAACTCTTGTATTCCCAGTGTCAGTACTGTACTTCCTATCAACAAGAATAAAAAGCAGGAGTGTGAATTATTTGAATGACATGAAGTATGCAGCACTGAGTGTCTTTTGATGAATCAACACTTCAACAACATATGATTCAAGCGATTTTTGCTGCTTTCTAACATGATAATGATGGGAGGTCTTGTGGCGCAGTGTTAGTGTCCCAACCTCTGGGCCACAAGCTCTGGGTAAGAGTCCCACTTCAGGACTTGATGGCCACGGAAGGTGCCTTCATAATGTGGCCAAACAGGCTGATCATCAGTCTGTAAATCCTTCCAATATGCCTAATGGCAGGGGGTAAGAGCATGAGAGTTTCCTTACTTTTTGGAAAGCAACAGCAAACCACTGCGGTGCTTTGCCAAGCATGATCATGGACCAATCCAATGAAAGTCCATGGTCGCCAACATCCTCTTAAGGCATGGTGCCTGAAGGTGGAGGGATATGATAAGGATGCTATGGAATTGGTGCATAATATTCATTGGGATGGGGGAGAAAGTGGAACAGCCAGAAGTCATGGTCTATGTTGGGATCCATGACATAGGAAAGAACAATTTTGAAGCCCTGCAAGCAGATTTTCAGGACCTAGGGAGAGCAGGAGCTCAAAGCTAACAATCCCTGGATCACTCCCAGAGCCATGTGCTAGTGAGTATAGGAGCTGTAAGATAAGACAGGTTAAAGCGTGGCTGGAGAAAGGGTTCAGGAGGGCAGATTCCAGATTCCTGGGGCATTGGAACATTTTCTGGGGCAGGAGTGTCCTGTACAAGATGGATGGGTTGCTCCTCAACAGAACAGGGACCAATATCCTTGCAGAGAAGTCAAGTAATAATGCAGGGGAAGGGCAGGATTAAGTATTGGAGAGAAGTATCAGGTTTAGAGAGGAACAGGAGAGATTAACAGCATTAGAATGGAGAGTTCAGAAATAGGGGCATCAGACAGAGAGGAATGTGAGGCAGAGCAGGATAGGTTTGGTGTGCATGGGTGTAAATGCATGGAGTGGGGTAAATAAGGTTGGTGAGCTGGGAAGTATGAATTGCCACATGGGATTACAATATAGTGGCAATAGCAGAAACCTGGCTCAAACAAGTGGAAGATTGGAAATTTAATATTCCTGGCCACGATGTCTTCAGGAAAGATAAGGGAGCAAAGAAATAGAGTAGGGGATGGTGGGGGTGGTGACAGTATTGATCAAAGATACTGATGCAGCACTAGAAAGGGATGATGCACCAGAAAGACAGAATCTGTTCATTTAAGAATTGAGGAATGAAAGAAGAAGAATTACATTGCTGGGTGGAGAGGGTGGGAAGAAGAAAAAGGAGAAAAATTGCAAGAACTATGGAGAGGTAATAATTGGGGTGTGGGGGGCTCCAATAATCCTAATGTAGCTTGGGAAACAACAGTCTAAAGGGCAAAGGGAATTTCTGAAATGTGTATGAGAACCTTTTTGATCAGTATTGTTTCAAACCCACTGAGGAAGGATGCAGTACCGGAGGATATGATCATGGGGAATGAAGTGGGGCAAGTGGAGGATATTTCAGTAGGGGAACATTTGGAAAAGAGTGATCATAATATCATTAGGTTTAAAGTAGCTACGGACAGGGACAAAAAACAATCAAATGTGAAAATACTTAACTAGAGGTTGGTTAATTTCAATGAGTATTGCCGAAAAAAAGAGATTTTTTTAATCGAAGCTTTTCGTCTTGCACTCATCAGGGCAATTCTCAAGAAAATACCAATGTCGGGGGAAACAACATATTTATACTGTATGAGCAAAGAATGCTGATTGGTTGGCAAGTGGACTGTGATTGGTAGAGGCTTTGCCATGGGGAATGCACCAATTGATAGTGACTGATACTAAACTGCCAAACATTGTTTGAAAGTTAAACCAGGCAATTTGACTCTGATTAGTAAAGACATTTACCTGGGGAACCAGAGAATGGCTGTCACTTATTTTGTCCCTGTCCATAGCTACTTTAAAGTGGCACAACCCTCTGAGGGAAAAAATTTCTCCTCATCTCTGTCCTAAAAGGGTGACCCTTAATTTTAAAACGGTGCCCCCTAGTTTTGGGCTCACTGACCAGAGGAAACATCCTTTCCATGTCCACCTTGCCAATACTGTTCAGGATCTTATATACTTCAATCAAGTCACCCCTCACTCTTCTAAACTCCAATGGAAATAAGCCCAGCCTGTTTAACCTTTCCTCATAAGACAAGGTGCTCATTCCAGGTATCAATCCAGTGAACCTTCTCTGAACCAGGTCATTTACATCCTCCCTTAAAATACTTTTAGGACAGAGATGAGGAGAAATCTTTTTTCTCAGAGGTTGTGCTACTTTGGATGGGAGTGGAGGCGGGGTCATTGAATATCTTTAAGGAAGAGGTAGACAGATTCTTGTTAGGCAAGGGAATCTAAGGTTATTGGGGGTAGATGGGAATGTGGAATTCAAAACCCAAACAGCTCAGCCATGATTTTATTGAGTGGTGGAGCAGGCTTGAGGGGGTGAATGGCCTACTCCTGCTCCTCTTTTGTATGTTCATATGTTTGTATGAAGGCAAATTGTGTTTGATTAACTCATTTGAGTTCTTTGATGAAATAATGGACAGGATTGATGAAGTAATGGACAGGATTGATGAAGGTAGTGCAGTTAATGTTGAGTATTTGGATTTTTGAAGGTGTTTGATAAAGTACTGCTTGTTTTCAAAAGTGAAGCCCACGGTATTAAAGGGACAGTGGCAGTGTGATAGACAGAAAGAAGGGAATCTTAGTGAATGATCAATTTTCAGATTTAAGGGAATTCTACAGTGGTGTCCCCCAGGGGTCAATTTTAGGGCCAATGCGCTTTTTGATATATATTAATGGTCTGGAGTTGATTATATGGTTTGCAGGTGACACAAAATCTGGAGACTTTATAGAGGTGTTTAAAATCATGAAAAGTTTTGACAAAGTCAATTATGAGAAATTATTCTCAGTGGTAGTAGGGTTATTAACCAGGGGACACAGTCTTAGTGTAACTGGAAAAAGAACCAGAGGTAAAATGAGAAGAATCATATTTAAGCAGTGCGCCATGATGATCTGGAAGCAGATTCAATAATAATTTTCAAAAGGGAATTGGTTAAACACTTAAAGGGGACATCTGCAAGGCAACGGGGATTGGGCAGGGGAATGGGATTAATTGGACAGCTCTTCTGAAGAGTCAACATGGGAATGATGGAACAAATAGCCATCCGCTGTACTGCATGGTTTCACAATTCAGACTGCAGACGAAATGAACATACCAGTTTGGCTTCAATCCAAGATGACAGCAAAATCTCGACGAAGAGCAGGATCCGTTGCAGACTGCAGCAGCTGGACTGTGGAGCTTGGTAGAATCCTCTGCAATTTGGCCCTGCCTTTAAATGAAAACAGGACAATTAAAATATATTGCCTCTCCTACCAAAATGCAACACCTGACAATTTTTTTGTGTTAAATTGCACCTGCCAAGTATCCGCTTATTCCACCAGCCTGACGATCTCCCCCTGGAGTCTGTCACTATTTTCCTCACTGTTCACTATATTTCCAAGTACTGTGTCATCTGCAGATTTTGAAATTGTATATCCAAGTCTGAGTCATTAATATGGATCAAGAAAAGCAGGGCCTCAAGTAGCGACCTCTGAGGAACCCCACTGCATACTTTCCTCCAGTCCGAAAACAACCATCCACCACTACTCCTTTCCTGTCACTCAGCCAACTCGGTAACCATGCTGCCACTGTCTCTCTTATTCCATAGGCTTCAACTTTACTGACAGCCTGTTATGTGGCACCTTTTCAAAAACCTTATGGAAGTCCACCTACACCACATCAGCCTCATCTGCTACCTAATCAAAATTGTCAGTGAAGTTAGTTCAATACCATTTGCCTTTAACAATTCTGTGCTGGTTTTCCTTAATTAATCCACACTTGTCCAAATGGTTGTTAATTTTGTCCCAAGTTATTGTTTCTAAAAGTTTTCCCAACACCGAGGTTAAACTGACTGGCCTGTAGTGACTGGACTTATCCTTACAATCTTTTTTGAACAAGGGTACAACATTTGTAATTCTCCGGTCCTCTAGCACTATCCCTGTACCTGAGGAGGTTTGGACGATTATGGCCAGTGTCTCCACAATTTCAACCTTTACTCCCTTTGACATCTCATCTCGTCCTGGTGACTTATTAACTTTAGGTACAAGCAGCACGAAAGAGCACACATCTCCCCGAAGCTAAGTGCAGCCTCAGGGAGATCGCTTTGACTTTTTAAACTATTAAAAATAGAGAAAAGAAAAATCCCTCACATGTCCCCTCACGTGACAATGTCACATGAGTTGGGACATGTTCATAATTTCCATAACAACTTTATTACAATTTTTTAAACCCTTCATGAAACCTCATCCCGCCGCTGGATGAGGTTTCATGTTTTCTCTATTTAATGTTGGACGGGCAGGTCCTTTAATTGTTTTAATGATCCTGTCAATGGCCTCAATTGGCCACTGACAGGTCGGCGGGCCCGCAGCTGGTTTTACTGTGCCCCCACCTTCCTGAATATTTAAATGGGTCGGGGTGACGTCGGGGGCTCCGCCCAACATCATCCCGCATCATTTTACGCATCGGCGAGCAGACCCCGCCCCCTGCTTGCTGACGGCAAAATTCTGCCCTTGGGGAATTCCCTTGGCTTTCAGCTAGTTAATGAGTGGAAATTTCCAGCCCTGTATTAGGAGTGCACTTTTTATTGGAGAAGGAAGTGCCTAGCATACAAAGGGAAATGTTTAACTAAAATGATGTCACACAGAAGGCAATTAGGTGCTATCTCATCTCCACAGTCAGTACACTAACGAGCATCTTTTCTGAATTAAATGTACCAAAATTAATCTTAATTACCTGTGGAAACAGAACATGTATTACCAGTGACTAGTAAACATAGCCACAAATATGTGTGCATCGGACACATGTAAGAGTTAAGGTGCTAACTTTTTAAAATTCTCTCATGGGATGTAGGCATCGCTGGCTAGGTCCAGCATTTGTTGCCCATCCCTAATTGCCCTTGAGAAGGAGGTGGTGAGCTGCCTTCTTGAACCGCTGCAGTTCATCTGATGCAGGTACACCCACAGTGCTGGTAGGAAGAGAGTTTCAGGATTTTGATCCAGCGACAGTGAAGGAACGACGATATAGTAACAAGTCAGGGTGGTGTAAATATAAAATATATGGTGTAAATAAGGTCACAATATAAATCCCTAAGTAATAATTATTTAATTTTACAAATAGAAACAAAACAAAATGGGGACAACCATTTTGAGTGAATACTATCTTAAAAGGCAAACAAACACCCATTACATCCAGTCCTTCTCCAAACTCTAGTGACTTATTTTCAAGCTGCAAATATGACATCCAACCCTGTTACTCCTTCTGCATCTGTTAAAAAATCAACTTACATTCTAACACAATACTTTTCCTTGCAAGGTTGACAGCTTAGTGCAGTATAGAGGGAGTGCTGCACTGTTGGAGGTGCTGTCTTTCAGAGGAGACATTAAACCAAGGCCCCATCTGCCTGCTCGAGTCGATGTAAAAGGTCCCATGGCACTATTTGGAAGAAGAGCTGGGGAGTTATCCCTGGTGTCCTGGCCAATATTTATCCCTCAATCAACATCAAAAAACAGCATATCCAGTCATTATTACAGTGCTCTTTGTGGGGGGTTTGCTGTTTGCAAATTGGTTGCTCTGTTTCCTACATTACAACAGCGACTACATTTCAAAGCACTTCATTGGCTGAGGCACTTTGTGATGTCCGATGGTCATGAAAAGCACTATATAAATGTGAGTCTTTCTTTTTTCCATGTGAAAACTAAATAATTGCCTACTCTTAGACTTCCCAGCTTCCTATGATTTTGTAAACTTTTAAAACCCTTATTCGCCATTTTCTGACTTAGCTTGTCCTCTTTCCTAACCTTGTCAATCTTGGTCGTGTTCCAAACCCTCTTTTTCCCCCAAGTTTTCAGTATGCCTCAATGAATTTTTCAACCTTCCTTTGGCATGCCTAATAATAAAATACCGTAATAAAAGTTTTAATAAAACTAGTTAAAAACAATTCAGAAAAAGGCAGCAAAGTATGATTTAATATAAAACAAACAGAACAAAACAGCACACAAGGAATGAACAGATGAACTGACAGATGTATTTCATATTTTATAAACATGCCAGGTTTGGCTATACAAGTCAGTCATATCTCTATTGCTTATTAGTTTTATTATATGGCCTTTCTCAATTACTCTCAGTATCCATTCAATCAGTTTTAAACAAGGAAGTCTACAATGTATAATGGATTTTCAATGGCTGACATTTTGTAAATAATACTGAACACACACACACACACATTTTACCCAGCAGATTGTTTAATTTATTATGTAACTTGATCATTTAGTTCAAGTCCATCGTATTTTCCAAATTATTTTTGATATTCGCTCCTGGGATGTTTATTGCCCATCCCTAATTGTCCTTTTCAGAGGGCATTTAAGAGTCAATGTGGGAGTCACGTGTAAGCCAGACCAGGTAAGGATGACAGATTTCCTTCCCTAAAGTAAATCCCTATGACAGTCGGCAATGGTTTTGTGGTCACCATAAGGCTTTTAATTCCAGATTTTTATTAAATTCAAATTTTACCATCTACCATGGTGAGATGCAAACTCAGGTCCCCAGAGAATTACCTGGGTCCCTGGAATCCTAGTCCAGCGATAATACCACTGTGCCACCGCCTCCCCATACTAGCTAAAAAGTTATACAAAGTCAAGTTGCTGCTCAATGGTTCATTTGAGGATTTCATCAATGGATACTTACAGGTTCTCATAGGTCCGAGCAGACACTTGTAAATAGCCTTGTGATTGGACAGCTTGACAGTGAAAGCATGGCAGCACAGCCAATGGGCAGCTTCGTAAGGAAAAGGACCAGAAGCATCTTTGAATCCCAGAGGAATCCCTAAAAAAAAAACGAATGTCACGGAAATGTTATTAGATAAAGAAAAGCACTTCTTCAGGACTTTTTCAATGAAATAGAAAATGCATTTCATTCTTGCTTGCTCGAACACTGAGGGCAGAATTTTCTGCCTACCGGGCGGGCGGGCCCAACCCAATCTCCGGCCGGCGGGTAGACGATACCCGCTGGAGAAGCGGATCCTGCCGCCATTTGAAGTGGGCGGGCCAATAAAGGCCCACCCAGCGTGACGTCCGGTGGGGAGCGCTATGCACTTCCTGTGCAGGCGGTGGGGGGGGGGGGGGGGTGGGGGGATTCCCCACAAGCAAGAGTGTGCTATTTCACGCATGCGCACGAAAGAGCACACATCTCCCTGAGGCTAAGTGCTGCCTCAGGGAGATCGCTGACGCTTTTAAAAAGATTAAAAATAGAAAAAAAAATCTTTAACATGTCCCCCTCACGTGACAATGTCACACGAGATGGGACATGTTAATAAATTTCATTAAAACTTTATTAAAGTTTTTTAACACCCTACATGAAATCTCATCCCGCCGGTGGATGAGGTTTCATGTTTTCTCTAGTTACCGCCAGGGCTCCTGGCCGACCCACCAACCTTCAGGTTGGACAGGTAGGTCCTTTAATTGTTTCAATGATCCTGTCAATAGCCTCAATTGGCCATTGACAGGTTGGCAGGCGCACAGCTGATTTCGCTGTCCCCCCGCCTTCCTGAAGATTTAAATGGGGCGGGGTGATACTGGGGGTTCCCCCGATGTCATCCTGCTTCATTTTGCACGTCGGTGAGCAGGCCCCGCCCCCTGCTCGCCGACGGAAAAATTCAGCCCTAAGTGAACTTTTCTAATTTACGTGTACACCAGTAAAAGTAACAACCGCTTTTATATGTATTTTTTATTCTTCCTTTACAAATACTTAATAGGATCATAGAAAATGCTTCATCGTGTTGTGACACGTGAGCCTAGCAGTGAAAGATCACTTCATGAAGTGTCACCATTTGTATTCCAACCTGGATTAATGGACCATGCATTTAATAAAACCAGCTGAAAATTAATGCAAACATTAATTATTCTATAATGGGTGACAAAGTCATACAATACATTAGTTCTTCTTGCAATTAAATGTCATTCCAAAAAAAAAAATTAGAAGGAAATCGAAAAGTGGATTGGCCTCCTTTACACTTTACCATCCCCTGTGGCCAATCCTTCTGCTCTTAAGAACAAAATGGAGGCTTCAGCAAAGTTCACGGCCATGAGCCATGTTTTCATACAACCTATTAGCCAAACCCCCCAGCCTTTTGTCAAACCATCCCCGGTATGATAGAAGTCTACCCCATCCCACCTCTAAGTGTCTTTCTAGATAAAGACAGCTTTGCATGGTGCAGCCCTACACACAGCAACATAAATTCTTCCCACATTACAGAGAGGCCAAGGGTTCCATGGCAACCCGATTGGCCAACGCCGACCCCCGCTGACTGAAGATAAAGACCTCACCTCGGTTTTTAGCTTTGAGTATGGAGTAGCAACAAGCAACCATGTCAGAGATCACCTCAAGGAAGAACGAGGGGTTGTCTCTTACCCCTTGGCCAAATGGGAGTCGTAGGACACACGCGTGGAACCTAAAAGCAAGGAAAATAACCAATGAAAGTAATCTGTTCCCTTTTCTCGATTCACACTAATGAAAGAAATGCAGGCTTGGATTTCTTCAGCACCTCACCACGCCACAGGGGGATCTCAAAATGTTCACACGCAAGGAATTACTCTGAAGTGCAACATCTATTTTGGATGCCAACGTGACAGGTGCTCTGTGCGCAGTGGAAAATTACAAACAGAATTAGATTCAGAGCAGCTTGATTGGTTTGTAAAACCGGTTGAAGGAAGACTTATGTTTGACAGAACCTTTCCTGTGCTCAGGACATAACAAAACATTTCATTGGCTAATGAATTACTTTTTGCAGCGATAGTTAAGAAAATAATTTCCTGTCCCATTTAGATAACAGAAGATGAGCATCAATAAATCACTTCATGAGAGCAATGGAGATTTGCCGTTGACCAGTAACCTGCTCCAGATAAAAGGGAAGACCTGTGGGTGAAAGGCCACCAATTATTCTTTGAGCAACAGGGCAGTCACCATTAATCCTGCCAATTCACAACATACATTTCACCATCCAGAAGTTAAATGGGGTTAATTGTGAAGAACTGAGATGCTGTATCACCCTAGGATTCTTTATGCCCACCTGAGGGGACAGGGACGGTGGGCTGAATGGCCTCGTTCTGCACCATTAAATTCCAGTGGTTCTGGGATAATATTGTAAAGAAGTGTTGGGGATGGGGGAAGTCATCAGGGAGTATCATCAGGTACAATAAAGAGCCTCGGGACAGCCTGCCCTGAAAATTCAGATTAAAGCCTTCCGCCTTAACCTGCAGGGTAAGTTTATGCTCCAATAAACGTTTACAGTGCTGTCGAATCTTGGGGCCTGGATACTAAATGGAGGTGCTGTCATTCAGAGAAAACATTAAACTATGCTCTGTCTGTCCCCTTAGGCGGTCATTAAAGGTCACATGGCACTATTCAAAGCATGGGGACATGGTGGGGGTGGGTCTCCCAGAGTCCTAGCCAACGTTAATCCCTCAACCCACGCCAAGATAATCTGTTCATTTATTCCATTGCTGGTTGTGAGGGCCTGGGTCCTGACAATTGGCCGCCACATTTACAACGTTTCAAAAGTACATCACTAGATTTAAAGCTTGTTGGAACGTCCCGAGGTCCTGAAAGATCAACAATCCTGAGTGCAGGGAGCGCTCTTTGTTAACACATTTTGCTCGCTCTCCACAGTGCACAATAAACACAAGAAAGGAAGGAAACAGGCAATCTCTTAGCAACCGTCTCTCTCAACTGCTAACATAAAGAATCTCACCACTAAGATGGTTGGTGTTTAATGAGGTGTGAATAACTGACTGAAACTGCTTTAAGACCCCACTTTGCCCGAAATTTGTAGAGCCTTTGAAATTGGCAAGTGCAGAGTAAGTACTTACTGACCTGTCCAAAATAGTCAGTGTACTTAATACATTATAATCTGTGTCTTTGTAATTGATACCTAAGGTAATGGAAAACAATTAGGGTCATTTGTCCAATATCTGCAGCTGCCCATGATAAGTGTGGATGGTGTAAGTGTAAGACTGAATAAGTAAAGTAACATTCGCACCAATAGGACAGAATCTAACCATCTGCTCTTGACATACAACAACTTCACCAATTCTGAATTTCCCCACCATCAACATCCTCAGGGTGGGGGTTACCACTGATCAGAAACTGAACTGGACCAGCCATATAAATACAGTGGCTACAAGAGCAGGTCAGAGGCTGGGGATTCTGCAGCTAATAACTCACCTCCTGACTCCCCAAAGCCTGTCCACCATCTACAAGGCACAAGTCAGGAGTGTGATGGAATACTTTCCACTTGCCTGGATGAGTGCAGCTCCAACATCACTCAAGAAGCTTGACACCATCCAGGACAAAACAGCTCACTTGATTGGCAACCCATCCACAAACATTCAATCCCTCCACCATCAACAAACAGTAGCAACAGTGTGTACCATTACAAGATGCACTGCAGGAACTCACCAAGGCTCCTTAGGCAGCACCTTCCAAAACTACAACCACTACCATCTAGAAGGACAAGGGCAGCAGATACATGGGAACACCACCACCTGGAAGTTCCCCTCCAAGTCACTCACCATCCTGACTTGGAAATATATCGCTGTTCCTTCACTGTCACTGGGTCAAAATCCTGGAACTCCCACCCTAACAGCACGGAGGGTGTATCCACACCACATGGACTGCAAAAGTTCAAAAAAGCAGCTCACCACCAAGTTCTCTAGGGCAATTAGGGATGGGCAATTAATGCTGGCCCAGCCAGTGATGCCCACATCCTATGAACGAATGAAAAAAAACACCTACAAGTTCTTCTCCAAGCCACACATCACTTTAACTTGGAACTAAGTTGTCATTCTTTGCTGTTGCTGGGTTAAAAACCTGGGACTCCCTCCTTAACAACATTTGGGTGTACCTACACCACATGGACTGCAGCAGTTCAAGGCGGCAGCTCACCACCACCTTCTCAAGGGCAATGAGGGATGGACAACAAATGTTGGCCTAGCCAGTGACACATCCCATTAAATATTTTTAACAAGTTATTTCTTTCTATAAGTTATATAAACAGAAAGGAGTCTTAAAGCAGTGTGGAAAGTATCACAATAGAACTAACGCTTATGTCTGTATCTTGGCTTTGAGGGACTTCCTACCAGTGACATTGGAATGCAAATTTAGCAATTTCGGAGTTGCTCAATGGGATATAAGACTGGATTGGAATAAGATTTGAATGCACAGCAGTGGCTTTACGTTACTCTCAAAACAAGTGTAAATAGATTCACTTTTGATGCAGCTTTTCAAAGTGGTATAGATTCTTTGGTATTCTAGCATAACAAGAATGCTTCATTTGCTTTGATTTCATTTCAGACATGTGAACTGAGGCCCAATTCTAGCAAGTCATTCCAGCCTACAAGTGGCCAACCCGGTGGATAATCAATCATTATCTGATAAGTAAGTACTTGTACTTCCTGAAACAGTTAATTGTGCAAAAGCATTGTTAAACTGACTTTTTAAAGGAAGCCGTGCCCCTCCAACTCACTGGCAGTCTAACCAATTAGCGCGCATTTGCAAAATCACACAGTCTGGAAAATATTGTAAGTCAATCTTCACGCAGTCGAGCTGCTAATGCCCCTGAAGGCTGTAAAATCAATGGAAAACCTGGACTGTGAGTCTCGAGTGAAATGAAACTGCTTGAGCAATGTGCTGTTCCTGTTATAGCTCTAAACATTAACAAAGTTCAAGTGAGTTATCAAGGAAGCTATCAACGCTGTTAAATTGTTAACTGCTAGAATGGTTTTGCTACAGGGCTATAAAATGCCAATCAACAACACACTTATTAGGGTAGACTGAAATGTTAACTAACTTGTTGAAGGATCAAAATCAACAAATGTTGCTTATTGATTCAAGTCACAACAATTTGAAGAGGGATAAATGGTTAAAAGCATATTCAAGTATGTTGCACATAAGACAACATATATATCCCCAAAGCCTACTCATAACTGAGCAGCAGTGCTATCAATCATCTTCCATTATCTCATTCCTCTCAAATGTACGTGTTACAATTAAGGGTTGTTTGGCATCAGACTGACCATGAAAACAACTATCTGGGGACCCTGGAGCTTGCTGGGTCGAGCACAGCAAGGGAAAGTTCACAGGGCACATTACACTCAGAATCTGCTGATTTTCCTTTCATTAAAACAAACTGTCCATTTACTCTGGGACCACGTGTCAGTCTTACCGATGTCCGATTAGTTAAAGGGCAGAGGTAGGAACGTGCGAGTAAAGCCAGGGGATGCAAACAGAAATCAAGTGAATTCCCAGCTCGTGTACATCACTTATGTTCTTTACTTGTTAACCTTATGTTTACTGAGAAGGCATTTTGCAACGCTCATGTTACCTGCATTATCCAAATGGTGTGTACAAATATTAATTTAGCTTATAGGACAGGCATTTTAACAATCAGTGAGATACACAGATCGTGGCCCATACATCCAAAGTTATTAAATGGGAAATAACATTATATATAAATCCAGCCTAATTATTCCCAACACAGATGTAGATCAACTTCACAGGAGTTGGCTAGGTCGGGAGTGCAGGGTGCGAGCTCAAGACCGATACCAGCCCACACCCTTTTCCTGTACTGACGAAAATTGGAGGTGCCAAGAATGGGGACAGGAACCCTGGTATTAGGCCCTGCCCGCTATTTTTAAAGGTCCACGGAGTCTCCCCAAGTTCATGAAAATCCAGCCCGTGGTCCTTGTTGCCAGACGAGTCCAGGAAAATTGTCGAGAACTACACTGAAACTCTTCATTGCACTCATCGACCTGACCGAAGCATTTGACTCAGTAAATTGTGAGGCTCTGTGGATTGTGCTACAAAGATTTGGATGTCCAAGAAGCTTCTTCACAATCCTGCATTTGCTTCATGATGATATGACTGCAAAAGTCTTGAGTGGGAGATCAGAATCACACACCTGCAACATCCAGACCAGTGTCAAGCAAGGCTGTCTGATAGCATCTACCTGACTATTCATCTCATCAAAGGCCAACTGCCCTCTGGTGTCAGTATTAAATAATACCTAGATGGGAAATTCTTTAACCTTGGTCGTCTCCATGCCAAAACTAAGCTGACCACCATAGACATATATGATCTACAGTTTGCAGATGACTGCAGTATCGTTGCCCACTCTGCTCCAGATTTGCAGCCACTCTCGGTCTTTTCAATTCTGCATATAAAAGGCTCAGAACCTATCCTCAAAAGTTGCCAAGTCAAAACTCAAATCAACCCAGACCTGGTCAGTCAAATATGTTACCTCTCATATGTGTTGAAGGAGAGGCTCTGGAATATGTTGAGCACTTCCCACATCTTGGTAACCACCTCTCTGAAAAGGCCATCATTGACGAGGTGATCCAACACCAGATCAGCTGTGCCTTGCTCAGCCTTCTACAAGCAACAGCAGCAAGTGTTTGACAACAAAGACCTCCCAAGTCAACAACAGTCCGAGTTACAGAGCTATTGTCGTCACCACGCTCCTGTATTGCAGTGAGACCTGGACTATGTATCAGTGCCACATGGGCGCTAGAGAATTTCCAACAGCAATGCTTCCACCACTACCTCCAGATTCAATAGAAGGACCAACATACAAACACTAATGTCCTTCTTGAAGCTGGCTCCATAAGTAATCAGAGAAAACTTCAGCAAAATCAACAAATCAACCCATCCACAAATATTCACCCCCTTCACCAATGACGCACAAAGGTAGCAGTGTATACTTTCTACAAGATACAACTCAGCACCTCACCAAGGTTCCTTAGACAGCACCTTCCCAATCCACAACTGCTACCTTCGAGAAGGACAAGGGCAGCAGGTGTATGGGAACCTGGGAGCTCCCCTCCAAGCTACTCACTATCCGGACTTGGAAATATATTGTCAGTCCTTCCCTTTCCAGGTCAAAATCCTGGAACTCCATCCCTAACAGCACATGGACTGCAGCAGTTCAAAAAGGCAACTCAGTTTCTTAAGAGCAATTAGGGATGGGCAATAAATGCTGGCCTAGCCAGCAATGCCCACATCACATGAATGATTTAAAAAGATCGATAGATTGGACACCGTGTCCGGGTAGCTGAAAAGTGTCTCCTGACAGGTTCTGTTTTCTCAACTCTTAAATGGCCAGCACTTCAGGGGAGGCAAAGAAAACACTTCAAAGACGCTCTGAAGCTCTCCTCGAAGCGTGGCAGCATTGACATTAATGATTGAGTGCAGCTTGCTTACACTCATTCAGAATGGTTGACAACTTGTCTATCAAGCTGTCTTTGAGTCATGTCTTATTGATGAGGCAAAGTGGTGGCAGAGAAGGGAAAAAAAAAAAAGCAAATCCTGTACTCTGGATACCACTAACTCCCGGGATATCTTGGCCCATGTGCTCAAAGACCTGTGGGTCGAGAATCGGCCTATTCAGTCACATGAGGACCCATGGCAGAAATTCGCCACCCTGAACAGACATCGGCCTTGAATCAAGGGATAGTTGACATTATTTACCATTTAATAACTTTGTGCATATGGGCTAGGATAGACATTACATATCTGTGTTTTTTAAAATCCGTTTCATCAGCTAAATGCATATTCTAACACTATTTCGATAATGTTGATAACATGAGTGCCAGAAAATCTCCTCTCACTGCTGTTATGACCACAGCCGGCGTTAACTGTTAAATCTCAGAGGGAAACTTGGCTTATGGGCCACAATCTTGTTTTGTATTCTAATAACGAGAAGGAGATGTACCAATCTCAGCTGTAAGAGGTCCAGTAACACGTTTGGGTTTTAAAAATTAAAAGTAAAAGTTTTAATAACAAAAATAAAAGAAAACTTAAGCACACAAGATTACAGCTACACAATTAAGGTCAGTTTTACAAAACCTTCTCCCAAAACTCTCTATTTGGTCAAACCCACAAGCAAACCTTTTCTAGGCAACACTCTTTTATAGATATTTAAATATGGAATCCAATAACATCACACAAGACAGACTACTATAGCTTTAGTAAAGGTATACCACATGACCTGTACCGTCTTCCACTTTGTAAAGGAATTCACTTCGGAATCAAACTGCTTGCTGCAGCCCAAGACTTCTCAACAGTTTAAACAGCTCCAGCTATCTCCAGCTTAACTGCTGGCCTGGTATCCCGCTCAATAGCTATTTCTAGCTCCCTCTACCTCAACCATCTATCCACAGTAACTCTAATATGCCTTTTCCCCCTTTCATGTCAGTCCTATTGTTCTCATACCCTTTGAAACTCAAACCCTTCCAAACATATGATCTTTCATGTTTCTATCTTGTCTTTGCTTTTGGGTCAATAAAAATAAAATATCCACACCACTCTTTACTTATGGACTCCTGCAAGATACAAACATTTTCCTTTTTACCTCTGACTCTCCTTTGAAATTCAACAACCTCCCAAATTATCTAAAAATGCAAATGTTCGATCTAACCCATTTAGTTGCTCCTCAAACTTAACAGCTTTAACTTTTTCAAGTTTCCAAACACCCAGACAATCTGCCTCCTATCAACCTCTTGCCCAGCTTAAGTAAATCTCACACACACAGACACAGACACCCGGCCTTCTTTACAGAATAGTTTCCCAAAATATTTAATAAAACACCACCATTCTCACAATACACAGAAGGTTAACAGGTAAAGAATGTAAGTGATGTACACAGGTTATCAAGACAGGGCAACATAGTATGGTGTTGCAGTGAAGTAAAGGTGTGTCGAGTATTACTTGCGAAGAAAATGCTGTAAATACTCAGGTCAGGCAGTAGCTGTGGAGAGAAACAGAGCTAACGTTTGAGGTTGATGACCTTTCTTCCGAATATCAACTTATTTCTCGCTCCACAGATGCCACCAGACCTGCTGAGTATTTCCAGCATCCTCTGTTTTTAGTTAGGACGCCAGCATCTTCAGTATTTTGCTTTTGTACTTCTGAACACAAGAAACTCTCCAGTTTGAAAGGTCAAAGTGTGAAGCTCACTAGGAATCCCTTCATTCCACTTCTTACGCAAGGCAAGGATCCTTATCATCTGGTAAGCCTGTGAAAAGCAGGATACTCGCCTGTCAACAAAATACAAAGTGTGTGGCCTGGACTTTACACTGAGGGCAGGCTCCCAGCGTAAACTTTGGGTGAAGTGAACTTTGGGGGTAGGCCTGACTCTTGCTTAACTAGATCGCCCCCCACCCTCCACTTTAATTAGTACAATGGCTATGAGGTTGGGACTTCTGGCCATCTCCAGGGAGTGTCTGGCCTCATAGAACTGCCGGCCAATAGGAGACCGCAGCTCTGCACACCGACAGCACCAAACAGGAGCAGTGGCCATTGCTGGTACTGCAGGGTAGCTCAAGGAGGTGGCAGGACCCAGGCATTCAGGTTAAGTCCAAGACCTCACTGCAGCCAGGCTGACTGCCCTACCCAGGGGGTTGGGAGAGGTGGTTAAGGTGGACGTGGGGAGGCAAAACTGTGGCACAGGGGCTTTTAATAGCACAAAGGGCCTGGTAAGGAGGCCCCATACCCCCACTCCCTGCCCACCCCACTGCCATTTCACTGACCAGCAGCCTGCAGGGCTAAATCTGCTGGGCTACACTTTGGGTGCAGGCCTTACCCATCGCCCATTATAATCAGAAAGACAGTGGGATGAGGCCCTTAATTGGGCATTAATTGCCCCCCTTAAGGGTTTCAATTGGGCCACAGGTGGGCGACCCACTCGACACTTCTCCGCTGCCCATAAAATCATGGCAGGGGTGGACTGACCAATGGCAGACAGGTCGCTGATGGCACGACACCCTAGGTTACGGGTCCACCTACTTCTGACCTGCAGCTGCCCTGTTACATTCACCCTGTATGTCAAGTGACACACTTGTAGCATGATGTTTATAAACAAGCCTCCACTGGCCAGGGTATTTGGCAAAACAATCTGTTCACCAGCTTTGGATAACTACCTGATAAGGATTATTCATTGAATCAACCTTAACTTTTGTCAAAAAGCAAGCCCTACTCACATCCTAAAATGATAGGTTTTAGAATAGTACAGTAAGAAAAAATTCCCTGCGTCTTTAACAAAGTGCTATTGACAGAATTGCTAACTGATTCTACATAACAGCTTGTTGGTGCCTGTATGGATCGTAGAGGATGTCGGAATGGGGAAGGGAAGGTGCTGGGTAGAGGAGCGGATGAGCATGTCTGATTGTTAGAGCAGAGCAAAGGCAAGGCACACAGCCAGTAAACAAACTTCAAACTTAAATAAACTTAATGGCTCAGGTGGTCTTTCATTTATTTATAATTTAACATTCCTAATCAAATGCACTATCCTAAACTGAGGGAAAAGAACCAACAGATTCTCAATTCCTTGCAAAGTACCTGTAAGCCTGGAGAAGGAATATCTTGTAGACATTGATGCTAACCGTTCTCAGCGTATTGACCTGCAGAAATTATAAACATGTCGTGAGAAAAATCGAGCTGATCATCAAATTTATACTGTGGAGAAAAAAAGAGTTGACATTTCGAGTCCTCATGACCTTTCCACGGAACCTATGGAAGGGTCATGAGGACTCGAAACGTCAACTCTTTTCTTCTCCGCTGATGCTGCCAGACCTGCTGAGTTTTTCCAGGTAATTCTGTTTTTGTTTTGGATTTCCAGCATCTGCAGTTTTTTGTTTTTATCAAATTTATACTTCTCTACACACAGACACACACATACACACACACAGACACATGCACACCACACACACACACACACACACATACACACACGCAGAGACAGAGACACACACACAGACAGATAGGGTCACACACACACAGACACATGCACACCACACACAGACAATGGGCAGAATTGTCCCAGGTTTGCAAGAAGTGCTGCAGTGTGCAGGAAAAGGGGGATTTTACCGCAATGGTGGCTTTTTGCACCGTATGGTCCCATTCCCGGCACGTCTCACCTCATTAACAATGCAGCCCGGGAAACACACCAGATCACTGGTGGGACAGCCTCTGACTCGCTTGTCCTGCCATCGCCTCAGGCCTTCAGTAATCCAGCGCCATATTTAAAGGGTGCCCCTGCACAGAGCTACGACTCTCTAAGGGATCGGAAGCTGCTGCAAAGTCATGGATGTCAAAGGGAGGAAATGTGCTGCTCCCAAATTTAGCAACACCTCCCTCGGGTGCCTACTGGACGCAGTGGAGGCCCACCCTGAAGTCCTCTACCCCTGATCTGGGCGAAGATGAGTAAGCCAGGTCACCAATCCAGCATGGGAGGTGGTGGCAGCGCTGGTCAGCGCCAACGCCCTGCTAAAAAGGACAGTCACCCAATGCTGAAAGAGGTTGAATGATCTCCTCCGTTCCGCCAAGGTAAGCTACGCTCACATCACTCTTAAC